>NC_047653.1:12699824-12949199 GCF_902201215.1 Prunus dulcis | reverse complement strand
CGGAAGCCTCCGAATATACCACTGGTGCTTCTAGTGGCTCCGGAGATAAGGGGAAACTGCAGTAGCAACCTGGAGGGACGACGAAGCCAGCATCAACTGTCCAAAACAAAAATTTTAATGAAGGCAGCAGCCGAAATTTCAACATAGGGCAGTTCCGAAACCAATCCCAGAATCCGTATGCCAAGCCCATGACGGACATATGTTACCGTTGTCAAAAACCAGGGCATCGTTCTAATGTTTGTCCAGAGCGGAAGCAGGCTAACTTTATTGAGGAGGTCGATGACGAGGAGGAAAAAGATGAAGTCGGGGAAGATGACTATGCAGGGGCTGAATTTGCAATTGAAGAAGGAATGGAGAAGATTACCTTGGTTTTGCAGAGAGTTCTTTTAGCACCTAAGGAGGAAGGGCAGCGTCATAATATTTTTCGTTCCCTCTGCTCAATCAAAAACAAGGTGTGTGATGTGATCGTTGATAATGGAAGTTGCGAGAATTTCGTGTCAAAAAAATTGGTGGAGCATTTGCAGCTATCAACGGAGCCACATGTCAGCCCTTACTCATTAGGTTGGGTTAAAAAAGGTCCTTCGGTTCGTGTTGCTGAGACTTGCCGTGTGCCACTGTCCATTGGTAAGCATTACAGCGATGATGTATTATGTGATATTATTGACATGGATGCATGCCATATTTTATTAGGGCAACCTTGGCAATTTGATGTGGATGCGACTTACAAGGGACGAGATAATGTAATTTTGTTTTCTTGGAACAATCGGAAAATTGCAATGGCAACTACAAAGCCCTCAAAACAATCTGTTGAGCCCAAGACGAGGTGTTCTAGTTTTCTAACCCTAATTAGCAGCGAGCAGGAGTTGAACGAGGCTGTCAAAGAGGCGGAGTATTTTTGTCCCTTCGTGTTGAAGGGGTTGTTGAAGCTTGGCAGAGGAGAAAGTGACATTCCACAAGAAGTGCAGCAGATTTTGTCACAGTTTCAGGAGCTACTTTCTGAAAAATTGCCAAACGATCTGCCACCTATGCGAGACATACAACACCGAATTGACTTAGTGCCTGGAGCTAGCCTTCCGAATCTGCCTCATTATCGGATGAGCCCCAAGGAGAATGACATCCTAAGAGAGCAGATTGAAGAATTACTGCAGAAGGGATTTATCAGGGAAAGTTTGAGTCCCTGCGCAATTCCTATTTTGCTGGTTCCGAAGAAAGACAAGACTTGGCGAATGTGTGTTGATAGCAGAGCAATCAACAAGATAACAGTCAAGTACAGGTTTCCCATTCCACGGTTGGAGGATATGCTGGATGTTCTTAGCGGCTCAAGGGTGTTTTCCAAGATAGATTTGCGAAGCGGTTACCATCAGATTCGCATCAGACCTGGCGACGAATGGAAAACAGCGTTCAAGAGCAAGGACGGATTATTTGAATGGTTGGTGATGCCATTCGGATTGTCAAATGCGCCTAGCACCTTCATGAGACTCATGAATCAGGTTCTTCGACCATTTATTGGCTCTTTTGTCGTGGTTTATTTCGATGACATTTTAATTTACAGCACCACAAAAGAAGAACATCTTGTGCATTTGAGACAAGTTTTAGATGTTTTGAGAGAAAATAAACTGTATGTGAACCTAAAAAATGTACTTTCTGCACAAATAAGCTACTGTTCTTGGGTTTTGTTGTTGGTGAGAATGGTATCCAGGTTGATGACGAGAAGATCAAGGCAATTCTTGACTGGCCAGCCCCAAAAACAGTTTCTGTGGTTCGAAGTTTCCATGGTTTGGCCACCTTTTACAGGAGATTTGTGAGGCATTTCAGCTCCATCGCTACACCTATCACAGAGTGTTTGAAGAAGGGTTGGTTCAGCTGGGGAGAGGAGCAAAAGAGAAGCTTTGCAGAAATAAAATAAAAAGCTTTGCACTGCGCCGGTTCTAGCCCTTCCAAACTTTGAGAAAGTTTTCGAAGTTGAATGTGATGCCAGCGGTGTGGGAGTCGGAGCTGTGCTTTCACAAGACAAGCGGCCAGTTGCATTCTTCTCTGAAAAGTTGAGCGATGCACGTCAAAAGTGGAGTACTTATGACCAAGAGTTCTATGCGGTTGTTCGAGCTTTGAAGCAATGGGAGCACTATCTTATCCAGAAGGAATTTGTTTTATTTACAGATCATCAAGCGTTGAAGTATATTAACAGCCAGAAAAATATTGAAAAAATGCATGCTAGATGGGTGACTTTTTTGCAGAAATTTTCGTTCGTTATCAAGCATACTTCCGGCAAGACAAATCGTGTGGCGGATGCGCTGAGTAGAAGAGCTTCATTGTTAATCACACTAACTCAAGAAGTTGTGGGGTTTGAATGTCTGAAGGAATTATATGAAGGTGATGATGATTTCCGGGAAATTTGGACTAAGTGCACCAATCAAGAGCCAATGGCAGATTACTTTCTTAATGAAGGTTATTTGTTCAAAGGCAACCAGTTGTGTATTCCAGTTTCCTCTTTGAGGGAGAAGCTCATTCGGGACTTGCATGGTGGAGGATTGAGTGGTCACCTTGGCCGTGATAAAACAATTGCAGGGATGGAGGAGAGATTTTATTGGCCACAACTCAAACGAGATGTTGGAACTATTGTGCGCAAGTGCTACACTTGTCAAACTTCGAAGGGGCAGGTACAAAACACCGGATTATATATGCCATTACCAGTTCCTAACGATATTTGGCAGGATCTTGCTATGGATTTTGTCCTCGGTTTGCCCCGAACACAAAGGGGAGTGGATTCTGTATTTGTGGTGGTTGATCGGTTTTCAAAAATGGCGCATTTCATAGCTTGCAAAAAGACTGCTGATGCATCAAATATAGCCAAACTGTTTTTCAGGGAGGTTGTTCGCTTGCATGGGGTTCCTACATCCATAACATCAGATCGTGACACCAAGTTCTTGAGCCATTTTTGGATCACTTTGTGGAGGCTGTTTGGGACTACTTTGAATCGTAGCAGCACTGCCCATCCCCAGACTGATGGCCAGACTGAGGTTACAAACCGGACATTGGGCAACATGGTACGAAGTGTCTGTGGAGAGAAGCCAAAACAATGGGATTATGCACTGCCACAGGTGGAGTTTGCATATAACAGTGCAGTCCATAGTGCAACTGGGAAGTCTCCATTTTCCATTGTTTATACCGCTATACCTAACCATGTTGTTGATTTGGTGAAACTGCCTAGAGGCCAGCAAGCCAGTGTGGCAGCGAAAAATTTGGCTGAAGAAGTAGTAGCCGTTCGAGATGAAGTCAAGCAGAAACTCGAGCAAACTAATGCTAAGTACAAAGCTGCTGCAGATAGGCATAGGCGAGTTAAAGTGTTTCAAGAAGGCGATTCTGTGATGATATTTCTGAGGAAGGAGATGTTTCCAGTTGGCACATATAGCAAGCTTAAACCAAAAAAATATGGTCCTTACAAAGTGCTCAAACGGATCAATGATAATGCGTATGTTATTAAGTTACCGGATTCCATGGGAATTTCCAATATTTTTAATGTTGCAGATTTATATGAGTTCCGTGAAGATGAGGTCCTTTATCCAGATCATAACTCGGGGTCGAGTTCCTCGGAGGTGGAGGGGACTGATGTAGAACAGATGGCAGATTTTATCGCGGTTGAGCTAGAAAATGGACGTAGTGGGAATTTGCAGTTTTGTCGTCCAAGCTCCGATTAGGACGGAAAATACCATTTCGGAAAGGGAACGACACCACAAGTCTAACGCACTGCTTTGCTGTGACATATGATGGATTTTGGCATTCTGAGGTCGTTTGGCCTTCCAAAACTGTAGTTAAAGCTTGGTAGTTAATTTTCCAATAAATTCTGTTTTGACAGTTTAGGAGTTATGTTATTAAGACTCCAACTTAATTCTGTTTTCTTCTGTTTCGGACAGTTTAGGAGTTACGTTATTAAGACTCCAAATTAATTCTGTTGTTTTTTCAGTTTTATGTAATAACTCCCTGGTAGTTGAAGGGTTGAGGGTTGTTGAGAATTGTGTATTTAGACAGGTTTGTCTAATGTTTCTGTAACTCAGTTTTTATCAACATTAATCTAAGAGACTGATGTAGAACAGATAGCAGATTTTATCGCGGTTGAGCTAGAAAATGGACGTAGTGGGAATTTGCAGTTTTGTCGTCCAAGCTCCGATTAGGACGGAAAATACCATTTCGGAAAGGGAACGACGCCACGAGTCTAACTCACTGCTTTGCTATGACATATGATGGATTTTGGCATTCTGAGGTCGTTTGGCCTTCCAAAACTGCAGTTAAAGCTTGGTAGTTAATTTTCCAATAAATTCTGTTTTGACAGTTTAGGAGTTATGTTATTAAGACTCCAACTTAATTCTGTTTTCTTCTGTTTCGGACAGTTTAGGAGTTACGTTATTAAGACTCCAAATTAATTCTGTTGTTTTTTCAGTTTTATGTAATAACTCTCCGGTAGTTGAAGGGTTGAGGGTTGTTGAGAATTGTGTATTTAGACAGGTTTGTCTAATGTTTCTGTAACTCAGTTTTATCAACATTAATCTAAGAGAGCTTCTCTTAATTTTTCTGGTGGAATCCAGTTTTTCTTGTTACTCAAGGTTTCGCTTGAAACCTTTGTTGCTTGTGCTGCATCAACAACACGGTTTTACACGAAGCTGTGAGGAATGGTCACACCAAAGTGGCTGAGTTCTTACTTAAGATGGACCCCAAATTGGCTTGTTTTGAAAATGAGGCAGGTGAGTCTCCATTGTACCTGGCTGCAAGAGAGGGATTGTTAGATATTCTGAATCAAATTTTGCAATCAAGCCCTTCATCAGCTCATGGTGGTTCAGATGGCCAATCAGCTCTGCATGCTGCTGTGGTTGAGAGGCATTTTGGTATGTCATACTTTGGCCCAGTAACATATGCTACCATTTTCTCAATTAACTTGCAAATCCTATGTGGGACTTTCACTCTTGACACCTCTGGCAGTTGAATTTTGCATAAATAAAAATAATAGTATCCATTCCATACAGATGTTGCTCCTCTAATCAGTAAGAGTCTTCTGTAATTTTTTCTAATCTAAGCTAAATTTTTGTGTATGATTATAAGATGTCATGGAATCCCTCCTAAGGTTCAAACCGCAGCTGATCAAACAAGCTGACCACCAAGGCAAGACTCCTCTCTACCATGCAGCATCCCTGGGAGACCATAAAACAGTTCAACGATTACTAGAACTCGATATTTCGATTGCGTATGTTTTGGATAAACAGGGTTATTCACCAATTCATGTTGCAGCCAGCAAAGGTTATACCAATGTGATTAGAGAGATTGTTGGACATTGCCCAGATTCGGGAGAACTTGTCGACCCTTATGGACGGAATGCTCTTCATATTGCAATCTTCAATGGGCAAACAGAAGTTGTCAGGTATATACTAGAAACTGCAGAGCTGGAGGGGCTCATAAACCAGCCTGATTTTGATGGAAATACGCCTTTGCATCTAGCCACCATTGAAAGAAAAACTTGGATTTTGTGTTACTTGAAGTGGGATGGAAGAGTAAATCCAAGATCCAAGAACAAATATGGCCAAACAGCAATTGAGATTGATAGTTCAATCAAGGAAGCTAATATTACACCTCCCAGGGTGAGTACCAAGTACATAATTAATATCCCTTGTATAAAATTGGTCTTGATGCTTAACAAATTACAAACTGCCAATCTTATAGACCTTGTTTCTCTTAAATGAATTTAATTGCAGAATATAATGCCAAGCATCTGGGGACATCTCCGGACACCGCCTTCTTGGTTGGACAACATCAAGGTTTTTTCAAGAGCAGACCCAGAAGAAGCCATTGCAATGCAAACTTACAAGCAAATGGGCCAGACCCTTTTAATGGTTGCAACACTTATCACAACTGTGACATTTGCAGCAGCCTTCACAATGCCTGGAGGATACAACAATGATGTAGGCCCGGACCAAGGGCAGGCTCTTCTGCAGTCAAATAGTAATTTCAAGTGGTTCATCATCACAGACAGCATTGCCATGACTTGCTCAATAATTGCAGCTTGCCTTCTGTTCTGGGGAGCGGTTAACAGCAACAAGTCTTCCTATGTTTACTATTTAACAATTGCAGCTGCTCTTACATATATTGCTCTGCTATCCACTGGAATAGCATTCACAACAGGAGTTAAGGCTGTCATACCCCATCAGCAATTTGCCAAAGTCTTGGGCCACGTAGTTGGAATCGCTTTTCATGTTAGTACCTTTTTGTTTCTTTCCCAACTGGTGAAAATGTTTTCCCTTCCTGAAGCCTGCAGATTCTTCATTTTTCATCTCTGTAAGCTCAAATGCAAAAGCAAGAAGAAACCTTGAAGAATAAGTGCATTCTGCACTCCTATATAGTTCAACCACTCCTTCAGCACATCTGTCACATTAGAACAAGTTTGATGTTTAGGGGTTTAAAGATTACAATTCAATATTATACACTTTTGATGTATGAAATTTTGTAGACTAATTGTTGGATTTTGAGATATCTTGGTTTTATGATTCAACTAACACACACACACACACAAGATAGAAAGAGAGCAAATAAACAAAGAAGAAAGTATCTGTGAAATCAATCTCAAGCTAGAAAATCCAGAAATGTGATATGGGAGAAAACTTTTTCTCTCTAGCTTCTTGAGCACTCTTTCTATACTGTCTTGGTATGCTAATATGAGAAGTCAATGTTGATTAACTCAGATCTAAGCCTTACGAAATAAAGTAGCATGAATATACAACCAAAGACCGAACAAGTTTCTGTCCAAAATGTTTCAAGACCTATTTGACTGAAACTTAACTACACTATTACAACAAGTGCATTAGTCCAAGAAGCAATCGTATTAGTTCGGATGCATGGGCGCATTTGTCCTTTGAAACTTATAGAAACGTAAGAAGACTTCACCTTTTGTTTCTTAAGTCAACCGAGCCCCATTTCTCTCTTTGATTCATTTGAAGTTTCAACGTTAAGAAGGAAGTAGAGTCCACGTTAAGAGTCTAAAACAAATCATGGGGAAGCAAGTGTCGTAAGTTCACAGCAACAGAAACAACGTCAAGAAGAAGAAGAAGAAGAAAAACCAAAATGAAACATTCAAAAAGGAACATAAAACAATTTATGTAAACAAAGGAGGAAAAATCTGCTTACCGAAGTCTGAAACTAGGGACTAAAATGTCTGCATATTTGGAGAGAGTTTGAAATTCTGTCCTGTTTTTTTGTTGGTAAAACGATTTTCTCATTTATGATTTTATTGTATGGTATAGTATATTGATTTAGTTTTTTTTTTTTTTTTTTGGGTATGGTATAATAAATTGAAAAATGAGAAGTGAAATAACCTGTTAACGCTGCTTTCCTTTCCTAGCACACACGGAAGTTAACTTCACAATCTCCTCTTAGCAAATAGCCATTCCTGCTGTAAATCGGATTTCCTGCTATAAATCAGATTGTATTCATGTCTATATTATTTCCTACCTTAAGTAGATATCATGTATCAGTATAAATAGGGACTTTGTGTAATCTGTTTAATACAATGAAATATATTTTCTACATGGTATCAGCCTAACCTAGGGTTTCCTCCCTCTCCCTTATTCGATCCAATCCTCTCCTTTAGGTCTACCTCATGGCTTCGTCTGAATCCACCGTCTCCCTCCCTAGCCCCAACTCTTCCCATTTTATCAAGTTTACTGACTCCTTCGCTCCGCCAACTCAAACCTTTTTTAGTCGGTCGTGCATGACCTATATGGAAATTTATTGATGGCACTCATGAACAACCTTCTACCCAAACCTCCACTTCTACCACCACAACACCCACAACCACCATCGCCACTCTTACCCAAACTAATTCCGCCCATACTCAGTGGTACCAACAAGACCAACTCATTGTTAGCTACATCACCAGTACACTCTCTGAGTCAATTCTGTCTCTTACTGTCGACTGCACCTTTGCACGGGATCTCTAGGAGTGTCTCCAACGCCACTTCTCTTAATCCAGTATAGCCAGTGAATCTGCTCTTCGTTTTCGACTCATGGATATGCAAAAAGGCTCACAACCCATTGATACTTACCTTCGTCATGCTAAGTCCCTTGCCGATTCATTGGTTGCCATAAATGAACCTGTCTCCCCAAAAGAACTTGTCACTGCTGTGCTCCGGGTTTAGGACCCGATTACAACATGCTCATCACTGCAATTCTCGATTTTCCTCTGCTTCCTGACTTTGCTGATCTTCGTGCTCGTTTGTTAGCTTTCGACGCATAGGCTCATCGAATCTCTCCTTATCAAACACAGTGCTAATGGCCACCCAATCTTCTCCTCACACCACCGGTCATACTTCCTTAAATTCTTACCGTGGTGGTGGCTTCTCCAGCAACAGGCGTGGTGGCCGCGGTGGCTGGCACAGTCGCGGACGTGGTGGTTAGCGCAACTTCTCACCTTTCTGGAGCAACCCGTGGAATGGCTCCCAGCAGCTCCAATGGCCTAATCAACTTTGGCCTCATTTTGCTCCAAGTTTTGGACCTCAAAGCAATTGGCCTTCCTTTTAGCCCTATTGTGCCCAATCTGTTGCTTCTAGCAAACACTATGCCCGGCCCAACTCAGCTCCTAGTGTCTTGGGACCCGCTTGGTGCACCACCTGCAATACCAATCAATATACTACTACAACATGTCCCTATCGCTGTAATGGCCTAGAATCCTTTCCTTCCTTTGCTGGGGCTCAATTCATGCAGCTACCTGACTTCACTTGGTACCCTAACACAGGTGCCACTCATCACATGATTGGTAGTCCTTCTAATCTCCAAAATCAACAGCCATATCAGGGTAATAATTCTGTATTTCTTGGTAATAGAGATTCTCTCTCTATTTCTCATACTGGCTCTCTTCCTTTTCCTTTAGGTTCTCACAAATTTTTTCTTCAAAATGTCTTTTGTCTTCCCTCTCTTCGTACTAATCTTCTTTATGTTGCCCGTTTTACTCGTGATGATTTAGTTTTTTTTGTCTTTACTCCTGACTTTTATCAAATCTATGACTTACGTAATGGTTCGTTACTCTTTCAGAGCCCTTCAAAAGATAGTCTTTACCCACTTTCCCTCTCCTCTCACTCATCCACCGTCCCTCGTGCCCTTACCACCGTGCACTCTCCTGCTTGGCATTGTCGCCTTGGCCATTCATCCCATCCTGTGCTCTCTCACTTAGCGCCATTTCTAGGCTTTAAAGGCTCTCATGCTTTCTATAAGGATTGTGCACTTAGAAAATCCACCAAACTATCCTTTATTAGTAATAAAACTTTTGCCCCATTTCCCTTCTATTTAATTCGCTCTGATGTATGGATGTCCCCGGTCATTTCTGCACTGGTTATCGTTATTTTACATATGACTTTTCCCGTTACTCCTAGATCTAGTCCACTCCACGACCGCATTAGCCCAGCCATTACTCCAAACTTATTCCAGATGCCCTCGCATACACCTCTCTCCGTTTGCGCCTGCCCCTGTTCCAGCAACTCAGAACCCTCAGTTCCAGTAGCTCCGATGTCACATCCCGGGATCAACTCCGCCGTAGCACGATATTGTCCGCTTTGAGCCCCCCTCTCTGCCCGCACGGTTTTGTTTCTGGGAGCTCACGAGCAACCAGAAACAAAACCGTGCGGGCAGAGAGGGGGACCCAAAGCAGACAATATAGTGCTACAGCGGAGTTGATCCCGGGATGTGACATCGGAACCCCGCATTTTCAGCAGCTCCTAACCCCCAAGTTCCAGCAGCTCCTCAATCTCCCACTCCTGCCCATGTTCCTCACATGCACACCCGCCTTCAAGATGGCATTCAAAAGCCCAAGCTTCATACCGACGGCACTGTTAAATACCCCATTCCCCGTGCCTTATTAATTATTATTGATTATATTGAACCTACTTGTTTTTCACATGCCATTAAGCATCCTGAATGGCGTGACGCCATGACTGAAGAGATCAATGCACTTCTCAAAAATCATACATGGTCTTTGGTTCCTTCCTCTCCTTCTCAGAACTTGGTTGGGTGCAAGTGGGTTTTTCGGATTAAGCGTCACTCTAACGGCTCCATTGAAAGCCATAAAGCTCGTCTAGTTGCCAAGGGTTTTCATCAATGTCCGGGCATAGACTATGCTGAAACCTTTAGTCCTATTATCAAGCTTGCCACCATTCGCACTGTTCTCAATCTTACAGTTTCTCGTGGTTGGTCCCTTCGTCAACTTGATGTTAAAAAATGCCTTTCTCCATGGATTTCTTCAAGAAGATGTCTACATGGCTTAACTCCCTGGTTTCATTGATCCCACTTGTCCTTCTTATGTTTGCAAGCTCCACAAAGCACTCTATGGCCTCAAACAAGCACCTCGTACTTGGTTCCATTGCATCAGTACTTTCCTTCTCTCTATAGGCTTTACAAGGAGCCAAGCTGATAGTTCATTATCTATTTTTCAACAGGCCTTTCATACCTTCTTTCTTCTTCTATATGTCGATGACATCGTGGTAAGTAGCAGTGATTCCACTCATCTCCAACAATTCATCTCTCTTTTATGTGGCCACTTTGATGTCAAAGACCTTGGTCCGCTAAGCTATTTCTTGGGTTTACAGGTTCTTCATAAGGATAGTACTCTCCACATCAATCAACTCAAATATGCACATGATCTTTTACACAAAGCCAATCTTCTCAACTCCAAACCCGCATCTACTCCATTGGCTACCAAGGTTCTCCTCTCTATCTTTGATGGTGCTCTCATCTCCAACCCAACCGAGATAGTTTACACTTAGGTACATCAAGGGCACTATTGATCTCGACCTCACCTTCACTCCTCAAACTACCGCAGCTATTCTCTCTGCCTACTCTGATGCGGACTGGGCTGGGTGCCCTGATTCTCGTCGGTGGACCACTGGATATGTGATTACTCTTGGAACTAACCTCATCTCATGGTGTTCCAAGAAACAGCCCACAGTCTCGCGCTCTAGTACAGAATCGGAATATCGTGCCCTCTTTCATGCTTGTGCCGAAACCACTTGGCTCTACTCCCTTCTTCATGAATTGGGTGTGCGTCTTTAGTTCTCGATCCAACTCTTTTGTGACAATCTCAGCACGACATACATGGGCCAATCTAGTTTTCAATACCCGCACACGTCACAATAAGTTGGACTATCACTTTGTTCGTGAAAAACTTGCTCTTGGAAGTCATCAAGTTTGCTTTGTTCCTTCTGTTGACCAACCTGCGGACCTGTTTACCAAAGCCCTTCACAAACCATGCCATCAGCATATGTCTTCCAAACTTGTGCATCCTGTGACGCCCACTTTGTGGTGGTGGTTGTGTGGGGTGGTGGTGGTGTGGTATTAACGCAGCTTTCCTTTTCCTTTCCTAGCCCACACGGAAGTCAACTTCACAATCTCCTCCTAGCAATTAGCCCTGTAAATCGGATTGTGTTCATGTCTATATTATTTCCTACCTTACGTAGATATCCTGTATCAGTTTAAATAGAGACTTTGTGTAATCTGTTTAATACAAGGAAATATATTTTCTACATAACCATCGTCTTTATTGTTTCGAAACCATTGTGGTTGCTTCAAAATCAATTGGTATTATTATATCATTAGATAGTTATAGTTAAACTAATAAATTTATTTTAGCTCATTTAGTATTTTGTTTTGTTTCAAGGCTGTCACATACACATTAGCACTTATGAGCAGTTTCCTAGTTTTACAATGCCCTGGGTTGAAGGACTTGAAGTCAGTCATGGCAGGCTACTGTACGAAGCAGACATGATTGTCAAATTAATTACAATTTCGAAAAGTGGGGTTGTAATGTTCAATCTTAGACTTCTGGTGTAGTCTATATCCATAGTCAACTTGGAGGCTTCTGGTGTAGTCTAAAAATAAACTCAACTGAGTTGAACTTGAGGCAGATTCAATTCCTACACATGCACAAAAATAGTCCACAACAATTTAGAAGTCAGTGCACAAAAATCTTGGTTGTTCCGATTTAGATGAATTTGGATTTTTTTTTTTTTTTTTTGGTTTCCAAGTGCCCAGGTAAATGCTCGGTCAAAATTTCCACACTTGCTACCTACAATAACAAGGCCATATATAAAGCAACCCCAACAATTATGTAATGTCTGCCTAGTTCCAAAAATGCCATGGATCCAAGGCTCTACAAATCTGCAGAATCAGGGGACGTTTGCTTCTTTAAACAACTTCTTAACGATGATCCCATGCTACTATATCAACTTACGCCCCGAGAAAACACTGCCCTCCATATCGCCGTGCAATTTGGACACAAAAATGTTACAGCTGAGATTTATAGCAGGTGCAGGTCCCTTCTCACACAGCCAAATTTAGATGGAGATACCCCTTTACATGTGGCTGCAAGGGTTGGGCGCTTCTCGATTGTCAATTATCTGGTCAGAGAAACCTTGTCCATGTCACAAGTAGAGTTTGGGAACGTGAGCAGCAAGATGCTTGAGACTTTGAGAGTCAGAAATAGGGGGAACAACACGGTTTTACACGAAGCTGTGAGGAATGGTCACAACAAGGTTGCTGAGTTTTTACTTAAGATTGACCCCAAATTGGCTTCTTTTGAAAATGAGGCGGGTGAGTCTCCATTGTACCTGGCTGCAAGAGAGGGATTGTTAGATATTCTGAATCAAATTTTACAATCAAGTCCTTCATCAGCTCATGGCGGTTCAGATGGGCAAACAGCTCTGCATGCTGCTGTGGTTGAGAAGCATTTTGGTATGTCACACTTTTCCCCAGTTATGTATGTTTGAGCTATGGTTTAAATATGCACTTGCACTCAGCAACTACTATTATATCAATTTCCTTGCAAATTCTTTATGGGGGTTACGCTACAGAGAGTTGAATTTGCATAAATAATATAGTAGTATCCATTCCATACAGATGTTGCTCTTCTATAAATATAAAAAAAAGATTCTGGCTAGTTCCTCTTTAATTTATATTTTTTCCTGACTTGTGCAATTTTTTTAATCAATATTTAAACTAAACTTTTGTCTGATTGTAAGATATCATGGAAGCGCTCCTAAGATTCAAACAGCAGCTAATCAAAGAAGCTGACCACCAAGGAAAGACTCCTCTTTACTATGCAGCATCCCTTGGAGACCATAGAACAGTAGAACGATTACTAGAACTCGACATTTCGATAGCATATGTTTTGGATAAACAGGGTTTCTCACCAATTCATGTTGCAGCCAGCAAAGGTCATACCAGTGTGATTAGAGAGATTGTTCGACATTGCCCAGATTCGGGAGAACTTGTTGATCCTTACGGATGGAATGCCCTTCATATTGCAATCTTCAATGGGCAAGCAAACGTTGTCAGATATATACTAGAAACAGCAGAGCTGGAGGGGACCATAAACCAGCCTGATTTTGATGGAAATACGCCTTTGCATCTAGCCACCATTGAAAGAAAAACTTGGATTCTGAGATACTTGAGGTGGGATGGAAGAGTAAATTTAAGATCCAAGAACAAATTTGGCCAAACAGCAATTGAGATTGATAGGTCAATCAAAGAATCTAGTATTACATCTCCCAGGGTGAGTGCTAATAACATAATTAATATTCCTTTTATATAATTGGTCATAATGCTTAGCAAACTACAACTGTTCATCTAATAGGAATTGCAGAACATAACTCCAAGCATTTGGGGACATCTCGGTACCCAACATTCATGGTTGGGCAACATCAAGATATCCCCAAGAGCAGAACAAGAAGAAGCCAATGCAGTGCAAACTTACATGCAAATGGGGCAGACCCTGTTGATGGTTGCAACACTTATCACAACTGTAACATTTGCAGCTGCCTTCACAATGCCTGGGGGGTATAACAATGATGTAGGCCCAGACCGAGGGCAGGCTCTTCTGCAGTCAAATAATGATTTCAAGTGGTTCATCATCACAGACACTGTTGCCATGACTTGCTCAATAATTGCAGCTTGCCTTCTGTTTTGGGGAGCTGTCAACAGCAACAAGTCCTCCTATGTTTACTATTTCATAAGTGCTGCTGCTCTTACATATATTGCTCTGCAATCCACCGCAATAGCATTCGAAACAGGGATTAAGGCTGCCATGCCTGATCAGCAATTTCTCAAAACCTTGGGAACCCTAGTCGGAGCGGCTTTTCATGTTATTACCTTCTTGGCTCTTTCCCAGTTGGTGAAAATGTTTTCCCTACCTGAAGCTTGCAGATTCTTCATTTCTCATCTTTGTAAGCTCAAGTGCAAAATCAAGAACAAACCATGAAGAATAAGTGCATTTTGCACTACTTTATAGTTCAACTCCTTTTACCCCTTCAGCACATCTATCACATATCTAATGAACAAGTTTGATGTTTAAAAGTTTACAGATTACAATTTGTCACAATATTATACACTTTTGATGTATAAAGTTTGTATTTCAATATTACTGATGCCAAGGTTGAGATAAGATCTGCCAACTTATGCAATGCATGTAAGCTATAGCAGTGAGTCATCTCATACATGAGAGTCCAAGAAGCAATAGTAGCAGTTGTGGCCACGATAATGCACTTGAACATGGTACCTCAAGTACTAATCGGGTGTCAGTTGGATTGGCCCAAGCCTTTCGTGCGCTCTCAGTTGGATACATAAAGAACATAGTACCTCGGGTGCATGGGTGCATTTGTCCTCACATTTGTCCTTGGGAACTTATAGAAACGTAAAAAGACTTCCCCTTTGTTTCTTGAGTCAACCGAGCCCACCCCACTTCTTTGATTCATTTGAAGTTTCAACCATTGACACTTAATGTTACTTATTAAATCACCTATTTTTCCTCCTCAGACATCTACTTATTTCCTCTAATAAGAGTAAACTATAGTTGTTAGTTGTGTGATTAGATTACTCAATTTTTGGATTTTATTTTCCTCGCCGTTTGTTAGCTGTACAATAGAACTTTGTCAACCCTTTGTATTATAAATACCTTTCTCAATGAGGAAAATATATCAAGAAAATTCAAAGCTTTCATGATATCAGAGCGGGTTGTCCACGTGTGAAAGCCCAACGGCCACAAGTGTTCAACATCACCCAATGTGTGTTATTTATGTGTTAGACTTGAACATTCGCCACACGTGTGGGGGAGTGTGAGATGTAAAAGTGAAAAAGTCTCACATTGGAAAGTTACTAGTATGGGTTTATAAAGAGTTTCGCTACTCCCATTACCAATTGGTTTTGGAGTGGAGACACGAATGAAGTAAAGTACACGTTAAAGAGTCTATGACCCAAATCATGGAGAAGCAAGTGTCGTAAGTTCACAGCAACAGAAACAACAGTCAATAAGAAGAGAAAAAAACCAAAATAAAAAACGAAACAGTCAAAAAGGAACAGAAGTCTGAAACCAAGGACTAAAAAGTCTGCATCTTCAGGGAGAGTTTGAAATTCTTTCATTTTTTCATAAAATTCCATGGTTATTTTCTTTTCAGTCAATAGATAAAAGACTTGGAAGAAGGTGCAAATTTACCCACCTCATCAGGCAATGCTTGACAGCAGTTCAAGAGAATCCAAAATTTATTAGTTTTTCAATGACCTCCGTTGAAGGACTTGAAGTCAGCCACGGCAGATTACTGTTTGAAACAGACGTGACTGTCATAATTACACAGTTATTGAAGGCTTTATTGTCAAGTTCCAATTTCGACGAATAGCCAACCGAGTTGAACTTTAGGCATATTCAATTCCACCACATGTACCAAAATAGACCACAAGAATTTAAAAGTCAGTGCACTAAAATCTTGGTTGTCCAGATGGTATGAATTTAGAATTTTCCAGCTGCCAAGGTAAATGCTGTGTCAAAATTACTACAACAACAAGGCCTTGTATAAAGCAACCCCATAATTATGTAATACCAGGATGTTCCAAAAGTTCCATGGATCCAAGGCTCTACAAATCTGCAAAATCAGGCGATGTTTGCTTCCTTAAACAACTTCTTAACGATGATCCAATGCTACTATATCAACTTACACCCCGAGAAAACACTGCCCTCCATATCGCCGTGCAATTTGGACACAACAATGTTACAGATGAGATTTATAGCAGATGCAGGTCCCTTCTCACACAGATGGAGATACTCCTTTACATGTCGCTGCAAGGGTTGGCCGCTTCTCGATTGTCACTTATCTGGTAAGAGAAACCATGTCCATGTCACAAGTAGAGTTCAGGAACGTCAGCAGCAGCAGCATGTTTGACACTCTGGGAGTCAGAAATAGGGGGAACGACAAGGTTTTACACGAAGCTGTGAGGAATGGTCACAACAAGGTGGCTGAGTTTCTACTTAAGATTGACCCCAAATTGGCCTGTTTTGAAAATGAGGCAGGTGAGTCTCCATTGTACCTGGCTGCAAGAGCGGGATTGTTAGATATTCTGAATCAAATTTTACAATCATGTCCTTCATCAGCTCATGGTGGTTCGGATGGCCAAACAGCTCTGCATGCTGCTGTGGTTGAGAGGCATTTTGGTAGGTCATACTTTAGCACAGTTATATATATGTTTGAGCTATGGTTTAATTATGCAGTTGCCCTTAGCAACTACAATTATATCAATTTCCTTGCAAATTCTATATTGGGCTTTCACTACAGAGAGACACCTCTGGCTGTTGAATTTGCATAAATAATTAAGAGTCTAGCTAGTTCCTCTTTAATTTATATTTTTTCTCCTCACTTCTGCAAATATATATATATATATATATATATTTTTTTTTTTTTTTTATGTTGAAACTAAATTTTTTGTCTGATTGTAAGATATCATGGAAGCCCTCCTACGATTCAAACAGCAGCTGATCAAAGAAGCTGACCACCAAGGCAGGACTCCTCTTTACTATGCAGCATCCCTTGGAGACCATACAAAAGTTCAACGATTACTAGAACTCGACATTTTGATAGCATATGTTTTGGATCAACGGGGTTTCTCACCAATTCATGTTGCAGCCAGCAAAGGTCATCCCAGTGTGATTAGAGAGATTGTTCGACATCGCCCAGATTCGGGAGAACTTGTTGACCCCTTATGGACGAAATGCTCTTCATATGGCCATTGTTGGTGGCCACGCAAATGTGGTCAGGTATATACTATAAACAGAAGAGCTGGAGGGGCTCATAAACCAGCCTGATTTTGATGGAAATACGCCTTTGCATCTAGCCACCATTGAAAGAAAAACCTGGATTCTGAGTTACTTGAAGTGGGACGGAAGAGTGAATCTAAGATCCAAGAACAAATATGGCCTAAAGCAATTGACATCGATAGGTCAATCAAAGAAATTGCATCTCCCAAAGTGAGTACTAAATACATAATCCATCTCCCAAATTGGGGGATTAATGCTTAACAAACTACAACTTTGAATCTTATGGACATTGTTTCTCTTAATCAATTTATTTGCAGAATATAGTCCCAAGCATTTGGGGACATCTCCGGACACCGACTTCTTGGGTTGGACAGCATCAAGATTCTCTCAAGAGCAGACCAAGAAGAAGCCAATGCAGTGCAAACTTACAAACAAATGGGGCAGACCCTTTTAATGGTTGCAACACTTATCACAACTGTGACATTTACAGCGGCCTTCACAATGCCTGGAGGCTATATTGGTCCAGACAAAGGGGTGGCTCTTCTGGAATCAAGCAAATATCTCAAACTGTTCATCATCGCAGACACCATTGCCATGACTTTCTCAATAATTGCAGCTTGCCTTCTGTTCTGGGGAGCTGTTAACAGCAACAAGTCCTCCTATGTTTACTATTTCACAAGTGCTGCTACTCTTACATATTTCGCTCTGCAATTCACTGCAGCAGCCTTCACAACAGAAATTGCCACTCCTAGTTCAAATCCGATCCTTTAAGGAAACGGAAGGGGGTTCTCTCCCATACACACTATCAAGGTTTGTAATGAATTGAAATTCAAGAATAACAAAAGTCTATTAAATTGTATGATACACTTTATGAAAGTCTATAAAATTCTTTGAAAGTATGTCATTGAGGTTAAGGTCATTAAAACTCTAAAAAGTCTATGAAAGTTAGCCACTTAAAAAAAGTACACAAAAGTCTTTATAGGTTTGGATTGAATTCACTCACTAAATCAAACGAAATAAAAGAACTTTAATCCAAGATGAAAATTATGAAATGTATTTCAAGTATTAAATATAGGCAAAAATACACTTTTGATTCTTGTAGTTTGACACTTTTATTATTTTGGTCCCTGTTGTTTCAATTTGGTCACTTTTGTCCTTGTGGTTTTCAATTTGAGCAATTCAAGGACAATCCTCAATTTTTCTCCTTCTCCTCCCAACCCCAACCCAACCCCTACCAACAGCCCCACCCAAGCCCCGCCAGCCACCACCTCCCTCTAACCCAACCACCACCCCAGCCATCCAAAACAGCCAAACCCCATGCTCTTGTGCTTGTTTGTTCACGTGACCTACATGTGACACCGTGATCACTATCAGATTACACTTCTCAATTCAATTACTTGCATAATATATTCAAATCCAAAAGCATCTCAAGACAATGTTTTGATCATAGTTCATATTGAAGTACCAGAAGAAGTGGAGCTGATCTTGGATCTGTAATTGAGAAACGCGGTCCCAAGTGCAAAGATGGGAGGAGGTGGGGTTGAGTCTGAAAGGGAATGCCAAATTGAATTGAGGGAGAGAGATTTGGCTGAGAAAAGAAGAATAAGGGATTTCGGGAGAGGGAGAGTGGTAAGTGAAGAAGATTGGGAAGACATTGCGGCCTAGCACATAAGCTTCTCTTGGCACGATGCCTTCAAGGCTTATAACTAGGGTTGGGTGTGGTCCAGTTGGGTAAGGTGTTCACCTCAAATCGAAATCGAAACGGGTACTATTTAACCGGTCAAGTTCGGTTTGGTTTTAGTGAATTTTTTTTTTTTAAACCAGCGGTCCAGTTTGAATCGATTCTTGTTTGGTTTATGTTTTTTGGAGTTTTGGATCGAATTATTATTATTAATTTTTTTAACTCTTTTTTTATATAAATTCAAACTAAAATTTTATTTTTTGGGCTTGAAAATTAACAATTGATCCAATTTTATACAAAGAGAGATATTGGGCCTAAAAGAGAGATGTTTTGAAGTTGGGCTTGGGGAAATATTAGCTATGAGATTAAAAATGTAGCATTTTAGTTAAATAATTTTGTTATAAAAAAAAATTATAAACAACTGGTCCTGTCCAATTCGGTTCAGTTTAGTGCGGTGTGAAACTGAAATTGGAATCTATTAGAACTGGTCCGGTCCAGTTCGATGCTGGTTTATTGACTTTTTTAATCAACCAATTTTTCTCTCAATTTTTTCCATCCGGTATGGTTTGGTGTTCCGATTTTCTGGTCCCGATGCCCACCCCTACTTAGAACCATAGGTTCAAAAACTTTTGCTTTTCAATGGGCTTGGGTTTCAACCGATAAGGGGTGGGGAAATTAAATTATTTTTTTGTTTCAAAAATATTACTTTTATATTAAACTAAATTTTTTGAAGGAATGAATTTTTAATAATTTGTGGACCAAATTGCCCCTCCACAAATAACGGAAGTTAAAAAATTGAACAGAAATTGAGGATTGTCCTTAAATTGCTCAAATTGAAAACTATAGGGACAAAAGTGACCAAATTGAAACGACAATGACCAATGGTAAAAGTGGCAAACTACAGGAACCAAAAGTGACTTTTTGCCATATATATATTAGAGATAATTTTTGTAGAAAATATCTAAAATCTAACGGTTCAGATAATTAAAATATAATCCATAATGAGCCCTATAATGGTTTCCCTCAAATCTCAGCTATATGCATATATGAAATCTTTATTGGCTCTTTTAATCAACACACCACGTAAGTTTGCCTCTGCCCATTTTCCCTCTGAAACTCAACGCAAGAAGACTTTAGCTTTGTTTCTCAAGTCAACCGAGCCCCAGTTCTCTCTTTGATTCATTTGAAGTTTCAATTTCAACCATTTGCACAAGTGGAGGCCAAGTTCACAACTGATGTGACGGAATTAAAAGAACAGAACAGTCAAGGAACAGAAACAACAAAGGAGGAAAGATCTGCGTACTGAAGTCGAACACAAAAGGAAAAGTCTGCATATGAAGAGTTTGAATTTCTTTCTTTTTTCATTCTCTGAATTATTTTCTGTGGGGGTTTACTTCTAAATCGATTTTCTCGTTTATGAAGTTCTAAGCTTGGTTAGAGGACTTGTTGTCTGTAGACTTAGAGAAGGTGCAAATTAACCCACTTCATCAGCCAATGTTAATACATACATTACATGCTTCTCACACTGCATAAAATGATGCAGGGCTCTGACTTTACAGCAATTCCTTTCCACTTCTACTGGCCCATTATTTCTTGTTGTCTGTAGACTTAGAAGTTACGAGCCGTTTCTTAGTTTTACAATGACCTGGGTTGAAGGTCTTGAAATCAGCCATAGCAGACAACTGTATGAAGCAGACGTGACTGTCATAATCACAAATTTATTGAAGCTTTTCCTGTCAAGTTTCGATTTTGAAAAATGGGTTGGAATGTTCAATCTTAGTGGCGGTTGGTTTAGTCTAGATATATAGTCAACTGAGTTGAACTTGAGGTGGGTTCAATTCCTCCACGTGAACCAAAATAGACCACGGCAACTTAGAGGTCAGTGCACAAAAATCTTGGTTCAGATGGGATGAATTTGGATTTTTTTTTTCAAGCGCCAATGCAAATGCTCTGTCAAAACTACCTACAATAACAAGGCTATATAAAGCAACCCCACAATTATGTAATACCTAGTTCCAAAAATTCCATGGATCCAAGGCTCTACAAATCTGCAAAATCAGGGGATGTTTGCTTCCTTAAACAACTTCTTAACGATGATCCCATGCTACTATATCAACTTACACCCCGAGAAAACACTGCCCTCCATATCGCCGTGCAATTTGGACACAAAAATGTTACAGCTGAGATTTATAGCAGATGCATGTCCCTTGTCACACAGCCAAATTTAGATGGAGATACTCCTTTACATGTGGCTGCAAGGGTTGGGTGCTTCTCGATTGTCAATTATCTGGTCAGAGAAACCTTGTCCATGTCACAAGCAGATTTCGGGAACGCCAACAACAGCATGACTGAGACTCTGAGAATCAGAAATAGGGGAAACAACACGGTTTTACACGAAGCTTTAAGGAATGGTCACACCAAAGTGGCTGAGTTCTTACTTAAGATGGACCCCAAATTGGCTTGTTTTGAAAATGAGGCAGGTGAGTCTCCATTGTACCTGGCTGCAAGAGAGGGATTGTTAGATATTCTGAATCAAATTTTGCAATCAAGCCCTTCATCAGCTCATGGTGGCTCAGATGGCCAAACAGCTCTGCATGCTGCTGTGGTTGAGAGGCATTTTGGTATGTCATACTTTGGCCCAGTAACATATGCTACCATTTTCTCAATTAACTTGCAAATCCTATGTGGGACTTTCACTATTGACACATCTGGCAGTTGAATTTTGCATAAATAAAAATAATAGTATCCATTCCATACAGATGTTGCTCCTCTAATCAGTAAGAGTCTTCTGTAATTTTTTCTAATCTACGCTAAATTTTTTTGTGTATGATTATAAGGTGTCGTGGAATCCCTCCTAAGGTTCAAACAGCAGCTGATCAAACAAGCTGACCACCAAGGCAAGACTCCTCTCTACTATGCAGCATCCCTGGGAGACCATAAAACAGTTCAACGATTACTAGAACTCGATATTTCGATTGCGTATGTTTTGGATAAACAGGGTTATTCACCAATTCATGTTGCAGCCAGCAAAGGTTATACCAATGTGATTAGAGAGATTGTTGGACATTGCCCAGATTCGGGAGAACTTGTCGACCCTTATGGACGGAATGCTCTTCATATTGCAATCTTCAATGGGCAAACAGAAGTTGTCAGGTATATACTAGAAACAGCAGAGCTGGAGGGGCTCATAAACCAGCCTGATTTTGATGGAAATACGCCTTTGCATCTAGCCACCATTGAAAGAAAAACTTGGATTTTGTGTTACTTGAAGTGGGATGGAAGAGTAAATCCAAGATCCAAGAACAAATATGGCCAAACAGCATTTGACATTGATAGGTCAATCAAAGAAATTACATCTCGCAGAGTGAGTACTAGAGCAGTAACTAAATACATGATCAATCTCCCAAATTGGGGTATTAATGCTTAACAAACTACAACTTTGAGTCTTATGGACATTGTTTCTCTTAATCAATTTATTTGCAGAATATAGTCCCAAGCATTTGGGGACATCTCCGGACACCGCCTTCTTGGTTGGACAGCATCAAGATCCTCTCAAGAGCAGACCAAGAAGAAACCAATGCAGTGCAAACTTACAAACAAATGGGGCAGACCCTTTTGATGGTTGCAACACTTATCACAACTGTGACATTTACAGCGGCCTTCACAATGCCTGGAGGCTACAACAACAATATTGGTCCAGACAAAGGGGTGGCTCTTCTGGAATCAAGCAAATATCTCAAACTGTTCATCATCGCAGACACCATTGCCATGACTTTCTCAATAATTGCAGCTTGCCTTCTGTTCTGGGGAGCTGTTAACAGCAACAAGTGCTCCTATGTTTACTATTTCACAAGTGCTGCTACTCTTACATATTTCGCTCTGCAATTCACTGCAGTAGCCTTCACAACAGGGATTACGGCTGTCATGCCCCATCAGCAATTCGTCAGAATAATGGGACATGCAATTGGGGTTGCTTTTCATGTTAGTACCTTCCTGTTTCTTTCCCAATTGGTCAAAATGTTTTCCATCCCTGAAGCCGGCAGATTTTTTATTTCTCATCTTTGTAAGCTCAAGTCCAGAATTACAAATAAACAATGAAGAATAAGAGTGCATTCTTCACTACTTGCATGCACTAGGATGCATGTCAACAGATATCCCATACACAAGGCTGAAAATTAGTGAGGGTTTTGTAGTTCAACTGCTTTTATTTCATCATCACATCTGTCACATTATTAGATGAACAACTTTGATGTACAGCTTTGGTGAATCTAGTTTTTCTGTATACCAATAGCTCTTGAATCTAGTTTTGGTGCCTATAGCTTTCCGGTTTTGCCACTTTGGTCCCTATAGTTTTAATTTTGTTAATTTATATCCTTGTAGTTTTCAATTTTGTCAATTATCCTTTTCTTTTTACCGTTAGATGGCTCGAGTGAATTGAAATACCTCTCCACATGAGGGGCACGTTATCGAAACTTAACATAATTTGGAGACATTTGACAGAAATTGAAACATGTCCTTGAGCTGCTCTGAATTGAGACTACAAGGATAAAACTAACAAAATTGGAACTACGGGAACCGAAGTGACGGACAAACTACAGGACCAATGCTTTACCAATAAAAAAAAAAGTAAAAAAACAGGACCTAAATATACAGGTTGTAATTGGGAGATATTCTTAATAGATAAAACATAAAGGGTTTTACTGCAAAAAGCCGGGTTGGGCAAATAAGCCTTTCCCCAGATTTTGAAATTCTGTTATCTCCACTCTGCAACTTTCTTCAAACAACAAGATGGAAATATCTTCCAAACCTGGAGACCCACTGCGAGGCTTCCACAACGTAATGTGCGATGGCACGAAAGTGGTCACCGAGATCGTCTCCGATCACGGCTCGATCCACCTCTGCCTCTACCTCATAACCCAAAACATCCGCGACTTCAAAGACATGGTTGTTGGGTTCGATACAGAATGGACTTTCGTCGACGCAGGCACTGGAAAAATCGAAGCTCGCGTCGTCCTCATCAAGCTCTTCTCCTGCATTGGCTGCGTCCTCATTAGATTGGATCACAAGTCGGGCCCGGTTTGCCCGTCTCTCAAGAAATTTCTCATCATGAAGGATGTGATATTTGTCGGGATCCAGATCAAGGAGGATCTGGTGAAGTTGAGGGAGAATTTTGGGATTGATATTAGGAATGTGGTGGAGCTGACTGAGCTGGCTGCCAATGTGCTTCGAAAGCCGCGGCTTTTCGCGTGTGGCCCTAGGGATCTGGCAAGGGAGGTTTTGAAGGTTGGGGTTGAGCAGAGGCCGCAGGATGTGATATGGACGAGCTGGGCTGAGGAGTCGCTTACGCCGGAGCAGATTGAGTGCGCCACCATTGATGCTTATCTTACTTACAAAACTGGGAAGAAGTTGTTGAGCAAAGATTGACAAATTGGTAGAATCTATTTTCAGGTGCCATCTCTGTTTTTCTGTTGAGCCACTTAAGGCAAATTGTTGTAGAGTACTTGTTTTTCTTTTCTTTTGTACCCAATAAAACACTTTCATTTTGTTGAAAATTTGCTCATCGTTTATGGGATTTCTTGTATTGTTTTGCCCCTGTGAAATGTCAACACAAGGTGGATCATGTTTCAAGCGTAGGGAGTTGGGCATGGTTTGATTGAAGAATTGTATGACAGGCAACAAGCAGATTGGAAAATCTCATTGTTTGCAATTTCATGTGTCCAGTCCTGATGTTGCTAGCAGCAAAAGCTTGTATAATTCCTCTTTCTATATCACTACATCTTTCTGGGAACAAACAATTTTCTTGATCAGTGATGTGATCCCACGGGAAGACAAATGGAAATTAAATATAAAAACCGAAACTTGTCTCCCCCTTAATATAGTAGAAATCAAAAACTTGTTGAAGTATAAGCAATCAAAAGTTTTCAAGAACAACCAGCTGCTGGTGCAAAAGAAACCACAAGGGATAATGGCACAAACTACCATACAAAAGAAAGTGTCAATAACTTTAAAACTGCCCAACACAACAGAAGCAACAACAAGAAGTACAAAACAAAAAGACTTAGAAAGATGAGCAACAAAAGGCAACTCTGAAATAAGTGCAGTTGATGAGAATATGAAATGTGCAAGAAAGGAATATAGCAGAGCAAGAATTGCAGAAGAAATAAGAACAATGCACAATGAGACCAAAACTTGACATAAAACGGCTGAAGAGCAAACAAGAAGAAAAATGCATTGAAAAACAATCTTAGACAATTCAAAGAAGACCCAAAACATATCATGCAAGCAAGTAGACCCAAGGAAGGAACTCTTATAGGAGTATGTGTTTGGGACTGGTTTTTTACCAACCTCGATAAAACAAATAGCCAATTGGGCCACTCGGGTTAAATTAACTCCTTAGAACACTTCCACCCATCCCCTTTTGCCAAGCAAAAGGGGGCCTAGGCTCCAAAAACAACCCCCACAAAGAAAAAGTTACTATGGCAAGAAGTGGGCCCACGAAACTAGGCAAGCCTGAAGGCAAGATTTGCCTGGGCAAGCTAATGTCAGCAGCCAATTTAAATACAAAAAAAATTGAAAATTTTTTTTTATATAAATACCTAGCCATGTTCTTCACTTCCCACACCAAACTCCATACAAATTTCTCTCCTCATATCTCATGTTAAATAGTGGTTGCCCTTGGCTTGCATTGGGAATGGGTGGAAATGCATCAAAAAATTGTTATGACAAACACTATTCACATGAATAGTGTTTGCCCCTACTTGCCCTTACCCTTTGTCATGGCACAATAGGATGGAAGTGCTCTTAGGCCAATTCGCGTGGCTAAAAAAAGTGATTATCTAGTAAATTAATAATTGCTCAAGAAATCAAGGATAAATCTCTTTCTTTCTTGCCAGTGAAGGCAAATTAATTGGATAATTTATATTATGCTACTAGATTTGATCCTCATAAATGTCATGCCCTAATTGATTGAGGACTCTCGAGCTAGGGAAAAAATCATATAAAAAAGAGAGAGAGCTCATTGTCTCGGCACACAACTTTTCAACAATAAACTCGGAACAAACCCTATTTCCTTTCTCAAGGCAAACAAATATTCTCGATAATTGTTTTGCCAGTTCCAACACTAGCATCAATTTCCAATTGATTTGCAATCAATTGAAGGTATTGCGCTCAGTCATAGTACAAGTTTGGACCCCATCATTCGACTATTACCAAGTCTCAAAGCATTCAAAGCAATCCAGAAATGATCTAAGGTGGTAGCAGTCCCAGTTCTAACCATCTTGATCTGACCCCTTGTTTACTCTTTATTTGTCATTTACTTCCTTTCTTCGGTATTAAAGAAATATTAAAGTCCTCATTTGTCTTGAGGCAAAGAAAAAAAAAACTATATTGAACCAGTTCCTCATTCAATGCACAATTGTTCAGTTTGAAGTTAGTTTCTTGGTGCGTAAGTTACTTTTTTTGTGTTCAAATCTATTACGATTTTACATTGCAAATAGTGGCACGCTCACAATTTTATACAATATCTTGCCTATTTCTAAGGCTAGCAAATTAGGGGTAAATAACAATATGACAAGGAAGGAGCAACTTTAACACCCACATATGCATGGCGGAGCCATAGAGCCACAAGAAGTGCAACTGCTACACCTCCCCTCGTAGGAAAATTCCTTGGAGATATTGAAATATAACCATTTGTTGGT
The DNA here is from genome assembly GCF_902201215.1 of Prunus dulcis. NCBI lineage: Eukaryota > Viridiplantae > Streptophyta > Magnoliopsida > Rosales > Rosaceae > Prunus > Prunus dulcis. The sequence continues at coordinate 12,922,723 of NC_047653.1, read as the reverse complement.
GCTTACTATGCGTTCAACTAAATGCCTCAAAAAGGCTTTGTTGTTTTATTTTTTCATGAATTATGAATGAAATTGTCTAAATTTTAAAGGAATTTGGTTGTCTGAAATTTTTTTGGAGCTTTTAGTCTTTTAAATATTGCCCCTTCCCTGAAAAATTTCTGGCTACGCTAAAAAACCTTGCTCGCATAAAGGAATGCTAGCCAAAGTCACTCAAAGTGACAGTAGCGAGAGCCTTTGCTTCAACGAGTGACACGTGTTTTATTGAATAAGACAAATTGAATTCCCTTTTTACCCATCTTTAAATTAAATTCTTGGAAAAGAGAACAGCTACTATGCATATGTTTTCTTCTCTCTCACCCAACACCTCTTTGTCTTCTTCGTTGTACGATTTTTTTCTTTTTTGAAAATTTTGTTTATAAGTTTTTGTTAGTCTCACTGCGAAAATTTTGAAACATTCTGTTTCAGTTTGTCTCATAATTTTTTCCCTTTTTATCTTTTTCCCATTGGAGATCTGATTGCATTTGGGTGTTCTTAGCATGTTCAAGGGGGATTTGAGTCGAGATCTGGAAGCTTTTGGGTTTTGATGTCAACTTTGGGTGTTTGAAAGCTTCAAATTTTATCCCACACTTTGAGTTTTGGTTTTTTTCTTCCTTGGAAGTCGATGGGTGGGTGGGTCCTGCCATGGGTGTTCATCTGGGATCTGCAAGTTTTTTCTTTTTTCTTTGGGGTGATTTTCTCACTCCATCCACTTACACTCCGTTTTGCATTTTAATACTTTTTAATCAATTTTATTCTTTTTTGTTTTTTCTCTTTCTTATTCTACCTTTATCTTACAATGCCCTTTAAAAAGACATGTACAATCACTTACTAATATTATGAAAGAATAAAAATCTGAGACTATTATGCATACCGTGCTCTTTCCATATCTAAGCTCCTAATGATAGTTTGGTTAGTAGGATTCTCTAGTTTTTCTACCGGTAAACATATTAGCCCAAAAAATTTATTATCTATTAACTACAACAAAGATAAATAATACTCACATACTTAGGAAAAAAAACAAAGAATTTGGCGTACAAATACTTACTCTTTTTTTTTTAATCAATTTCCTTTTCTTTTTTTTTGTTTTATTTTATGTTAACTTTTCTTAATTTCAATTATCAAAACCTTAATGTAGGGTAATGGTAGAATTGAAAAGAGAAAGAACAAAAAAGAAAAATATTGATTAAAAATTATTAAAAAGCAAAAGGAAGTGTAAGTGAAGAAAATGGGAATGAGAAAATCAGCTCCCTTTTCTTTTGCTAAGGAGGGATTTGCAAGCTTCATGGAATCTTCAAGAAGGAAAAATTTTGAGTTTTGCTTTATTTTTCTCATTTATGTGGATTTGAAATCTTCAAGCTTTCATGGTGTGTATTTGAAATCATATCCATGACATGTTCAAATTTTGCTACAATATGTATAAAATCATAGTAGCCCAAAGCAGCTGAATTTTTCGTTTTTGATCTGATGACAAAAAAGAAATACAAAAAGGAAAATCAAACATAGAAAATAGGCGTGTCCTCTGTTGCAGAAAAACTTGTATGAAACGGGAATAACACTATTTTGCTATTCCAGGCCTATCACAGTCTGTCATGTGAAAAAATTATCACATGTGACATACTGTGATTGACCGGGATAACAAAATAGTATTATCCCCATTTCATGTAAGTATTTCTCCCTTTGTTGGCATGTGAGAGAGAAAAAAGTACTAGGTAAATTTTTCTAATTATAAGTAAACAAATTATCTTATTAGCCGATACTCCATTAGTATAGTGGTAAGTAGCTTTGTCTCCATCCAGTTGAATCTAGGTTCGAGGCTTGGCATTGTAAAGTGTGTGTAAACTTGCACTAATTTGCTAACCGATTGTGTTTTAGCTAACTAATTTGCTAACCTTTTTTTTTTGCTTTTGTAGTTTTTGACGATAATGGTAGATGGACTAATTTGGCAAGAATCAACAAGGAAGATTTCAACGATTGCAATGTCACCAATTCTGATGATGTGTGGTTTGGACGACATATGTTTCAATTCAAAGAACCCGGAATGGACTACTTTACCAGTGCTTTCCGACAATATTGTTTGAAAGAACAAAAAATTAGCGGTTTGTGTTCAAAAAAAAAATTCTCTGCAAACTGTAACTGTGTACATTAAATTCTACCTATATACAACTTCCATTGTCGAAGCTTCTTCCATTTGCATAATTTTTTGCCTTCATTTTCTATTATAATTTTTTTCTTTTAATGTTCATTTGTCATTACTCTAAACTATTGTTGAGACATTAGTTTTTAAAGAACATTTAAAATACCAACAAATGGGTACACAATTTGTTTTTTATCATTTGGTTTTTGTTTTGTATATTATTATTTTTTTAATTTTTTTTTCAAACTTGCGCCCTGTGTTTTGGCTCTTGTGTTAAAATTTCTGGCTCGGCCCCATTCGCATGAAAAATAAAATATAGAGCTGGAGGCAATTTGTGCTACGTAAATGACATATTTTTATTGTGACATCAAATATTTTAAAAGAAAAGATGTCAATCAATTTCATTTTCATGGAATATTTGAATACAATCCATCTCAAATAATATGGCTCTATCTTTTCCGGAGGGTTTGGACGACATATGTATCAATTTGAACGCCCCGGCATATATTTCTTTACAAGCCAATCCCGGAGATCTGAGTAACAAAGTTGAGAGGGAGCTGTGACTCTTGGTCAGCAGTTGGACTTGGACTGGTTGAAAAGGTTGAAGAGGGTGAGATGTCAAAAGTCATCTTTTGCCCTTTGGAGCAGTGCCCTGCCAAAGTGGAGGTGACATAAAACGTATCGGCTCCAAGAAATTTAATTGTTGTTGGTTTCTCGAATACATGCAGGGGATCTGCAGTGTCATAACTGGCCAAATCTTCCTTGGTTACGAAAGCCAAGTCTTGTTCTCCTGCTTCAAACTTAAACACTGCAAATCCAAACAACCCTATATAAGCAAACGAGTATCTACCATATTTTGCTACAAATACGAAACCATATGATCAAAATTGATGAAATTGAAACTATATGGTCAAAAGTGATTGAAATATCAAACTACATGACCAAAAGTCACTTTTAACCAAAATAAGAAGATAAAAAGCGAGTCTGACAGACAGGGTAGTAGTTGAGAACCTAGAATATCGCCAACCACCAAGGTATGCTTGGAAGCGCATGAAGCATAAGTGGCAGCGCCATCTGGAGGAACAGTCCAACCCAGGTCGTCTCCTACAGTCCTGCTACATATTCTGCAGCTTCTGTTCTATCTAACACCAGTGATGTTGCTGCCATTGCTAGGGGGCAAGAAGAACCATCACACCCAATTTCATGGTTTTAACCATCTTTAATTTTAGCTCCTCTCCTAATATATAATTCTGCTCTGGAATGTATGTAGTAGTTGGAAACTGATACAATTGGCCCCTGAAGTGAAGTGATGTCTCAATTTATAGAGCAATATATTTTATATGCATTGTGTGGGAAATCCGGCAATTGCAAGCTTTATTTGTACATACGTGCTATTGGAAGTAGATCGAATGTTGAAATTTTCGAAACTAATTGATTTAAGTGTAGACACACCCTGCAGGCCTTGCAGGCATGCGGTGGCCTTGAATAACCTTGTTGCCTAAAGGAAATGGCTTGACCGTAAAATGAATAGTTATTTGAACGTAACCAAGTCTGTTTTCATTTTTGTTAGAGATAGCGGAAAAATATACGAGAAGATGAGAGATAAAGGGTAGTGGAGTTGAGGTTCCACTTCAAAATCAATTGGTAATTGAGGGAGTAGTCCAGCTCCTTATAAACCCAAACTAGGTCCCTTAATTTTTCAATGTAGATAATAAACACTCTTAACAGGAGGGTGGTGCAAACTAAAAGCTAAAAACAATTTTAAGCTGTGTTCTTGTTAGGTTATGTTTAGCTAAGGTTTTTAGCTTCTCTTGACAACTTTGTAATTGAACATGTAAATTCATCAAGCTCAAGCTTAATTAGACTAAATTAGTCTAGTTGAAGATAATTACTGTGGAAGACCATCAACAGTGACACGATGCAATCAAGATTAAATCATGCATTGCATATATTAGAGCGCATTAGGTTATGGCTGGTCAGCATATGCGACTAGTAACATGTGTGCTGCTAGCTAGCTCATTATTTTCTCACGTGTTGTCAGCTGTAGGTTTTCTGTGCTGGTGATTTTTTTGTCTTATTATGAAGCCAATGAGTGGCTGCCAGCTGGGGGAATTTAGAGCAGACTTGTTTTGGTATACGAGGGAAAATTTTGAGAGGTTTTCTCTCTGCATTTTCCATATCTTGAGTGCGGTCTGAGACTTCTATGGAGTAAGAGAGAAGGTTTTGAGAGCTCGATTTTTGCTCTGAATTTTCTCCTTGAGTGTGAGGTCTGCAACTTCCACACAGAGAGGAATTTGAGAGTTCACAAAAAGGGAAAGTTTTCAATTAAAAATAAAAATCTGATGAAATGCTATATAATAAAGTGGGACCCGTGATTAATCGGGTTAATGCTCGGCAAAACGCCTGACTCGCATCCTAAGGGACAAATAGCCTTATCTTCTTTCTATCAGTTTGGCTTCCACTTCCCGGCTGCAGGCATGGCTTCCATATTCCCACAATTCCTCTCAACTCCAAACTCTCACCCACTAAACCATCTCCTCCCAACCCAAACCACCACAAACCCACCCCAGCTTTCCACCCACAGCCCACACAGAAAACACTTGTCCCTCACCACATGCACTCCTCCAAACTCTACTCAACCAGATTTTCCAAGTCCAGACGCTGAAACCACCACCAGTGCAGAGACATTTCCGATCGAAAAGCGCAGAAAATCAGAAATCACCAGGGACAGGAGGAGGTCAGAAACTGGCCTTGTAAAGCCTGAGCCACCCAACTTTGAGATTGGTTGGAAGAGAACCAAAGAGATAAAGCTAGAGAAGCCAATAGGGTATGTGATAGCTGACTTCTTGGAGAAGTTGGAGAGCTTAATGGGAAAAGAATTTGGTTCCGCTGACTTGTTGGTGAAAGTTGCAGAGATTGTGGCTGAGAGAGCAAGAGAGGAAGCAGAGGTGTTGAGAGATGAAGGCAAAGTGGAAGACAGAATGGTGACCGAGTTGTTTAGGGTGTTGAAGTTGATAGAAATGGACATGGTTATGATAAAGGCTGCAGTGAAGGAAGAGACTTTGAATGAGAGGCTTGAGCAGGCCAAGGCACGCTGCAGGCAAGCTATACTTGTTGCTTTGTCTTTTTGAAAAAGCTAATTTAGCAATGTGACAATGGTGGATAGGATATTTTGCTTTTCATGAGGGTCTTTGTTCTAATGGAGAGTGCGCCATGAAAAAATAACAAGCTTCTAAATGTACATTTGGTTTTGGCAAATGGTTCTCTTCCAACTCATTTTAAGAGTGCGGAAAAGAGACGAGTTGATGTGTCTAGTATTATTGAACGCCGAAATATATTCAATCAATTTGCCCGTGAACTTGACATCTAGTGATTATGGGTTCAGATCTTCCTGTAATTCCAAAGAAAAAGAATCTGTTAAAACCTTGGGTAGTTATAGTGAGAATTTACTTATTCATAAAGGTGAAATTCTATACAGAACATTCTCCTATCCACTTTAACAAAGTTAACCTGGAAGATTAAAATCCTGTGAGATGTATGCATCCGCCATTCTTTAAAGAAGGCAACGGTTAAACTCATCAGTTCCACGGGTCCAGCCTCCGATTCAAACCTCAGTATCGTCTCTTAGAACCTGTCTTGCAAACCAAAAATAAAACCGCAATGTCTTTCATGTTTAAGGAACCACAATGCAACGACCAAAAAACAAACGATGTGAATTAAGCATATAGAACCAGCATTCCGTACACATTGGATATACGGGACTTATCACAGTACAAGGCTCGTGGTTTCATTTCTCAAGGAGCCAAAAAAAAAAAAAAGTCGCTTATCAAATTCAATGCATTAATTTGAAGGATGCATTCATCTTGTTTATTTCTTGTACTTCTTACCCTCTGAGTAAATGGTTTTACATGCTTTAATGATAGTTCGAACATGGGGATCATCTTTAGGAATTTTACTAAGCAAAATTTTCGAAGCCTTGGTGTCCCCTGCAGCCAAAAGGGCTTGATACATCCTGCAAGAATTCCGATATTGAAACCCAAAGGTCAACAAAATCATTTCCAATCCAAGGAAACAAGGTTTTCAAGCAAGAGAGACAAAAAGGCCCATTATAACAAGACATTTTATACAAAAAACCTTAGAGAGAGCCTATATGGAGAAAAAAGCCCTCAATTAGCCACTTGTCATTTTGTAATTGGTTCTTAGTTGATACAATTTTTTCATTTGAAAGTACAACATGGAGTTTTTCTAAAGTATTGGACTTGAATGGTTTTTTTTATAAAATGACATGTTAGAATGGGCTTATTTGTAAAAAGCTAAAACCAAAAATTGAAACATTTCCACTAGCAGCAGGATTATTCACCTTATGAAACTTAAAGTGTTGTAAGGCAGGCCAGCAGCTTCATATTCTTTCCAAATCAGTTTGGAATTTCTCAGATCTTTGGCATTAGCACAAGCGTGGAGAAGAAAATCAAGACATTTCCGTGAAGGGGTGAGGCCAAGCTCATTCTTGATAGCATGAAGCAAATCCAAGCCCAACTGCAAATGTGTAGACTCTGATTCTGCAATTAGGGCAAACACCTACAATTTGTCACAGCAAAGCAACAAAATACAGTCAGTTAATACAACATACCGCAAGGGAGTCTTGTACAAGACGTGAATATACAAATTACAGAAAGGAAAACAGGCAATATATTCATAGATCAAAAAGGAAAACAGATTCTGAAAGAGTTAAACCATATTACCAGGAAGATACAATTTAACCAAATAACAATGAATTGCTGCTACCAAAATAAGATGTTCATTCACACATCTATTGTGAGAGAACAAGAACAAACCTGATTAAAAATTACTTCTAGAGCTAATTCGTCAGTACAGATTTTATCCCTGAGTTGCTTGAGTAAATTGAGCGCAGGTCTAAATCAAAAGGAGAGAGACATGAGCAACTGGGAGTTGTCAAAATAATCAGATGAAGGAAATTATTAAAGTTGGAGCATCCAAACCAAAAGCAATTGGTAATGGCCCAAGATTAAAAATTGAATGCAAGGCTTAGAATACCCAAGGTATTCTCAACATAACTGTTATATGAACAGACCTTAAGTGCTTGTACCGAACACAATATAAGATCGTTCTCAGGCAACCCTCAAACCAATAGTCTGGATCATCTAATTCGTCAAGAAGAGGGAGTAATCTGCTTAATTCTTCATCAGATTGGAGGTGCTCCTAAGAGGTAATTAAGAAAATGTTAGATGTTCAGACAAGACAAAGAATTCAAGCATTAATTTAAGAACTCACAATAAGACTTATAACAGCTTTCGGCTCTAAACTGCATCCAGCTTGCTTCATCTCTTCATATATACTGAACGCATCAGACAATTGCCCATGTGATGCAAGGGATTGGACAAGCATGCTTTTAATTTCATTCAAGCACTTTACTGGAATCCCTTTATCTAAGACTACCTACCATTCAACGAGTATCAGTAAGATCACTAGAAACCATTCATATTCATAAGCAAAGCATATAGCTTGGAAAGCTTGTTAATATCTGAAAGAAATTATTACAGTATATAGAGACCTAGAATTTCTACTGTAGACTCATAGAGTCATAATTCTGGTACAACAGAAAATATTAGGGAATTGTTATTAGCACTCCGAAAAGTCATCACACACTCCTTCCTAATGAAAAAAAAAATAGAGGGAGTTGAAGCGCCAAAAACAGCTCCTAAATAGTAAACAGTTAATTATTAGTAAGAAGAATGCTAAAAACTAGAATACCAGGCAAATGTTGTCCTATATCACAATATGGCAGGAAAATGAATAAGGCACTATCAGGAAACACAGATAGAGGACATTTACAGTATTAAAAAAATAGAAGATTGGGGGAAAACGGACTACGTAGAAATAAAAATATTTAATTTCCTCCACATTTAATTTAAAATTCCATATTGAATGTTATTCAAAAGAATTTAATTCTAGGAGGCAGGCCATTTTGTTTTGCTCTACTCTCGCAAGAAACAACAATAATGACAACAGTTCTTTAAAACGTTTAGGAACTGGCTGCAAACTCCCAATGTTTATGGTTATTCATATTTTCCCCAAAAAAAAAAAAACGACGACTGAGTCCCTTCTGATTTAAATAGTAATCACATCACTACGTGAGGAAAGTATCAATATGATAGTAGACGACTACCAAACATAAAAGATTAAAACAAACTGAAGTTATATTCAATGATAAACTAGAACACAAGTTCTGCAATCATATTCTATTATTGTCCCAAAGTTCTAAAGCTACATTCAAGATAACATAAAATCTTCTCCTTGGATCATAAGAGACTCAGTACAAAGAAGTTGCCACATGCATAGATACCTGTTTTGCCTTTTCAAACTGTCCACAAGTTGCGTATGCATTTACAAGTGCCATGAAAATTTGCTTGTTAACTTGAATTCCAGAACGCTTCATTTCTTCATAATACTACAAGTAGAAAACCAGATCAGCATCTTTTGAAATAACACTCGTAAAATATTAGTAAATTGGACAATCAGGCCTCACTTGTTTGGCCAAAATTCAAATCAGGAATGGGTTTCCCATGCCATCACGATGTGATGTTTGGCTGGCTAGCAAAGGAAACAAAACTAAAGAATTGACTGTCGTTGACTGGAATCAATTCCTTTAAACAGGTGGAATAGAATTACAGGGACGATGGTGAATTTAGAGGTGTCTATAAGAAAAAGGACTTAAATTATCTCTCTATTTCTCGCTGTATGTCTGGGACAATCAGGAAAAGGAGTGATTCCTATTTATGTACAAGCATTCTGGTCAAACAAACGAGGCCTCACAAATACCCAGATTGAATATCATATGACAACAGAAAGTAAGACATGGAACCTTGGCCAGAACAAAAAACTTCAGGGTACCTTGTTAATATCCTCTTCAGAGTTGCAGTTACTAATTAGATAGCTGAAAGTCTGGGAATCTGGTTGTACATCTGCTTCTTTCATTTGTTTGAAAACCCTCAACCCACCATAAATGTTCTTCTGCAGAGTACAAGAAAAAAAAAAAAAAGTGTCGGACACAAATTGATGGAAAACTAAAAACAGACCTCACCACTAATGAAAGCTTAAACAATCACTAATTCATGTTAAAAATCATAGTCATTGTCAAGGATTAAAATATCGGCCGTGCAGATAATATCGGGCCTCCAATTTACGGATATTTCGGGGGATATATCGTTATCGTTTTAGGTATCGTGAAAAAATCAACAAAAATGACAGATATAGGCATTGAAACACATAATTTTGGTGTAAAACTTTCATAGATGTTATGTACATTATCAATGAATGTATTGAACAAATAAAACTCAAAATTTACTAATAATCAGATATACATATGATGAAATATAAGTTGTATGTAATGCGCGTAAATAAAAAGTTTGAAAATAAAATGTTAATTAGAATGAATAAACCATGCATAAATCCATAGTTTGTGTAAACATTGGATTACAATTTAGATAAGTGTCCATCTACATAAATGAAGAGCTCCTATGAGGTTCAAACAATGAGGACCAACCATCTAGATTCATACAATAGTCATACCAAGTCATGTAACCCGAGCAGTTTGTAAGCCACGTTTGAACATGGTGCACATAGGTCTCTCTTGAGCTCCCTATTGTCCTCCCATATATGGGATAGTTAGGATTAACCAACTAGTAGGTCCATAATCTTTTTTATCATCTTGAGCTCCATAACTAGTTCCACTATAATCAAACATGACATAACCACAGCCATTATAAGATTCATTTGAGTTAGTACTAGGTCTAGTTCATATGCTCATAGATCCAAAACTGATCGCCATGTCCTCTTCAGATGGATTGGAGGTATGTGGACAGTGGACTGTGCATAGACTCTTCATATTAATAAATTATAGGGTTCTAGGCAAGGATTAGCTATTTTTGGGTTTCAATTTGCTTCAATTGCCTTCAAAACTTCTGAATTATTTTTGGGTTCTTTATGGGTATCGGGAAATATCGGGAATATCGGCAAAATATTGGGAATATCGCACTTATCGGGGATATATCGTCGATACAGGGGAAGATATGGCCTTACCCCCCAATATCGGTGTCGACAGTTGAAAATACCGATATATCGGTAGATATATCAGTGTATCGGCCGAGATTTCAATCCTCGGTCATTGTCCAACACCATAGACAACTAGGAAACATCATAAAATGCAGACAAGGAACAATATATGGGCACAAGAAGCCCACTTAGTTTTACAAAGCTGGAAGAAAGAAAGAGTCTGCACAAAGGGACATAAAAAGGATCTCATAGATCAAAGAAGGTTACCTCTCGGAAAAATCCCACCATTATAGCATTGTACATGCTAGCAGTAGGAGTTAAATTCATTTTCTCCAAATCACTTAGCATGTCATACGCACCTCCATACTGCAATAGAAAAGAAACATAATGAGATCAAATTGTGGTATGGCTGATAGTTGTGGTTCAACTTCCATGTTATGAGATTGTCAAAATATAAATATTTGGCAGAAAACAACAGAAAACGAAAATAAATAAATAATGCAAGTGCGCAAAATCGGAAACTCATGGAGGAACCAAATAAAAACTTACATCTTTCATTTTCACGCACAAAGTTATCATACTCCTGAAAGTTTCACCATTTGGCTTTAATTTGTACCGACAAATCATTGAATACATTTGGCGAACCTGAAGGTATGGCAGTCAAACCCATATCAGAACACTCATACACAATCAATGACAAAGAAGTTTAAACCTTGTGGATTAGTAATGCAGAACAAAAAAGATAATATTCGAATTTCAATCAGGACTCAACCTGGAGATAAAAAAAGACGAGAAACCACCAAAGACAGGAAAAAACAAGCAGTGGGAAAACAAAAGCAACATAAATGGAAAATCTTCAGTTTCTATGGGTTATTCAACCATTGACATTATGTTTTCAATCTTCTTTGTTATTCTTTTTTTTTTCTTTTGTTTAGGGGGATGGGATATATGTATATATGATATTCCATTTTCTTTCTGTTAAAATCAAAATTTTCACTTGGAGATTAGCCATATTGTGATTCAGCAATAGTCCATGTTATGACTTTAACAAATCCCCTAGTCAACCACTTTGGTTCTGGTTATCCTCCGTAAAAATGTCAAAAATGTTTCAAAGGCTTGACTGGACACAAAATTGTTCAGCCTTCGACACTAGTCCCCATGTCTTGGGTCCTATTTCAAAATTACTACTGTAGTTTCAATTTTTTTAACCATACCCTTGTGGTCAAGTCTGTTACCAATCTCAGTCCAGATTGAAATTTCCATCTAAGTTCCATCCAATTGGACCCATATGAGCATCTGTGCATGGGTAAATGGTCCTTTCTAGCCATTTTGACAAGTTAATTTTCTGAACTAGTATCCCAACCCAATAACATAGCGACACCTCTATTTTTAGCCCACATTCTGTCTACATACTCTACAACTACAGCAACCCAAAATATTCTTCTGTATTTAACTAAGGCTCTTCTAACTATTACACTTTCTAACATCTGCTGCCCACCATAATATAGACAGCACCCACCTTGAGTTGTTCTAGTTAAAACTGTTACGATTTGTAGCAAGTCTCGTCACATTGAAAGATAAGAGAATTGGCCAAAGTTATACAATATAAGTGGATAATAAATATATATACAGAAATTCTCCTATGCGGACATCTGGATGTTATTATCGTGCGGACGCCATGTATTTTCTACTACCCCTCCCTGCTTTCCTCCATGTTTACAATGGCATTCACACAATAATAACATACAGACATCCGGATGAGAGAATAACTGATAAGAATAGCGCAGCACACAGATTAATATCACAGCTCCCGTCACTAGAATGTAAAATGGAATGTAGTGCCTCTATCGAAAAGGTATGAAGAGAAATAATTAAAGTCATACAATACAAGTGGAGAAAAAAATATATATATATATATAGAATAGTGCAGCACACCAGATTAAAATCACAGCTCTCGTCACTAGCACGTAAAATGGAGTGTAATGCCCCTATCGAAATGGTCAAACCCCGTTCACACATCTCCTCAACCATTTCAAGAGCCACATGCACCTGTATAGAAATAGATGAACAAATAACCAATCTTGAAGCAATCTCCAAACCATTAAGGGGTTTTAAGAAACATACAAGACAACTTCATGAAGCAAAATATGGAAAGACCAATGTTGGAGCTCAATCTATTGTTCAACAGATCAAGCATACCTTAAGTGATTCACAACAGTACATGATAAGCTTCTCATAGCCAGCAGATGAAGGAGTCACCTCCAGTTTCGTGTGCCAATTTTTAAAGTTTGAAATGACATCCTCAACCTTCAACACCCAATAATTAGTGTAAATACAACACTGTCATAAGAAGCATCGAACACTAAATAGAAAGTTATTTCCGAATAAACAGATAGTGCAAAACAAGGATCTAATCACTCTGTACTTTTTCTATCGCAGTTGAAGTTTCTAAAGCAGTTATAAAAGACAAGATAGAAGCTGCCAGAAGCTGATTTTTATTTAATTATAACTGAGAATCAGTACTCCAAAAAAGAGTTCACACTAAAGCAATGGCCTTTGATCAGTTAGAAAAATAATATGCTTTTCCAAAACCAGAGGCTAGATCTACAAGAGCTACAACTTCAAGGACGACATTTTAATCAACAAACAAGTGTCAGTGATAATTTGTTCGGACATGGATATTTATCTTACATTATATTTGGCATTTTTCTATCTATCGCTGTTCAGTATGGGTCATAACTAAGAGCAAAAGGTCTTTTAATTAAGAAGTCTAGCTTGCGTAATGAAATATTATGGGGGCTTCTTTCTTCAGCAGTCCATTGCCCCAGTCCTACTACAAAAACAGTAACTTTTTGTTTGTGAGAAATTACAAAAATGGTAACTTCAGAAGTCAATACATTCCTATCTAATCCTATTGACTGTTAGAATTTGTTATATACAACTATGACACTTAATAATTGAAGGCGTGGTTGCCTACTGTGTTTCTTTTTCTCCACTTTTCTTTCCTGTAAACTGTACAGGGGCTACTGTTCATTGCACAGAGCAACCTCAAGTTCTCTCGATATCTTACCTTACCTCTTTGCAGATCCAATCATTTTCGGGGCTTAGACAATCAAAATCTAAACCCAAGCTTGTCCTACAACCTCTAGCCCCCAAGGAGATCTTCAAAACAGCTCAAATCCTAACACAAGCTACCACCCAGAATTTCCAGCAACCTGTTTTCTTATTTTCTTCTCCTCTTTGCAGAACTTCATCTTTTATCTTATTTTTCTATTTACCCTTTTTTTTCTTTGTCTTTTAAACCATAACTCGATCTGCAGAACATAAAACTCCTTTACAATCCAACGCCTTCAAATCACCAGCTTTTGAACACTATTGCACACCACCATAAGCAATTGTAACTTGTAAACAGGTTTCTAAATCTTTCAAAAGCCCTACATCCAGACGGTGAATTTTGGCCATTGCTTTTGAAAAGTTTTTAGAATCCCAGGCTCACTTTGTTTGGCCTGGAATTTTTGAAAGAAAAATAAAACAGCTGCAGGTATAATTTCCACCATCTGATTTCCTAAAGAAAAAAAAAACCACCAGGGTTTCCTTGAAGAACAAGAATGTCAGATGCCCTACAATAAAAGAATGAAATCTGATTCCCCTCACAAGAAAGAAAAACCATAAAATAAAATAAAAACCAAGCCAAAACCCAAATCGTTTTCCTTTCTGGAGCAGTTCCAACCCAAAAGACCACTTCCGTCATCAGAAGCTCTAAGCCTCCTTCCCCTCTATTTTCTCAAGTATCACCAGCAGATTGTTCCTTTGCGGGATTGACTGTGTGCACAATTGAATATTATATGTCTTGGGATGATTGTATTTTTATTTCTCGAGTCCAAAAAGGCTTATACCTCAAAAACTTGCAACTAATAAAACTTCTGGCATCAACATCATGACCACTAGAGCCCAAAAACTAAAGGCAATATAAAAAATTTAAGAAAAAATTAACTACCATATATTTTCTTTTAAAAATGTGCACAACTTTTACATAGAAGCAAAAGTGCTTCTTATAATTGTGGACTTGAGGAAATTACCAGCAGTATTCATGAGAAGTTCCTCACCGCTAAATTTGGCATGCCGACAACATAACTACTGATGAAGTTTGTAATGTTCTCTGCTGCATGGTCTGCAATTTAGCAACAAAAATAAAATCAAGTCTGTAAGTATTTCGGTGCAGGAATACTATGGAACCAATGGTACACTATCCCTTTTTTTTTTTTTCTCAAAGTAAAATCAGTTACTACTTGTATTTCAATTATGATAGGATTTTAAATTCCAATGGAAATACCAGTGTCCATCAGTCAGGAAATTATAATTATCATGAACATACCACAGGCTTTAAATGACAGAAGGAACTTCTCCGCATAGGACTCCAGTAGTAGCCTTCCCAAGCATGTAAAGATACTAGCCACACAATCCAATGATGAGATTTGGGTTATGTCCATAATTTCCAACAACTGCAAAATCTCCTCCTTCCGGTCACTTTCACAAAGTGCTAACAGATAATTCTCTGCAACATCAGTTGAATCCAGTAAGGTTTTCACTGATGCCAAGTCCAATGACAGTGTCTTGGTCACAAAAATGTCCTAGTGTGCAGAAAAATCCCAGCATCCAATTTCATAATGTCCTAATTAACATGTGCACTAAATATCCATGCTAGACACATTTTATAAATATTTTTATTATTTACCACTAATCAGTTGCAAAACCGATAACATCATTCACCCCAATTAACGCTTTTAAAGTCCTTCCTTGGAATTTTAAAGAATGTTACATTTGAGATTTAAATTTCATGTTATATTCTCTTTAATCGGTAAGCGACCCTCTTATTCAGGAATCTGGTCAAAAATTACAAAAGAGATTTATTCCAAGTCCTCCAGAGGTGAATTCCTCACATATAATTAACCATGCACCATTAAGTCTCAAACACATAGCAGCCATATTATTTCACAAGGTTGTTTGAAAACACAGACCAATTTTCCCAGATGTGACAACAAAGAGAACTGCAACAATACATGACCCACTAAGAACTAAATGTCTCAGAAAAAGTTAAGATATTCAGACAATTAGAATATAATTGAACTGAGCTCAAAATAATCGCTAGCCTGGAAGTGGAGAAACTTACCTTGTAAAACGGACATCGTTCCTTCATCATCACTTACGATGTAATTACAGAGCTCTTGAATTTTTTCTTCATCATCGACTCTGATCCATAACAGCATCTCATAGTATCCTAGTCTTGCAACTGAACTAGGGTTTTCAGCTTTGATAACTCCACAGAAAAATTGAAATTCTTCTGTCATACCCATGTCAACTAGATATGCAAGAAATTGACCATATGTTTCTTCTTCCAGCAGAAAACCTTGTTCCTTCATGGATTTAAAAATTTGAAAAGCCATGTGAATCTGTTCTAATCCAACATCTTCGTCGGCACTACTCCTAGCCCTCTCTATGCATATTTTTATCAATGCATTATATTCTTTCACACCACTTTCTCGTCCCAATTTATCAAACACCTGAATAGTGGTGTGTGTCCCTAGCCTGTCGGCACACATGTTAACTAACCGACCAAAACGGTTTACCTGAGAGCTTTTGAAAATCCACTTTTGCTTCCTTTCACGAGTCACTTCTTTGCGACGCATTGATAGCACACTATGAGACATGTCAGGAAACCATGGTAAGTCCAATGCATTTTCCATAGATTTCTCATCTTCAGTTCCCTGGACATCAGGAGAATTACTAGAACTACCACCTGAAAAGAGTAAGGAATACACAGCTACAACGATCCATCAACAAGAAAACCAAACTACTTAGGGAGAAAAATAAAAAGGTCATGACACATAGGCTAATGTGCACTCCTCAGTATATGCACAAAAATGGTCACACCATTATAGAGTAGAGATTAGTTATTACAAGGAGGTGACAGAACCTGAAGGAAATTATTAAATGCTAGCCAATCAAAAGAATACTATCTGATAAATTGGAATTTCCCTCTTACTATCAAAGTTCAAGTTATCAGGAAACTTTCTACACGGTATTAAAATTCAACTAAAGCATTGTATCAATACATAAATCAAAGTACTGAGTTCAGAAAGTTTCTCACTTCCTTAAAAGGGAAAAAAACAACGCTAAAAAAATCTTAAGCTCAGCAAGCTAGTGTAATATTGGGAATATGCTGATCAATGTCCAGACGCCAGAGTCTCATAATTTCCTACGTTCCCTTAGCAACCAAGAACAAAATGAAATGATTCACTACTTTGATTCTCACAATAAAAGTAACAAACACATACCAGACAATATCGAAAATATCCCCCCAGGCAGCTCGTTCGTCAAATCTTCTGCAATCAAACATGAAATCTAAAATAAAAACATCAACAAATGATGCATCACTTAAATTCTACTGAATCCACTCTCTTTGAAAACAAAGGAAAAGTAATCTAATTTATCCTCTGAAAACAAATAGACAAAGAAAGGATGACCTTTTTCTCCAAACTGAGACTAACGAACTTGACCTTTACTCTTACTTTGTTTGGGTGATTTCTTCATACAATAAAATGCATAGACTCCGAACTTTATTTCCCATTTCTTTACTTTTCCCACTCTTTCTAATGAACCAAACAAAGAGTTAATGCCATACCTGAAGCCGAGCCCGGGTCCAAGTTCAAGCTGGCGACCGCAGAAGGAGCGGTGGGTTCGGAGAGTGGCTTGTTGGACTTGATGGACTTCTTGGACTTTGGTTTGGAGGGAGGGGAGGAGTCGAGGGAGGAGGCGAAATGCTTGAGAGTTGCGTCGTCGGCGGGTGAGGCTAGAGATATGGAGGAGGCTTTGGATTTGATGGCTGAGCGAACCAGAGAGCTTAGGCTCTTGGCTTTGGAGGAGGCTGGCATCTGATTTCTGATTATGGCTTTGGGCGTTTAGTGTGTTGCTCTCAGCCTTTGTAAGAGCATCTCTCAATTTTAACCAAATTTTAGCTAAACATTTAGCTAAAATTGCTAAAAAATTATTATAGCAAATTATTTAAAAATTATTTTTTCAGAAATGTTCTCTATTTTAGTTAATTTCTAATATTTTATTATTTTTCTCTTATTCTCTCTAAATTAAAAGTTTATTAAAAAATTAAAAAGTAAGAGGTGAGAGGGTGTTATGTGCCTAGGGAGAGAGAAGAGGAAGAAATAGAGAACCCTCAATTTATCTCTCCTCCTCTCTAAATATAGAGAAACACCAAACTTAAATAGGAAGTTCTCCAAAATAGAGAGCTATATAGCAAGTCTGTTAGAGCTGCATTTTGCCCTCATTCTAGCCAGTATAACAACTCTGCTGGAGATGCTCTTATTTACAGGGGTCCCTAAATTGAAACCCTCTCTCATTCTCATTTTCTTTCTTTTTTCTTCTTCCTAAAGTAAAATTAAATATTTTTTTTTCATTTTTTTTACTCTTCCTTTTTGGTGTGAATAATTATTGCTAACAGCTAGAATAGCGTTTCTTGAAGTGTTTTTTTTTAATTACAAGGGAGGTGATTTGAGCTTTGCATCATTTTCAACATTTGGAGAAGTACCACGTGATCAACAATGTGTTAATTTGAATATATTTATCTTATAAATATCAAGTTTCTTTATTTATTGTCAATTGATTTTAAGTTGGATGCTCACATTATAATATGATATGAGAGCAGGTTATCCATGTAGCAAACCTACGTATTCACATATCATCTAATAAGAATTGGTTTTAGGTTAGATAATCACATTCTAATATGGTACAAGAGCATGCTATTCATGTGGCAAATCATGTCATATAATAAGAAGTGTTCATATATTAGCCTAAAAGACTCTATATGTGACCCCCCACATGTGAGGGGCTGTTAGGGAACATTGGAAAAATAGTATATCCTAAAGCATCTACAATCATGCTCCTTAGTTTTTAGTTAAAATTTAGCTAAAAACACACAAAAATTATTATAAGAACTATAAAATTTGAACTCCAATCATACTCCCTAGTTTAGGGAGTCATAAATACTTGTAGGGGCTTTTTTGTTCCAGCATCTACAGATGGGCCTGGGCTGCTATAAAGAGCAAATGGATGAAGTTGCCCCGATGCCTGAGTTCAAGAATGAGGCCCCTGTTTGGGCCTAAATTTAGCACGCCAAAAGCTCAAAAAACAGGCCCATGGTAAAATTACCTGCCCAGCCCAAAACTTGAGGATAACAAAATTAGGATCCAGACAGGTTGGGCTTCACGCCAGGATGTCGAAAACGAAGCCCCAGCCCAAGAAAGACCAACGTGGAAACTGTCATTAGGGCTTCAAGGATCAGCCCATAATTTTTGTTGGGTTCAAACCCAATGGATTAAAAACACACCCACGTGACTACCTCAGCTTTGAAAAGTCAGCAATTCCAACTAAGTTAAAAAATATAAGAGAGACATCTCTGAAGCACTGCCAACAGAAGATCAAAACCCATCTGTATTCGGAGATTTTGCTCCAAGGCAATACACCATCTTCCAAGGAATTCACGGGTCACGCTTTCTAAACGGGAAACAGGGAGTTGTTCAGAAAATACAAAAGAAAACCAACCGCCATAAAATTTAGCCCACACAGACGATGACGTTGGTTGAAATAGAAAGCTGCCACCTAGGAAACCAGGGAAGGGATTGCTTTAGGAGGTGACTACTGAGAGCCTATCTGCCATGATTGATAAAAATCCCTTTTACTTTACATTTTAGGAGATCTTTTTACCGCCCATTATTAAAATTAAAACCACCTCCCCAAGAGGGTCTCTTATAAAAACAGAAGTAGGCAAGGAAGGAAAGGACACTCAATTCATCAATCAATCAAAAAACAACAACAAGAAAACAACCAAAAGCTCACTTGGATTCCAAGAGAAACAAGCTTTAGATCAGAATTCCAAAGTTCAGACTTAGAAAATAAGTCTTCTAAAACGAGATCTCTCGTTACAAATTTGGTTCAGCGAAAGCCAAGGCAAGCAGAGTTTGAGTTTTCACAAACGTGGAGACCTCAGCGAACTCATGAAGAGTCCTGTTCAAGCAGAACAACGCTCGTAGTACAATCCCTAGCCCATTAAACCCTCGAGAACAGCCACTTCTGCCCCCTTCAAACTAAAGAAGCTGCAGTTCTGCCCACTCAAAGGCCTCACGAAGCGTGAAGTAAACATAAAGCTCTGCCAAAATCGAACTTTGGTATCGATTTATAGGTCAGCCTAGCATCTGAAGTCACGAAGCAGTACGGACCGGCCCAGGTGCGTCCAATCCAGCCCAAACTAGAACCTTCCATCCAAGCAGCAACGGAGTTCCGGCCATCTTTTAACCTTCCTAGCGTCGATATGCATATTTATTGTTTTGTAAAAGGCAGTTCTGCCTAAAAAAGCCCAACTTCTATCAAATATTTCTGACCAGAACAGCCATTTGATACTGAGATAAATTATGAAAGTCCTCACCAATCTGAGGCAAGAAAAGAACTTACTTGGGAGATATTCCTCACCCAAATTCACAATCATTTGTTTTAGAAGTCAATAACTTGGGGCGCAAGTTATCCACTCTAAAAAGAAGTCTGCTAGGATCTACATTGCTAGCAGTGGCACGCTCACACACCAAAGAAAGCTGACTTGTCGACCAACAAATGGTCTCCAAGCCAGTGGGGAACTTCGCCTTTCCATCTCAGGAGTAAACACGAAAACGGGTGAACAGCCCCAAGAGTAATTCGAAAAGTTCGTGGAGCCTTAGGAAGCACTTTGGTTTCTTTCACCAATAAGCCTTGAGAAGCTTGTGGCATAGGAGCTGAGACTTCATAAGTTTAGCATTAGAGAGAGAAAGCTTAGATTTCTTATTAGAAACAAAGGTTTAAAGCTAGGGGAGAGGGAATTTTGGGAAGATTTGTTGAGGGAGAGATGAGGATTGAAGGATGGGTGGCTTGAGAAGGTTTTCTAGCAGCTTGACGAAAACTTGGTCACGCTCTAGATGATTTGCCAGAAGATAAAATAAGAAGATGGGGAAAAAGGGCTTGAAATTGAAGGTGTAAGATCCCACATCAACCAACGGAGAGGGGGTGATGTGCCTTATATGTGCACACCCGCATCCATCTAGCACGAGGCCTTTAATTGTCACATCCCGGATCGGCTCCGCCGTAGCACGATATTGTCCGCTTTGGGCCCCCCTCTCTGCCCGCACGGTTTTGTTTCTGGGAGCTCACGAGCAACTTCCCAGTGGGTCACCCATCCTGGGATTGCTCTAGCCCTCAACTCGCTTAACTTCGGAGTTCCTACGACTCCGAAGCCAGTGAGCTCCCATAAGGCCTCGTGCTAGATGGATGCGGGTGTGCACATATAAGGCACATTACCCCCTCTCCGTTGGTTGATGTGGGATCTTACAATCCACCCCCTTAAGGGCCCAACGTCCTCGTCAGCACACTCGCACCACACGACAAAATGGCTCTGATACCAAATTGTCACATCCCGGATCGGCTCCGTCGTAGCACGATATTGTCCGCTTTGGGCCCCCTCTCTGCCCGCGCGATTTTGTTTCTGGGAGCTCACGAGCAACTTCCCAGTGGGTCACCCATCCTGGGATTGCTCTAGCCCTCAACTCGCTTAACTTCGAAGTTCCTACAACTCCGAAGCCAGTGAGCTCCCAAAAAGCCTCGTGCTAGATGGATGCGGATGTGCACATATAAGGCACATCACCCCCTCTCCGTTGGTTGATGTGGGATCTTACAATTGACTTGAGAAGAGAAATTATGGAGGAAGCTCACTGTTCCACGTACTCTATGCATCCCGGTTTACTAAGATGTATCGGACTCTACGTGAGCACTACTCATGGCCACATATGAAAGGTGATATTGCTAAGTTTGTGAGCAGATGTCTGATTTGTCAACAAGTGAAAGGGGAGTGGCAGAAACTATCGGGACTTATGCAGCCACTTCCAATCCCTGAATGGAAGTGGGAGCATATCACAATGGACTTCGTTTTCAAACTTCCACGTACTTCAAAAGGGCATGACGAAATTTGGGTGATAGTTGACCGACTCACCAAATCCGCCCATTTTCTACCTATAAAAGAAACCTATTCCTTGTCAAAGCTGGCGAAACTCTTTGTGGATGAGATAGTTAGATTGCACGGAGCTTCTGTGTCCATTGTATCAGACAGGGATGCAAGGTTCACGTCTCATTTATGGAAGTGTTTACAAGAGGCTATGGGTACTAAGTTACTTTTTAGTACTGCTTTTCATCCTCAAACCGATGGACAGTCGGAAAGAACCATTCAAACCTTGGAAGACATGTTGAGAGCTTGTGTGTTACAGCTGAAGGATAATTAGGATACTCACCTTGCCTTGATGGAATTTGCATATAACAACAGTTATCATTCGAGCATTGAGATGGCTCAGTATGAGGCTTTGTCCGCTTTGGGCCCCCCTCTCTGCCCGCACGATTTTATTTCTGGGAGCTCACGAGCAACTTCCCAGTGGGTCACCCATCCTGGGATTGCTCTAGCCCTCAACTCGTTTAACTTCGGAGTTCCTACGACTCCGAAGCCAGTGAGCTCCCAAAAAGCCTCGTGCTAGATGGATGCGGGTGTGCACATATAAGGCACATCACCCCCTCTCCGTTGGTTGATGTGGGATCTTACAATTGACTTGAGAAGAGAAATTATGGAGGAAGCTCACTGTTCCACGTACTCTATGCATCCCGGTTTACTAAGATGTATCGGACTCTACGTGAGCACTACTCATGGCCACATATGAAAGGTGATATTGCTAAGTTTGTGAGCAGATGTCTGATTTGTCAACAAGTGAAAGCGGAGTGGCAGAAACTATCGGGACTTATGCAGCCACTTCCAATCCCTGAATGGAAGTGGGAGCATATCACAATGGACTTCGTTTTCAAACTTCCACGTACTTCAAAAGGGCATGACGGAATTTAGGTGATAGTTGACCGACTCACCAAATCCGCCCATTTTCTACCTATAAAAGAAACCTATTCCTTGTCAAAGCAGGCGAAACTCTTTGTGGATGAGATAGTAAGATTGCACGGAGCTTCTGTGTCCATTGTATTAGACAGGGATGCAAGGTTCACGTCTCATTTCTGGAAGTGTTTACAAGAGGCTATGGGTACTAAGTTACGTTTTAGTACTGCTTTTCATCCTCAAACTGATGGACAGTCGGAAAGAACCATTCAAACCTTGGAAGACATGTTGAGAGCTTGTGTGTTACAGCTGAAGGATAATTGGGATACTCACCTTGCCTTGATGGAATTTGCATATAACAACAGTTATCATTCGAGCATTGAGATGGCTCCGTATGAGGCTTTGTATGGGAGGCAGTATAGAACTCCTATTTGTTGGAATGAGGTGGGTGACAAAAAAGTGGAAAAGGTGGACAATATCCGAGCAACAACTGAGAAGGTGAATATGATTAGAGAGAAGTTGAAAATCGCACAAGACCGACAGAAGAGCTATGCGGATAACAGATCCAAGGATCTTGAGTTTACAGTTGGGGATTGGGTATTCTTGAAGTTATCTCCATGGAAGGGTGTGATGAGGTTTGGTAAACGTGGGAAGTTAAGCCCTCGTTATATTGGACCTTATGAAATCACGGAGCGCATTGGACCAGTTGCCTATAGACTTGCTTTACCTACCGAACTATCTCGGATCCATGACTGTTTCATGTATCCATGCTAAGGAAGTACATGCCTGATCCTTCTCATGTTCTGGAATATCAACCCGTGGAGTTGAGAGAATATTTGACGTATGAAGAACAACCAGTGCAGATTTTGGATAGAAAAGAACAAAGGTTACGCTCCAGATCTATTCCTGTGGTAAAAGTTTTGTGGATAAGTCAAACTGTTGAAGAAGCTACTTGGGAGCCCGAGGCACAGATGCCGGCCAAGTACCCTTATCTCTTCCTTTGACAGGTACGTAAATTTCGGGGACGAAATTTTTTTTAAGGGGGTGGATTGTAAGATCCCACATCAACCAACGGAGAGGGGGTGGTGTGCCTTCTATGTGCACACCCGCATCCATCTAGCACTAGGCCTTTAATTGTCACATCCCGGATCGACTCCGCTGTAGCACGATATTGTCCGCTTTGGGCCCCCCTCTCTGCCCGCACGGTTTTGTTTCTGGGAGCTCACTAGCAACTTCCCAGTGGGTCACCAATCCTGGGATTGCTCTAGTCCTCAATTCGCTTAACTTCGGAGTTCCTACGACTCCGAAGCCAGTGAGCTCCCAAAAGGCCTCGTGCTAGATGGATGCGGGTGTGCACATATAAGGCACATCACCCCCTCTCCGTTGGTTGATGTGGGATCTTACAAAAGTCGTAGGAACTCCGAAGTTAAGGGAGTTGGGGGCTAGGAACAATCCGGGGATGGGTGACCCACCCGGGGAGAAGTTGCTCGTGAGCTCCCGAAACAAAACCGTGTCTTGGGCGAGAGAGTGGGCCCAAGGCGGACAATATCTTTGCCTACGGCGGAACCATCCCGGAGATGTGACAATTTGGTATTAGAGCCACTTTGCCGTGTGGTGTGAAGTGTGCCGACAGGGGGACGTCGGTCCCTTAAGGTGGATTGTAGATCCCATCAACCAACGAAGAGAATTGATGTGCCTTATATGTGCACACCCGCATCCATCTAGAACGAGGCCTTTTGGGAGCTCACTAGTTTCGCAGGTCGTAGGAACTCCTAAGTTAAGCGAGTTGGGGCTAGAAGCAATCCCAGGGCGGGTGACCCACTGGGAAGTTGCTCGTGAGCTTCCAAAACAAAACCGTGCGGCGAGAGGGGGCCCAAAGCGGACAATATCGTGCTACGGCGGGCCGATCCAGGAATGTGACAATTTGAATCAAGCCACTCTGCCGTGTGGTGCGATTGTGCCGACGAGGACGTCGGGCCCTTAATGGGGGTGGATTGTAAGATCTCATATCAACCAACGGAGAGGAGGTGATGTGCCTTATATGTGCACACCCGCATCCATCTAGCACGAGGCCTTTAATTGTCACATCCCGGATAGGCTCCGCCGTAGCATGATATTGTCCTTTGGGCCCCCTCTCTACCCGCATTTTCGGTTTTAGGGAGCTCACGAGCAACTTCCCAGTGGGTCACCTATCCTGGGATTGCTCTAGCCCTCAACTCGCTTAACTTCGGAGTTCCTACGACTCCGAAACCAGTGAGCTCCCAAAAGGCCTCGTACTAGATGGATGCGAGTGTGTACATATAAGGCACATCACCCCCTCTCCGTTGATTGATGTGAGATCTTACAATCCACACCCATTAAGGGCCCGACGTCCTCGTCGGCACACTCGCACCACACGGCAGAGTGGCTCTGATACCAAATTGTCACATCCCGGGATCGGCTCTGCCGTAGCACGATATTGTCCGCTTTGGGCCCCCCTCTATGCCCGCACGGTTTTGTTTCTGAGAGCTCACGAGCAACTTCCCAGTGGGTCACCCATCTTGGGATTGCTCTAGCCCTCAACTCGCTTAACTTCAGAGTTCCTACGACTCCGAAGCCAGTGAGCTCCCAAAAAGCATCGTGCTAGATGGATACGGGTGTGCACATATAAGGCACATCGCCCCCTCTCCGTTGGTTGATGTGGGATCTTATAGAAGGTTCCAACAGTGAGTCAAGATGCTTGCTAGCTCTGGATGTGTTGTTTTGCTGAATAGGAGATACCCCCTTTTATAGGCCCTGGAAGCCCCTTCTGGTTCAAGAACCATAGATAACTTTCCTCAAATTTTGCCAAGTCTTCCCTTCCATTTCCCTTCACTTCCTTTGATTCAATCTTTTTTTGTGAAAATTCATTAATCCAAGCATATTAGGATAGAGCATTTTGGGGCTCCAAGGTTTTCCTGCAGCTAACTTCTTCCATCCCGGGTGAGGCGCCTCTTGCTTTTTTCTCTTGGTTTTCCTACCAAAGCTTGTAGAGGAAAGAATGGGTAAGGGTGCTGGTCCAAAAGGTGTTTTACTTCTAGTAGTCAGTGCACATGGGTTTCACTTAGTTTTAACGATGGCTTGATTTTGATTTGGTTTTAATAGGATGTTGGGATATTTTCTAAGATGCTAGGCCATTTCACTAAGGTGCTGGATTGTTTTCTCTCTGTCATGCTTACCTAAATATTTAGGCTCAAGCAATGGGCCTGAGTTTGGAGCTCTCAAGCAGCCCAAAACTTCCACTTTTTGGACCATTAATGGGCATCATGAAGACTCGTAACCATCCATACCACAACCTGCTCAGCAAGCCCCAGGCATTCGCGTGACTTAGTGCCAAGATAAAGGTTTTCGCTTGGCGTTGCGTGTTATTTAGCATGCTTGTGCTCGAGCTTTACTGTATTGTAATGGGCTATGGCCGAGCCAAATGGCACTCGATGGGATAATAAGCGCGGAGCCAATACATTTTACTATCTTGTTACAACCTTTCTACTTGGCGGGTTGCGTATTTGATTGGCGTGATACGTGGACCATAACTTGTGCAAGCGTACACGACAATCTCTTGCTTACCTCAGTCGGGCTTCTTCCCTAGTTAAGTGTTCTACTGGGCTAGAAATATATTTGAGCCCACCCTTGGATTTTTTGGGCCTCAACAATTCTATAGTTATTTTTTTAATTCAATTTGATTGGTTCATCTCTATAAAAAAATAATAATAATAATTAAAAAAATAGTTAGCATTAACTGAGTACACCTTATGATTTAAGTACACCTTAATATTTAAATTAAATTGTAAAATTAACTAAGTACACCTTATTTAACTACCAAAAATACCCCTGATACACCGTAATACAATATATCACAATTCAATATATTAAAATTACATTTGTTTTAAATGTAATTTAAAATTTGTTTGCTATGCCAAGTCAAATGTTTGTATGCTTCCACCTGATTGTGAGAGTTCATTATGCCAAAATTTTGCGTTGGCAATGGATGTAAGATCCCACATCAACCAACGGAGAGGGGGTGATGTGCCTTATATGTGCACACTTGCATTCATCTAGCACGAGGCCTTTTGGGAGCTCACTGGCTTCGGAGTCGTCGGAACTCCGAAGTTAAGCGAGTTGGGGGCTAGAGTAATCCCAGGATTGGTGACCCACTAGGAAGTTACTCGTGAGTTCCCAGAAACAAAACCGTGAGGGCAGAGAGGGGGCCCAAAGCGGACAATATCGTGCTACGGCCAAGCCGATCCGGGGGTGTGACAACGGATAAAATATGTTTCCTATTAGGCTCCCCTACCGATGTATCATGTATTGATACATAGGAGCTTGTGGATACTTGGTCTTTGAACCTTCTCTTATAGTCTTAGCAGCTACAACACAAATAACATATAAGAAGTATGCTTTTTGTAACTTTGAACCTAATACAATTGCAAAAGTTTGCAAAAGTTTGAGTTTTTTGAGTTAGAACTGATCAAGAATCTTTTGAGTCTTTATTGGGATATTTGATGCTTTATGTTTCAAAAAAATGATGGTAGTGGTGAAGGAAGAGGAAGAAGAAAGGGCCCTAAGCCCAAGAAGAGCCTGGGTGGTTGATGATGGTGGTGGGTTTTGAAGTGGGTTTGGTATTATTGGAGAGAAGAGGAGGCTTGAGAAGTGATGGAGGTTGATAAGTGTTTGTCTGCCTGTTTCCCTCATGGCTTTGCCATTTCGTGGCCTTTTCTTATTAAAATTAGAGTGTGCTTATTAAAATTACATTTATTCCATAATTTAATATATTATTTTTGGTTATTTTATATTAGGGTAAATTAGTAATTCAATAAATAGTTTGATAGTATGGTATACTCAGTTAATTTTAGGGTTCGTTTAGCAGCACTCTAATTAAAAATTTAAACTATAAATAAAACAAAGCAACATTAAATTATAGGGGGGCACTAAAAGTCATTTCTCTCTCCTTAAATCTAGAAGCTTCTAGAGGTTTCCCTAATTTATGAGGTAGATAAGGAGTATGGTTAGAGTTGTATTTTTTCAATTGCTCTCTAAAATTTGTTTAAGAGCAATTCCACCGAGGAGCCCAAGCCCGAGGCTGGGGGGAGGACACCTGAAAAATACATTTCCAGGGGGCCACTTTTGCCCGGGCTGGTTGTGGGACCCACAAAGACTGCCTGGCCCGACCTGCGGCCCGAGAGGGAGGCTGACGTCAGGGATGCACGCGCCAACGGTAAAAAAAATTTGAACTCGTGTGCGCTGACGTCATCCATGTGTGTTTCCAATGGCTAGAAGACACGTGTCTTCGCCTGGGCACTCTGATCTGCTGCTTCTCCTCAATCCAACGGCTGACCTTTTTTTGCCTATAAAATTATGAAAAAAATTCAAATTTTTTTTTTAAAGTACCAAAAAATTCTGAATTTTTTATCTATAAATACCTATCAATACCCTTCACTTTCAACACTAATCCTCATACATTTTCTTCTACTTCTACTATTATTCACTATTTACTCAACATTTTATTCTCTTTCAAATTGTATTTTTATTTCTTATCTTTTTGGCTTTTTCTATCAAAACCGGAGGAGCGTGTAGCACCATGGAAGATGTTTTCTTGTCTGAGTGTTGGGTCCAAATTAGTCATTGTCCCGTGTCAGCAATGAGATGAAATTTTTTCATATGTGGAAAAAAATTCATGCCGAATTTTGTGAAAGAATTCCGGGGTCGACTCGTACGAAAATGACATTGTCTAGTAGGCGAAAAATTCTCAATAAATAGTTGGAAAAATAGAGAGATACCTTGACAAAAGCAAGGACAACCATAGAAGCGGGAAAAATCTTAGTATCGAGGTAAATATTTTGTAATTTTCATTTTATTAAGTTTAATGTCCTAATATATATTTTTTATAATGTTTCTTGCATTTTCAATATTTTGTTAATATTTCTTGCATTTCCAATTGTTTCTTAATATTTCTTGCATAAATAATATTTTATTAATATTTGTTGCATTTCCAATATATTTGTAAGGTTAATTGCATTTCTATTTTATTTTTTTATGTTACTTGCATTTTCAATATTTTGTTAATATTTCTTGCATTTCCAATTGTTTCTTAATATTTCTTGCTTAAATAATATTTTGTTAATATTTGTTGCATTTCCAATATATTTGTAAGGTTAATTGCATTTCCATTATATTTTAAATATTCCTTGCATTTCCATTTTTTGTTTTGTTGTTGTTAATTGATCATGCAAGTACTGATGTGGTTTGGTGCAATTGAGCAAGGCAAAAAATCTTTCAACCATCAAAAATGTTGGGAGGTGGTGAAAAATTGCAAACGCTTCAGAATTATTCCCACGGGTCCCCCCGTTATGTTAAACGAGACGCCACTCCATGATTCAACGGCATCAGATTCACCTTTCGATTCCCCTATGAGTCAAGACTCTCCCATCAAAAAGGAGCCGAGGTCCATTGGCCGAAAGGCTGTGAAGGCGAAGAAATGGAGTAATTCTAACTCTAGTACGTCAAAATTTTGGAGGAAATTGCAAGGCAGAGCGCCATAAGAATTGAAAATTGAGAAGAAACACCAAGAGAATGAGATAGCAATTCGAGCAGAATATGTACAAGAAATGGAGTATTTGCGCAAACAACACATTGACAAGACGGATCCGGAAACCATGGTCATGGATACAAGCCATATGTCCCCTGAAACAAAACAATTTTGGAAGCTACAACGAAGGGATGTTATGAGAAGAAGACTTTTCCGTGACGATGGACCTAGCAACACGGATTGGTTAAATGATCAAAACCATTAAATTAGTTGGCATACCTTTTATTTATTTGTATTTTTCATGTTTTGTATTAAAGTTGTTGTAATTCATGTAATTTATTTTAGTGGTAGTAATTCTTAATGACTTGTATTCGCTTTCTTTATTTAATAAACAAAGCATTCAATAAAATACCTTTTTATTCAACATATTCCATACATCAAACAAAACAAATTAAAAGGAAAAACCACAATCAAAGCATAATAAAAAATAATAAAAACTACAAGCAAAGCCCAATACTAAAATCAAACCATAATAAATAAATAAAACAACACAACCAAACCATAACTAAATAAAACATAACCAAAGCATCTATGCTCCATCATTCACCATCATTGCCTTTCACCGCCCATAGATGATCCATCAAGTCAACTTGATGCCTTTCATGAATATAAGAAGATTGCATCTCTGTATATCGATCTATCATATGGGTCATGAAACGACCATCCCTATCCAACGGTTCCTGCTCCAATGGTTCTCCACTTGGCCCCATCAGCCTTTCATAAGTTCGTGTCAAGGCCGTTCATGGGATCCGGTTCGTAGACCTCTATAGCATCGTAATCATACTCATCCTCCACAATCATATTATGGAGAATGATGCAAGTCATCATAATGCTTCTCAGCACCTCCTCATCAAACATACGCGCCGCACCTCGAATAATCAACCACCGAGCTTGGAGGATGCCAAAATACCTTTCGACATCTTTCATGTATCCTTCATGATAGGAAGCAAATAATCTTTTGCTTCTGGGATCAGGGATTCGGAATGGATTTGACAAATGTGGTCCACCTTCGATAGATGTCGTTAGCTAGATAATACCCCGTCTGGTAGACAGTATTGTTGATTTGATAGGTGATATTTGGACACTCACCTCTCAAAAAATCGTTGAAGACCGGGGATTGACTCAGCACATTGAGGTCATTTTGAGATCCAGCAACTCCGAAGAAGGCATGCCAAACCCAGGTATCAAATCCAGCAACGGCTTCAAGGATGATACTTTTTTGGCCTTTTCTATTTCCGTAATCTCCTTGCCAGGCAGTTGAGCAATTCTTCAATTGCCAGTGTATGCAGTCGATGCTACCAATCATTCCTGGAAATCCTTGAGCTTCGGTTTTTTGTAGAAGCCGTTGGAGGTCCCTAGGAGTAGGTCTACACCAACATTCGTATAACAGCTGTAAGCTTTTGCTCCGGAAGAAGTCCCAAAACCCCAAAAGCATCACACTTTTTAAACAAAGTATGCATCATAATTGCAAATATAATGCATGACTTTATTGAACAAATGGGGTTGCATTCTATATCGCCTTCGAAAATCAACATCAGAGTACAAAGAAGTTGAGATAAAATAATCTTCCAAAAGATTCTTACCCCGAGAATGCCTATGTTTGTTCACATTCGGGCCATGGCCGACTTGTGAACCATGGCGACGACCTTGGTTCTTTTCATCAAACAAAGTCACTGCTATGACAACTTGTTGATCTTCTTCTCTCTGCAACCTTTGCCTTTCAGCTCGTCTATGGCTTCTCTCATTTGTTTCTCGCTCTTACCTCTCCAAGCATCTTCTCATGTCTTCCATTGAGAATGGAGTATGAATTCTAAACTCTGAGAAATGAAAATATAGAAAGATGTGGTGTGAGAGGTATGAGTTAAGCCTATAGTTTTATACAAAATTTTGGCCAGATAGAGATGACACGTGGCTCTATTTTAGAGGATGAAAATCTTATCTGAAATTTGAAATTTATTTGACATTTCAATGTTGAAATTCATCTAAAATTTGAAACTTATTTGAATTTTGAATTTTGAAATTCATCCGAAATTTGAATTTTGAAATTATCTGAATTTTGAATTTTGAAATGCATCCGAAATTTGAACCCAAAAATCTTATCCGATTATGAGATATGAATAGTCTTGACACATAGGAACCCCAAAATATTATCCAAATTAATTATTGAGGTAAAAGAATTTGTGGAAAAAAAAGAAAGAATAGTAATTGCTATTTGCCATGGCAACAGGTGGAAACACACATTACTTTTTGCAAGGGCAACTACTATTTACGTGAATAATGACTGCCCTAGCCCCGCCCCGCCCCGCCCCCCATTTGCCATGGCAAAGGGCAAATGGGTAGAGTTGCTCTAAGGAGGTGGTTTGGGAGCCCATTGTGGATGCTCTCTAATTTTTAGTTAAAATTTAGCTAAAAAGACTTGAAAAGTATTTTATGAGCTCTCTGTAAAATTTCAACTCCAACCATACTCCTTAGTTTAAAGAGTCATAAATGTTTTTAATATTTTTTAATACAATTTTTGAATAAAGTATAAACACAAAAGCAACAATAAAAAATAGTTGACATTAGATAAATGCTTAAAATAATATTAAATATAGAAACATTTAATTATAGGGAGTTATTAGGAGTCCTTTCTCTCTCCTCAAATTTAGGAGCTCCTAGAGATCTCTCTATTTTAGGAGCTGGATATGGAGCTTGGTTGGAGGTAGATTTTTTCAATTCCTCCCTAAATTTTAGCTGAAGAGGTGGTTTAGGAAGACTATTGTGGATGCTCTTACGATCCCCTTTTTTAAGGCAAATTCTACTCATGGGTTCTTAACATTTAATATCAAAGCCAGGTTTCACCATGCAACTAGGCCTAAATCCACAGAAAAGGCGACCTATAGGCTAGATTAAAATGATCGGTGTTATGTATGGGCATGATATTGAGTCATTGTATATAAGGAAAGGGCTACTATTGAGTTAGTGTCAATAGACTGGGCCAACGAGGACATTAGGTATGTAAGCGTGGTGGAATGCTAGGACTCACTAGGTTTAAGAATACATGGGCACCAGCCCCTTACAAGCCGATTTTTAAGGGCAAGTTCTATCCATAGGTTCTTATCAGGGGCATGTTGATAATATCCCACATCTAATAATCTTACATTCTAATAAAAAATGGTGGGTTAGAAAAAAATATTTAAGCTAAATCTTTTTGGTAAATTAAGCTAAAATTATTACAAGAAGTCGTCTTTGTCTTGTTTAAACTGAAATTTCCGTTGTTCGCGAAGAGGGGTTGGTCTGTTGCCATCCCGCGCTGTGGACATGGCGGCGAAGTTCGCTTTAGGGTCGGAGCCAGTGGCGGGTTCACTCGCACCCTCAAAGAAGAGAGAGTACAGAGTCACTAACAGGCTCCAAGAGGGCAAGAGGCCCTTATACGCCATCGTTTTCAACTTCATCGACTCTCGCTACTTCAACGTCTTCGCCACAGTCGGTGGCAATCGGGTTTGTTGCTCTTGCCCTCTATAACTCATCCTACAAGGAACTAAAAGCAACAAAAAAGAACCCTTTTTTTCGTAAAAGAAATTTACAATGGAACTCCAATGCCGGGATGTAAGCTGGACTTTCCTTCTTTTTCTCGGGAACCAAACAGAGATTTTATGCTTTTCTGACTGATTGTTATTATTTTTTTAATTTTTTAATTATATTTTGCTTTAATGGGTTTTGTTAGATAGAGTGGATTACTAGAGATTTCGGATCAATCTGGGTTTTTGGTCTCGGCTTTGCCTAATAATTTGTTTACATAGACGAAAGTTAGGGCCTTAGAATACAATGAAATGATTATTAAGGTTAGTGTTTGGGGAAAACAACGCAAAAGGCACCACATTTGATATTTACAATATTGGATTGCAATGCACCTGTGGTAGGGTTGAATTATAGTTGTTCTGAGCTGGTAATGTTATAGTTCACTGCTTCATTTGCAACTAAACAACATGAATTAGTTCCCATAAGTGATTATTTGCGTAAAAATCTTATCTGAGAGAGACAAATTACAAGGTTGGTTCTCTTTCCTCTATTTCTTGTACTTGTTGTAAAATGTTGCTTTTTTTATATATTATTCTTTTGTCAGGTGACTGTATACCAATGTCTAGAAGGGGGTGTGATCGCCGTGTTGCAGTCTTACATTGATGAAGATGTAAGTAAAGACAGCCATCATTCTGCCATTGTTCAAATGGATTAGTGTTCTCTTCTCAGTCACTTATCATACGGTTTAGCATTCATTTGCTGATTTTTAAAACTTTTCTTTGTTGATATGTGATTTACATGTGCTTTGTAGATCAGAAGGATGAGTCTTTTTACACTGCGAGCTGGGCATGCAACGTTGATGGAAATCCATTTCTTGTGGCTGGAGGAATTAATGGTATAATGCGGGTCATTGATTGTGGTAGTGAGAAGATAGACAAGGTATCTTAGTACTGTTTCCGATCTCCTAGTCTATACTTAGCATACAATCAGGATGTAGGTGTACATCTATTTCAGCTGAAATTTCTGAAAATTTTCAAATTGCTGGAGTGGCAACAAAAGTAGAGGACTTTTTTTTTTTTCTTTACATTCTTCCCCCCCTCCTAACATACTAATCTATGTGTAGAGTTTTGTTGGCCATGGGGATTCAATAAATGAAATCAGGACTCAGCCATTGAAGTCGTCACTTGTAGTGTCAGCAAGCAAAGTGAACACAATAACCTTTTCTTTTTTTTTCTTTGAAGATGTTGTTTTTTGTTTGCTTTATTGGTAATCTTATAACTTGCCAGGATGAGTCAGTTCGGCTATGGAATGTTCATACTGGAATATGTATTTTGATATTTGCTGGGGCAGGTGGTCACCGCAATGAAGTCCTGAGTGTGGTAAGCATATTGGACGAGGAGTTATGTCCTGCCACCCTTCTATTAATCTTTTTTAAAGAAATCTACTGTTTCGTTGTTTTGTAGGTAAGATTGTGATGCAAGAAAATGATTTGATAGGCTGTTTATACTTACCTTGTTCTCATTATTATAGGACTTTCATCCTTCTGACATATATCGAATTGCAAGTTGTGGGATGGACAACACTGTTAAGATCTGGTCAATGAAAGGTAGGACTTCATGGTGCTGCTCCATATGACAATTTACATAATTTGGTTTGGTAAGCCATAGTTATGTAACTATGTGACATGGATCACAATAGTCGCAAATTTAGCCATTCACAATATCCTGTCTGATAGACTGGACTTTGAGATTACACAGAGTTGTTGTGAAGACAATCAGTATTATGTGTATACTTATGCCTCTGAAAAGGTAGAATATACATTACTAATAGAAAATAGAAGAAGCCCTCATTGTTTTACTAGTATTGAGAAAGTAATGGGTTATGCGTGACTACTAATGTTGTGCTTTTCAAGTAATGTCATCTCAGGGTCAGAGTGCTTGATTGAAAGTTTGTACATGTGTTGACTAGGTGTAATCAAATATTATTTTTACTTTATTTTCTCATATATTGCTTTGTTTCAGAGTTCTGGACATATGTAGAAAAATCTTTCACATGGACAGATCTTCCATCAAAATTTCCAACAAAATATGTGCAATTTCCCGTGAGTACCTGTTGTTCTCTGTGTTACAGATTAGAGTTTTCATTCTCATTTTATCTGAGATTACTTTAACCTTTCAGGTATTCATAGCCTCCATTCATACAAACTATGTTGACTGTAATAGGTGGCTTGGTGATTTTCTCCTCTCAAAGGTGAATCACAATTTCATCCTGTATTTTCATTTTTGTCAGTGTAAAAGTCTAAAGGTGCTTTGGGAATGGAAAAGAGCCACATTATATAGGATGGAAAATCTTAATATCTCAAATCATGTTGCCTCTTCTAATTGATGTAGCTTAAATCAGCACAATCAGTTGGTTCAAATGACTTCATGAGAATGACATATCAATGCCTGAAAAGTTGCTTCATCTGTTTGTGGTCGTATCAAGCTCTGCTTAGCTTATTAGATCATCTAAAAGCCAGATAAATTTTAATAGCTATTTTGCATGGTGTGCTAAATTTGTCCGCATATAACAAATAAATTTCAAATATGGGTAGCTTGAATTGCTTTTAGATTTCTGTTGTAGCTGGATTTCATATGTTCTCTAATGATTACATTAATTGATTATGTTTTGAATTTTCAGAGTGTTGACAATGAAATTGTGCTGTGGGAACCGAAAATGAAGGAACAGTCTCCTGGGGAGGTTAGAATACCTTGCTCCTCTTGTTTTAGATGTTAATGGCCGATAACTTTTTTGTTTTTTGGTTTTTATCATTTTTTTGTAAATTTATTTAAAGAGATGGAGGGAATGTATAGCAGAAGAGTAAGAGAGAGAGAGAGGGAGGTGAGAAGGGTTCGGAAGAAATGAGTGGAATATTATTAAACTAAAGACAAGTCTAAAAAGTGTTTATCTCTTACTCTATAAACTATTCTATTTATTTTCTCTCTTTTCTTCCTCACCCTCTATTTTCTGGCTACTCAATGTACTTTGTCCCTTTCTTTTTCCCTTTATCTTTCTAATTATAAACAAAACAGTTACCGAACAAGCCCTATATTTTCTTATTCTTTACGGTGTATTCCATGAATATCTGCTGATATTGGTTGACTCTGTAGAAGTCCAGTGATTCTACTTTCTGGTGGGCTAAAATGTTATTGGATGCTTTCTGATTAGGGTACTGTTGACATCCTTCAAAAATACCCAGTTCCGGAGTGTGATATTTGGTTTATCAAGTTTTCCTGTGATTTCCACTACAATGCAGCTGCTATAGGTAAATGCAAACTGCAGTTGATATAATTCTTGATACTTTCAAACGTAAACTTTAGATGTTCCAACTGTTGCACAACTATATGTCGACTTCTTAGCCTCTACTGTTTTCTGTCTAGCAGGGAATAGAGAAGGAAAGATCTTTGTTTGGGAACTACAATCCAGCCCTCCTGTTCTAATTGCAAAGTCCGTTTGGTTTTATTTTTCTTTACCCAAACTTCATGCTGAAGAAATTTTGTCTATATGCCGGTCGGTAATCATAACCTTGCACCTTTTTTCAGGTTGATACATCCTCAATCAAAATCGCCAATTAGACAAACTGCCACGTCTTTTGATGGAAGGTGACTCTCCTACATGGTTTATTTATCATTATTTTTGTTACATATATCTTTATATGACATTGTAATGTGAAAATTTATCCTCGTTGTATCATTATATATTGCAGCACCATTCTCAGCTGTTGTGAGGATGGGACTATTTGGCGCTGGGATGCCATGGAAAATTCTTAAAGCCTATCCAAGTGGGTGTACATTGGCATGAATTTTGTAAAATGCTCATCGCCTTGGCTCAGCTTTGGTTAATTGTGGTAATGTATTTCGTAATATTTATCGAAATTTAGAGTACGGATGACTAGACTTTGGTGAACCTTTTACTCCAGCCTAGTTGTTATGTGTAACTTATGTGAGGTTGATCGCATGTCTACTTTAATAGAATTTTAGACCATGTTATTCAATCTTGCCTTTTTATGTTATAAAATATGCGACGCACTTTGGCTTTAGTATCAGCCAGTCATGTTTAACTCTCAGTGCACATTGAGGGCTCGCATGGTTTGTGCTCTTATGGAAGAAGTGAAGCCTTCGTCGATTGAGGAGATTCTGCTAGTGCCATGGGCGTATTGACACAAAATTACGAAGTAACATTTCACACAAAAGGAAAGAAAAAACAGAGAAAATGAACATGATGCAAACTACAAAGCAAACCAGTTGCATTCCTTATTTAGAAATTCAAGTCCCCCGGCCAACAAACATGTACTTCTATACCAAATTTAAGTCCAAATTGCAGCACATTATGAACCAGAAACTTAGGACCAAATTTCCCTTATTTGTAAATCAAACACTATCATCCATGGATGTTTCATAAAATAAAAATTAAGCTAACAGGGCAAGTCTATTATTTTTTTAATACAAGCGGTATTTAGGGAGGGAGAATTGAACCGGTGACCAAAGATGCATGGGTGAATGCTCTTGACACTTCAGCCACAACCCCCACTGCAATTCCATTATAGATAATGGCAAAGTAATAATTAACTCAAATCCAGTATAATTTCGTGTTTGGTTCGACATGTTGAATTATCACCCCTACAGAGGGTTATAAGAAGCTTATAGATAATGGCCGACCTTGGCTTATAAGTTAGGGGATATGCATAAGAGTTATTTTATCAACTGCATGCTAATCTGCTATAAGCTTGTAAACATGAAATCGAGTACACATCATATTTGCCAATTGGCCCTCATCATAGCTAACAGATGTGACACGCATACCTTAGAAATTTAGATCGATACATAGGACCTTAGATACAAAATTGATTTACCAGACAAATGAATAGATTCTCTCTCTGCCTGATTAGTACAAACACTCACCAAGCAATTTGGTCTCCCGTATATACAAAAAAGAATGGGTAAGCTATATGATTGGGACTATTTTCATCCCAAAGTACAACAGGGAGAAAGAATAGCACAAATTGGCCAACTATATGTGGGACCGTAATTGCGTCAATAAACTCTGCATACTCTGAAGTTTCTGAGTGAGCTGTTTTACAGTTGCAAGATGCTGCACGGAAGATTCTGAATTACCTAGGTCGGCAAGAAGAGCGGCACACTTGGCCTGTGAATCTGTAAATGCCTCCTCAAGTGAAGCCACTGTTGATTCCAAGGTGGCGGTTGTAGATGGGGTTTCACCAATCAAAATTGATTGAGGGAGCCCAGTACTGCAAAAGCTGCTACCCCTGCTTAGCTTTCCAGGGGAGAATATCTTGTCAATGCCCTCAGTTCCTCCTGCAAATCATTTTCATAAATTTCCAAATTCACAAATGGCCGAGAAGAAAAAATGACTACAGCAGTATCCCAATCACATATACCAGATAAAACTTGTTGGCTAAAGAATTGTGAAAATCTATCTAAATTCCACATGAATCAGGTAATTCGAGGCATTTAGTGCTTACAAGCATGTGCAAATGCCAAGAGATGTCATTTGATTTTAACATAGCAATCTCAGGACTTAGAAAACAAGAAGAGCACAACCCTGATCAGAATTAAGGAGATGTATTCATCGACTGACAAACAGTTTAGTAACATACCAAGGTTGCTTAGTTGTTCCATTGCAGCCTGGCCAATGGACCCCTCCAGCTTGAGTAGCCGCAGAATTCCAGCGGTGATTCGACCCATTGATTCAACTTCCGACTTGCACAGGAAAGTAAGATATTGCAACTCATCCTTTGTTACAACCGCCTCAATCTATGGAGACAAAAGTGTCATAATGCAGAATATTTTTCTACAAGATACAGTTATTAACTTGAAAAAACCCATTACCGGTTGCTTAACAGAGAATTTCACATTTTCCACAGCCCATTCCACCATTTCATGATCAACCGTGTCCTCTGATATCACCATGCGAACTTCAAGATCTATACCTGCAGATGTGTCAGCAGTTTCCTTGATCCCATTCACAGGTAAGACAGCAGCATCAATACACTTCTGGGCATGGGGCTTTAAAGTTTGCAAGCCTTCCACACCAACCTGCAACCATAATTAAGATGTATGCGATCATGAACTAGATATCTCTATGATTAAAATAAAGGAGCATGAACCGCTACATTGAAATGAATCATAATGAGTTGCATATATTTTCATTGAATAATATTCATAAACAAAGCAAACTATATCTATGGTGCCAGAACACATGTTGAAGGCAGCACAGGCACAGCGCAAGCCAGCCAAGTTCCACCAAGGAATATGCTTTAGTATTGTCAGGTCATAAAACTTTTCACATGAATGTACTTTGCACATTTTGCCCAAATCTCAAAATATCCTTGCTCAACCTAGAATTGACTCAATCACCCTTTAACCAAAACCAAATGTTAGGTCTATATTACATATCTGCAATTTGCATCCCAACCATTTAGTATTCTGAGTGAATGAGCAAGACACCTTCTCACCCTCATATAATTGACCCACTTAAGGTAAAGCCGAGAATTATCATACTTCTTTGGTACTCTACCAAACAGAAATCATAACAGGCGAATTAAGAATATGATCATATCTTTTTTCTGAAAGGAAACAGAAATTTGTTAAACCAAAAACTAATACATTGCGCAGATGAGAAATCCACTAGGATAACTACCACATTACAATAACAGTGGACCAAACGCTCTAATCTAACAACACAATACAAACATCAGAGAACATAGTGTGAAGTATGAACCAACCTTATAACAGGGACATAATCCCAGAAAAGCATGCACCTTACAAATTTACAATATACCCTAAGATAACACCCAGGTAGACCATAAACTATTTTATGTCCAAGAAATATCCAAAAACAAAATGACAAAATGTTTCAATGGCGCTGCCTAATTCATGGCTGATCCTTTTGAAAACAAATGTTCACTGTCAATAATCAATATGCATGCATGTTTCGTCAAACATACTTTTGAAAGGCTCAAGCTCAACTAGCACATTAAAACCTTAAAAAGAGAGG
The DNA here is from genome assembly GCF_902201215.1 of Prunus dulcis. Lineage (NCBI taxonomy): Eukaryota > Viridiplantae > Streptophyta > Magnoliopsida > Rosales > Rosaceae > Prunus > Prunus dulcis. Next base: position 12,883,363 of record NC_047653.1, on the reverse strand, counting down.
GAGAGACAACAACGAGAGTGAGATATCCTTACTGTAACCAATTCCACAGGATATTTCTCTGTCCTGTATGACTTTCCATTACCATTCAGCATATGCTTGGGACTACCTTTCGCTTTCACATGCAGATTATGAAATGTTGTGTGCCAACATCTCTCTTCTCTTCCCACATCCTCATGATTGAACCACCATCTTTCTGCCATCTCCTGTTCACCTTCAAGAGCAAACAACCAATTTTTCAATTCTATGGAGACTTCCACATCGTCTGGTTTTCCCAAGTGCAAAACCCCACTTTCTTTCCCATCTCCTGAACTTCCATCTGGAAAAAAATGGAATATTAGAGCCATTACAGTAACAATAAAATGAGTAGACGTAAAAAATATATTTTAAAAAAGGGGAAAAAACAGCACAACAGACTGTAGGTAATCAAACACACAAGATTATCCAAATCAATTGTCACATACCCTCTTTCAAATCAGCAATGAGTGGCAATGGTTTGAAAAGTTTTGACAGTGGTCCTGCTCGTAATTTTTCTAACTCTTTAGAAAGCCCCTTTCCAGGACCACCATCAGGGCCAAGTATTCCAAAGCGATGCAGCAGGGATTCAGCATAGTTCATTCCCCCACCTAGGCGAACACCAGAGATACACGCTGACACATTCAAACTATGACACTCTACATCTCGTTCATTTAAAGGAATTACGTGTACCATGCTTATGTCCAGAAATGGATCTACAAAAACTTTTCCATTTGATTGATGTTTTCTTTGGTTATCTATCCAAAATACAGGTCTTAGTTCAGGATACCCATTTCCACTTGTTGAAAGATCATTTTCAATAGAAGTCAAAACTGTGTCATTCTCAAGAACCAAGTTTCTCTCAGTGTCTACACAGTCCACCTCAACACTATCCCAAAGTATAGTGGATGAAACAGCAATTGCACCACCAAGAGTTCTGTGAGTAACTTTTATGAAGAGATTATCCCCGATAAACTGAACTAGAGGCATTCCTTGACTATTCATGGAAGATGATTCCAGAAATCTAATCTGAAGGTCTTTCACTGCTAAACTTACTGCTGTATCATTGGGAACCTTGTCAATCAGGTTTCCGTCACTAGAATGATCCCTATTTTTCTTTTGTCCAGTATTTTTTCCAACGAGGACAATCTTTTCACTAACTCTGCCAAAGTAAGCATAAAGATCCAAAACAAAAAATAACTGTTCAACAGAAGTGTTAGAGAGATAGTTTTGACAAGCTACCCCAACCCTGACAATACCACCAGGGGGAGGAACATTTGTTAATGGGCTCCCATCAGCAGTTACCATAGCTACTTCAACACAAGCATCTTTCAGCTCAACACATCTCCACAAGCCTGAATTCTGATCAAGAGAACTCTGATGTCCAGCTGACTTAGTACATGTTTCTAGTGACAAACTAAGGTGTGATGCTCCAGTAGTCCATTTCTTCTGGCTAGCATCAACCGGTTGACCTTCCCAGAGACAGAAGCAAGCAGGATCCTTCTCCAGATTCAATAACCTTAGTTTTAGTGATGGTGACTCCGAAAAGAACAAGTTCTCAATATGAAGCCTTGCCCCAGAAAAGGCACTCTGGTTGATACTGCCCCTTTTGTTAGCAGGGTTACTGTCTATGTCCAAAGGAACAGCCACATCTAACTCCTTGAGGTTGAAAATCAAGGAATTTATGGAGAAATCTGCTAAAACAGCACCAGGGTTGACTACAATTCCATCAGCCAGGAAGGAACAGATCCTCAAACAGGATCCTTCCTGAAGATCAATCTGGAATCAAAACAAAAAAGATGAAAAATAAGAAGAGGCAAACAAAACAAAAAAATCAAAAATGTTGATATAAGCGTTCATACTTTGGAATAACCAATACATACCATGAGGGGCTGACAATTAATTACAGTTTGCGAAGCAAAAGATGGAGGGACCGGGGAGGGCTTGATCTGAAGAGAATGGACGCATAAAAAAGGAACACCCTTATTTAACTGCCACTCCTGATCTCCCAAAGGATATATGGGAGGGGAAAAGTTTTTACCTGTCCAAACAAAAAGACAAAAACGATGGAGAATAGCTTCAAACTATAGATACCCAAAACCTAAACACAGCCACTGCATTAAATGCCCTTCTCTCCATTGTGCATAATAAATTTAGCCCATACCAAAATCAGGAACATGTAAAGGTTCTTCAGAAACTGCTCGCATAGATGGTTGAACTAAGGTGCATGGAGGTCGTGAATAGGTATCCCTACATTCCAGCCACCAGCATAAATTATGATTTAGTCATATGACTGAGTACATATCAAATTGAAAGGGAAGTCATATGCCACATGTATCATCCAAAATTTATTGGCTTCAACAACAAATAGAAACACATTAGGACTACAGTCACACAGAATAGACCTTACTCGATTCCAAACTGAGCTCCAGGAGAATGTCGATGACAAAACATATTTACTAGCACTAAAACTCTTGAAACATCATAAATGAACAAAGCTTACCTTAAAAACAGTCCACCAATCATAACCCTTGACAAGTTGTTGTCAATTTCTCCATCTGAAACACTAGCCTGCAAAAGTGGATCCCCATATAAGATCTTAGATTCCCAAAGGAGTTAGACAGACATGGCACTGCAAAAACAGTACATGTGTATGCATAAAACCTATAATTTGTATGTTCACCAATGAGATCGAAGGGGTCCGATGGCTCTATGTTAATATATTGCACAGATTTCAAATGCCAAATATTTTTAATCATAAAGTGGGACAAATGTGTGGATTCCCCTCCTATTGATGGATATTTGAGGGACACCTTGTGGGGCTCATTCCGCATTCTATTTCAATGATCCAAACTGTCTATTTTTCAAGTCTTCATCCATAGATCATCCTTAAAAAAAATTGGGCAAATCATAAACCATTAAGACATCTATATGAAAATGATGAACAGTGTTTTGAGTATCTATGGATGATGACTTAAAAAATAGACTGTTCGGATCATTGAAATAGAAAGTGGAATGGGCCTTACAAGGGTGTCCCTCAAATAAGCTTATTTAAGGATCACTCAATTGAGGCTCTCTACAAAATTGTGAAGTACAATATACATAGGACACTCCTTGATGTATACGCATTCCATAGACTGAATATTACTTTAAAAAATAGTAAATCCAAGAGTTATAGAATACTAAGACAATGCCAATGAAAATTTTAATTTAATAAGAGTGAGTCATAGAACGGTACCCGTGAGAAGAAGAGTGATTGCATCAAAAGTTCGAGCTGGAACTCTGCAAGTATACCCAAGACTTCTGAGAATGCTTAAAATTAACATTTGTAATAACCTACATCTTTTTATCTTGATGTACAAAAGTATCAAATCCCTATAGCACTTGTAAAGGAAAATCACAGACCAGTATCTTTAATGCAGAGAAATATGTGGTCCACAACAATTGAGACTATAGAACGTCCTGCTGCTTCTGTGGATCGCTGCAAAAATTTCATGAGAGATGTAGAGCGAGAGACAGAGAGAGACAGAGAGAGACAGAAGAAGAAAAGGAGAATCATAAGAGATTAGCTAGAAAATAGTATGAGAATGAAGTAAAGGTAACAGCAAACCTGCTGAGTGTTTGAATCTACATCTCCTCTATTCAGGCAGACATACAATCCTGTCATAAAGCGGAGAAGAGCACGTAGGCCTGCACCACGTGGTTATATATTAGCACCAAGCTATACATTTACCACATATTTATAGAATTCAGTGAAACAAATAATTTCACTTGTTACCTGGTTCACTTATTGCAGGACAAATGGCCTCTGTGATATGGATCTGAACCTCAAGCCCAAGTGGACTGTTCAATTCAGTCCTTTGCACTGTGATCTGGTCAAAGTCACAAAGTCAAGAAAGATGCAGTAACGCAGCCCATAAAACTCTAGAAGCTCTCTAGATTCACACTGATATATGGAGGAAAACAAATCCATCAAGAATGAACTAAAAAGTGCATATCAACATTACATAAGCTTCTCCTGAAATTCCTTCTATAAAACGCTCCCCACCAAAGAAAACTCGCTTTGCACCATCATCATCTCGTTGGTTTCCTCCATCTTCAGTACGTGCTATATTAGCATCCATGAACATATCAGGGTGAGGCAGGAGATCGATAGACAAAGACTCCCACTCAAGTTTCTGGTAAGAAAAGAATTTATCATTGTTTAATAACTAAGTTAAACTTGGGAAGCCTAACACCTGTATTCAGAGAATACTGGAACACACACTTGCAAACACGGCGGCACATACACTTGAAGTAAGAGCAAGAGATGTGCAAAATATAATTAGAATTTAGAGAAGTTCAAGAAAGGAAAGTAGGCACCGCTTAGCCCCTCACCCCACCCCCACAAAGGGAAAATAGAGATAGAAGGAAATACGGATCTGATGCACAAAGATTAGCACATTACTTTGAACAAATAAATGAACTTTTTGTCATTGGAGAACTCACGTGCTTCCTTAAGATTTACAACCTGTTACAGGACATGTTATTCAAATAAGCCAGTGAACGGATGAAAGTGGTCCAAAGAAAATTTTCATATGAGCTTAACCAACACATTACCTGCCAATTTTCATTAGTGGTATACAGCAAAAGGTTGCGTATAGTGATAGAGGCCAGAGGTGATGCCCTGGGTTAAGCATAAAAAAACAAAAAAATGAGAGAAGGATGAGCTTTATAAGCACTGACCCATACAACTTCATATTTCAAATGTCAAAGAAAGCCTACAGTGCATCTCCATACTGTTTTTGCCCGAAAACTTGAACTCATCAATCCTACAGTTTTTTCTATCTAAAACCATCATCCAAACAGACCTGAACCCCTAAAATAGAGCCATCCAGAAAATTTCAGGGGTAAAAGATTTCTTCTTGTTGATCAAGCTGAGGTATAAAAAAACAATTCCTTGTTTGGAGGCCAAAACTTTTTATCACAATCTACATTCCTACAAAGGGATCCATAAATAGGAAAATCATTATTGCTTAAGGTAAAATATGACTTCACAAATTGTGTATATATCTATATTTAACTCCAATCTAAGGTCATACAATCAATAAAATTAAGCGAGTAAATTCTTAAAAGGCCAATTCATGTAGGATAAGAGCACATCCGTATAAATAAATAAATAAAGATATAACTACAAAACTGGGCCTTTGGAAATTACCAACTTGCCCCTCCTTGGCATCGACCACCCCCACGAGTTTCAAGTAGAAGATTAACTGTGAGAATCTCCACAGTCATTCCATCTGCAATCTGGGAATTTACAAAGGTCAATAATGCAACTTTCAGAATAAATGTTCAAATCTAGGTGCATGCTTCAAAACAAAATTTTAAGAAAACAGTTGTCAGTAGGGAAGCTTGTATAAAACTTTGCATGCCTGAATTACAAGAAGCATGACATTCCCTAATATTTTCATTCTTACTGAGATTCCCAGTTCCATTAGTTTGAAAGAATGACAATATTATCATTATGTGCACTGTAACACATACATTCACTGCGTTGATTGAACCTTACCTTATCAGCAAATCCATAACCGCTACCCTTCGCAGAGCTAGAGGATGACGGTGAACTGCATGTGAAACTTAGTGCTCAGTAAATCTATGACTGCAGTACAAAACTTTTTTCAATATGGAAATGTAAGATCAAGAAATATATGTAATTAGGCTTTACCTTCTTGGGCTCCTTGGATCCAAATCTGATTTCTCTTCTAAAACCAAATCAAGCCTATCAATTTGCACAACAATCGGCTCTATTTGTACATTACTCACAGATGGAAGCTATAAATCACACAAAGCAAAATCATTTAATTAATTATATATCCGTACATGAATTGGGGAAAAAAAAAAACAAAAGCCACTCAATGCATATAAACGAACCCATCTGGAATATACATCTACCAAGCTCTAACTAGAGAATCACATATTGTGTAATGATATACTCAACCAATTTTGGGACTTTTGTAACAAGTAAGAGAGCGTACACTAAAGCCAACACATTTTTAACTTCTCATTTCCTCTAATTCATTTTCCTTCAAACTTTCAGCCGGACACTTTACATCTATCAAAACCAATTGAATAATATCGAACACGCGATAAATGAATGCAGAATTAACAGTCACCAACCACTATCTCCAGTTTTCCGACTTTGGCCGTGGCTACATTCAGTGCCGGAGGCAATCCCATGCTCGAATGGACAGCATCGCCGTTTATATCTGTCAAATTCAGAAGCAAACTCAAAATGAACCCTAATCAGATCGAATTGATCACAAAACCAAACAAACAAATCGCCGAATTTACCCAAATTAGAAAGCTGCGCGGTCCGTCCCTGCAACTTGAACTGGTCTCTGGAGAAGGACTTCAACCAGTACTTGAGAGTGTACTCTAGAGCCAGAGCCAATATGGACTCCATTGCTGAGAGGCAAACCTTCCAGAAACTTCTACAACCTCCTCGAGAATTCGGAGAAGTTGATAATGGAGCTTTCGGAGCTCTGTGGATCTACGCGACGCGAAATGCAGAAAACCCTAATCGGGTTCGGATCGGAGGCTGTGGTTGCCGGTGTGAGCATGCATGCATTTGGGGTTTCTTTCCTTTTTGGGGTGGTCTTGTTGCAGGTGGGAATCTGAGGACAGTGGGGTGGAAGAAAGAGGCGGGGATGGGTCGGCACGTGTGAGGGGGAGGGGACCGTATGAGTGGCACGTGAGGGGTTGGATTGGTGTGCATTGGATCTGGGGGGGTGTTTGGGTGTGTCAGAAATTCAGAATAGCAGAGAGAACAGTGGATTTGTCGGCATGGCTTTCGTGTGTGGGAAAAAGCGATTTCGAAGCTTGGGGCAAGTGAGATTTTTTTTTTTTTTTTTTTTTTTTTTTGGGGGGCAAGTGGGAGTTTTGGGTGCGATTTTCGTTTACCCTTTTTACCTATTTACATGTCACGCATTGCATATGTTCGTATTATTAAGGTACCGTGTGTGTTCGGATCAGGAAAAAAAATATTACTGTGTATGTGAGATTTTTCTCTTCTTCCTTTATAATTTTGACAGAAGACATATTTTATCTTTGATAAAGTATTTTATGTAATATTTCAATGTTTATATGATAATTTAGATGTAAAAAAATTGATTCTAATGAGCTCAACTTCTAAGAAATACTTGATGAAAGGAAGAAAAAAACCTAGACTTTCTTTTTAAGGGAAAACCCTAGATATTAAATAATGAGAAGGCATGTGATGCTACTTACCTTTAGCTGAGCGTAAATATTTAGAAAAATAAGAATTTAGTGCTAATTTTAGGAAGTTGAACATATCTAGTAGAATTAGTCTACTCCACCAAAACAGCTCTTTAACCGAAAAGAAATTATAGCACCTCTTTTATAAAATTCATGGCTCCTCCCTTGGTAGGATTATGTAGTTAGCACATATATGAATTTTTGAGTTCAAAACGTGTAAAAGAAGAAGATGGAAGTAGAGCTAAAATAACAAGAGCATGGAAGTATACGAATTGGTAATGGTTAGTACCTCTTTCTTGTGATTAATTCTAAAGGTATATAGAAAAAAGAATTTATATATTAATTGGAACCACCACAATATACCAATATGCTTTGTTTGTACACAGAGAGAGAGAGAGAGAGAGAGAGCCGAAATTCTTGTGGTTGCCTGCTTGCCTCGACTTTTGCCTAGGAAGGATGAGTTGGTTCTTTGCTTTCTACGTTGCTTTGCAAACTACTTTACGTAATTATTTAATAATACTTTGCAAGTGGACTGGTATATGATTTAGCTGGATCAAGATAATTAGCCCAAATTGTAGGGCTTGATTTGGATGGGTTGCAATGCAATAGCCACACACACAAACGTTCAGCTGTCCACCAATTACAGGGAAAGAATGTTTTTTCTATGTGCCCTTGCTTTATAGATTCTCATTTTTCTCCTTTATTATCTTTTTGGCATTGGAGGCAAACTTAAATCAAACATTATACACACCTCATTTGCTTGATAAAAAATAAACATCTATAAATTCATAATTCTTGTGAGCTGGTCTGACATATATACTATATAGACAGATTCTTAATCTATATAATATTGTCTATTGATTAAGTAGAATAAGGTGATGCTTGTTTCCAATTTAATAATATAATATATCATCAACTAGGTACAGTTCGGTGAAAAACGATATTGACTTACAGGTCAATAGTCACAAGTTCGAACTCCCCATCCCCTTGTAGTTTTCTTTATACCCTCAAGTAAGTGTGAATAAGCTTTTTTTTACTTTTATCCTTATTATATAGAAATTGTTGTGAACATGAAACTTATTTCATTTTTTATAATCATTTGTAATTTAATAGACTATTGGTTTACGTCTTTGTTCCTTTAAAATGAAGTAGTTTTTGAGATAGATTGCTGTTATTTTCAACCCTTATCCTATTATCCCACCCACCTTATCTTCAAAATTGTAAAGACAAATTTACCTCTTTGTAAAATGACTTCTAAAGCCTTAGGGAAAAAACCTCAACTCTCTTCAAAACATTTATCCAAAATATTTTCAGAATCTACAAGGTAGAGAATTAAAAAATAAATATCCAGAAAATCAAAATATTATACTAAAACATTTATCTAGTCCATCAAACACAACTTAATTCTCTTTATATCTCAACTAATAATGATTAGCAAAGCTAATTTGCTTGAATTAATAATTTTTAGGAATAATGGTAGGTGGAAAGATAGGATTGGGTTTTTTAAAATTTACATAGTCAGTGGGATGGATGGAAAAAATCTCCGCCAGGTCGGGTCCCTGTCGATTACCCAGCCCTAACGAGGGAAGATGTCAGGGGAAAATTAGGTGCAGGTATGGGATCCCTGAATTTTAAAATCCCCGGTTGAGGACAGGCCAGGAATGGTATTGTTATCTTCATCCCCGAACTCGGCCCAATAAGTGATATATTATTATTTTTACTTAATAAATATATAATATAATATAACAAGCAAAAAAGTTACCCCAATGACAATTTTATACAAGCCTTTGCTTGGTCGTTACGTACAAAATTGTTGGATGTTAATATCTAATGACATATTCAATAAATGATTCCTTATTTTCCATGTTGACGAAAAAAGCTAAAGACATAGAAAGTGTTTTAAAAAAAAAAAAAATTGTGTTTTCAATGTCTTATTAGTCATTATAAACCTCCCCTCATATTATTTGATGAAACTATAGTGCTATTAGGCCTGAGCACAGATTTGTTTTACAGTGCTACTAGGCCTGAGCACCGATCAGTTTAGAACGATAGAGGGGTCATCAACCCACTATTAGTAATATTGATATTGTCCCCAATATAACCATCTACGAAGCCCAATAGGTGTGGGGTTTATCACAAAAAGCCATTATATTATTAGGAGTGGTGTCATTCATTATATATTGTATCTCATTTAGTCAAGTTTCCTATGTGGGATTTATATTCTTCAACACACCTCCTCACGTGGGAGCACCATATAGTGAGTCACAAGTGAAGCCAAGTCCACATCGAAAACAAAAATTCAAGCCCAATACGTGAACACCATGTATTGGATAAGGGATAAAGGTAAACATTCAAGCCCAACATATGAACACCACATATAGGGTAAGGGGTAAGGGGTAAGGATAAAGGTCCAATATTTCAGGCCCAGTCAATGAGTTCTCTCTGATACCAAGTTAAATTTTAAAGAGACGGGTCATCGGCCCACTACTGGTAACACCGATATTGTTCCTAACTTAACCACCTACAAAGCCCAGTAGGTGTGGAGTTTTATCAACAACAAAAAAAGGCCTCAGTGCTATTAGGAGTAGTGCCATTCATTATATATTGTTCATTTAATCAAGTTTCCTATGTAGGATTTATATTCTTCAATAAAAATTTTAACCGTTTGGATTGGATAACCGCTTGTTGGATTCAGATTGGTTCGGTAGGCCGATAGTACCATTTAACAAAAACTCTTGAGAATAAAAATATTTATTACTAAAGCTCGTTGAAAAACTCCAACTCAAGCCCAAGAAAAAATTATTCATTCAAGCTTGTAGAACAATATGGTAGGATGAAGCTTTTTATAAAGGATGAAAAAGTGAAGGTTAAAACCGATGTGGTTGGTTTTTTGTTGGAAAAAGTATTAAAATATGTAGGAGTTGCTAGCCTAGGCCTATTCATACCACATTGACCATTATATTGGGGATGGCCACAATTCCAATTTGCAGGACTGATTATTCATGAATCAACCTTGTTAATGCTAGTGTGGGAGAAGATGCAGACCTATGTGCATCAACTTCATGCAAAAAGAAGGCGAAGAAGAAGAAAAATCTAGTCATTCCAATAATAGCATCAATTGGTGGATTTTTTGTTCATGTGGTAAACTATAATGTTTAACACTAAACATAGAGATAAATGTTATAGTGAAAGTTACAATATATATCGGTTCGATACGGATTTCTGTCAGGTTAGGGATATTGTTACCCAATCTTTTAACGAAAGACTTTTGTACGGATCTGATCGGAAGAATAAAATATTTTAAAAATAATAATTTAACCAAACTAAACCAAACAGTCGGTACAATATTACTTCAAATAGGGGTGCTTGTTTTGCTCATCTCTTTATTTTAAGTTACGCTTGCCAAAAAATTTGGCTCAAATTTTGCCTCCTTAACGCGCCTATTTAATGGGGGCATGTTTATCCGCCCCATTAATAGGGGCCTATCGGTTTTCCTCCCCTAATTAACAACTAATAGGGGTGTATCATATTTTCTACCCCTAATACGACGTCCCTAACGTTTCTTTTTTTGATAGTGTATGGTCGGTATGCCGATTTTTCAAACGAGATGCCCATCCCTAAGTGCTACAATGTTGTTCAGTTTTTTTCTTTGTCTTTTCCATCTTTCTTTTTGTTGGTTGCTACAGTGTTTTTAAGTTTTTGCTACAATGCCCAATATTGTTTTCAATGTAATGATAACTTAGAGTGAAATTTAAGTGTTATGTAATGTAAGATAATTTTTTGAAAAAATAATAACAATCAAGGATTCGGGGTGGGTTATGGAGGCAACCCCTGGGGACTGGGATAAGAGCGGTGAAGGGGGCGAGGATGGGGAGTGGGGACGAGAATGGTATTATCATACTTGGCTCTGAACTGCCCCGTTACCATCCCTAAGGTGGGTGGGCAAATAGGACAGGAGGTGAAAATAGCAGCACTCTTTTCAATAAGGGTCATCATTTGGCCCGCAGCATGCCGGCTGAAGTGGGTAGCCTGAGGCCCGATGGGCCAAAGCTCGGCCCAGCTCAATGGTTAGGCCTGCTCAGCCTGCCTTATTCTAAGGTTGGGTAGGGCTTGAGCTTGGATTTTGAAACCTCCGGCCCACCCTCGGCTCAGCCCGAAAAAGCCCATCTAGGCCCAACTTGGTTATGAAAAAAATAAAAAAAAATAAAGATACTATGCTGCTACCTGTGAAGTGAAAAAAAGAAAGAACAAAAAAATCATTTCATGTGCGTTGTTGTACCCATATTTTAAATTTGATTCGGTGCCTAGAAGACAAAGTTGGAATAGTAGGATTTCTGAAAATGAAACATGGTCCTAGTGTCTCGTCTCCTTGTAACTCATGGGCAAACAGAGTAAGAGAGACGTGTCGACACATTGAGGCCCCTGCAAATTTCTAAGCCGGAATTATTGGTGTCGTGGAAAGTTGTGACGACTTTTCTGGACGCTTTCCTCCAGAAAGGTCATGTTGCGATTAATTCAATTAGGGGACGGGTGGAATGCCAGAAGGACGCACGAAAATCAGAAACTCGTAGAATGATGCAGTGGCTAGGGTTCGTCATAATGGACGTCTATAAAAGGAAACGAAATGAAAACACAAAATTACAACCAGCAGAAGAGAGAAAATAAATAAGAAAATAGAGAAATAAGAAGAAGAAAAAAAATCAGAAAAAATGGCGTCTTCCTTCCTATTTTCTCTGGGATCTGAACTTAGCTCCACCAACTCAGACATGGGGGCAAGAGACTGTACCAGTGTGGATGCCCTACTTTGGTTCCTCAAGAGAATCGGTTACAGTAAACGACTCAATTCTCCTAGACAACAATATTGTCATTGGAGTTGCGAGGAGTTTATTGACTCCAAGGGATGTGCATGTGCTGGGAACAAGAGAAGATAACCGTGTAGTGACCGATGCCATGGCATTGAACGTGCAAAGTGTGACATCAGTCGCAAGTGTGGGTCATTGCTAAATTGTGAAATCCCATGAAGTGCAAGTGCTAAGAGCCCAATTGCAGACACAACAAAGTTTGGTGCCAAAGGGTTATAAGAAGACTTCAGAAAGAGAAGGAAAATGCTTGTGAGGAGACGCGTAACCAAATTGAAACATTGCATGAGGAGAATAAACAGTTATCAAAGATGGTAGCTATTTACTCTAGAGACATGCAAGAGCAGTTGGAGGCCTTGGAGAGACTGAGTAAACGCAAGCAAGGATATCACAAGTTGAGTTTTGTGAAAGCCAAGAAGGTGATCTTTTGAAGCTCAAGTGGTGAGCCCCAAGAAGCAGTGCGTGAAAACCCAAGAGAGGAGGTCCAAAGTGCCAAGCCAACAACTTCTGCTGTGGAAACAAAGAGTATCTTGAAGAAGTGATTTTTGTCTTTGAAGTTGATGCAGTTCTCTTATGTTGATTGCAATCCCCTGTCTTTGAAGGAGTGATCTCTTGTGTTGATGCAATTTTTATTGTTATTATTTTTATTGTTGTTTTAAAAAAATAATAATAATGCAGTCCTATGTTTCTTTTTTTTATTTTAAAAAAAATTAATGCAGTTGTCTAAAATTTGTAACAAAAAGATATAATTAAGGAATGCTAGCAACCTTCTCTTTTGGACATTCTTTATTTTCCTCATGACATGTGTCACTTTCCTTGCACTTGAAACAATACCCATTAATGTGTCATACAAACTAGTTTCTACTTTCCAAGTTTATCCTTATTAAATCTATTGGTTTTTTTTTTTTTTACAACTTTCTTAACGCTTTGTTTAAAAAATTCAACAAAAAACATCAGTTAGTTTTTTTTTAAAATTTTTTGTAATCCAATGGGAACGTCTTGTTTTTAAACACAATAGGCAGTTAAATGTTAAGATAAGGAAAAGAAAACATAACAGTAGAAGATAAATATCAATAATACCAAACAGTGGAAGATAAACATCAATAATACCAAACAGTGGAAGATAAACATTACCAATATCCATTGACAAATAAAAATTGATTTTAAAAATAGGAAATGATAGAATAGTTTATTAGCAACAATAGATTCATGGTAATCATAAAGCGTCTGTTAAAAAAAATTAGCATGTTAGCAATGTTTGTTTTCTTGGAAAAAAAAAAGAAAAAAGGCAGACATTTTATATTTTAAAAAAATTATGTTTTTTTTCTTATTTAATTTTTTAACAAGATGGAAACAAAGATGTAAAAAGGCTAGTTTGTTGTAAAAGAAAAAAAAAATGTCAATACATTTAATAAGGGTAAATTTGAAAAACAAAAATTAGTTTGTGTGATATAGGCAAAATTGTATCAATGGTCCCTCGACTAAGACCAAACTTTACTTTTCGTCCCTCATATTGTTAAATTGTTACGGTGGTGTTTCAATTAGATATCTTGTTGTATCATTGGTCTTTTTGTCAACTTAGTTAAATTTTCTGTCAAAATTAAGGGCAATTTGGGAACCTAACCCCAGCACCCACAAACCCAGAACCCTCTACCCTAGCCTGCAACACCAGCACCCACAAACCCAGAACCTCAGCCCCCATCCTCCACCCCATATCATATCAAAACAGAGAAGCAGAGGCATTTTTTCTTTTGCTTATATATATATAGAGAAGATCAGAAGGAAATTAGGAATGGATGCAACCTAAACAACTTTCAGACTAATGCAGAAAATAATGTTAATTCATCAAAATAATGCTTTCAGAAAATAGATAATTGAAAATAACTTTTATTATACTCACAAAGATTGCAACTGCAACACTTCAAAGCTCACAAACTTATTTACAAAGATGATTTCTCCGAAGGATGTATCAGAGAGAATCTTTAAAACTGAAGAAAGGGAAAATTACATTCTGCTTACAACTGAGGCCGAAGCCTGCTTATATAGAGAGAAGCAACTCTGGTTTGGATTAACTATAGTAAAGTAACTGGGGTTCGCTGCAACTGTTGGGTCACGAAAAGCAACCTGATTCAACTTTGAATTTGGTTTTATTCGGAAGATTCTTTTACTGAGACAGCTTTCAGTGGAAAAGCGAACAGTAAAAGCAGATGCTTCTTCCTGTAGCAATTATGGTGTCGTCAACTGACATTATGGGGCGGCAACTTTGGCATGTGAAAGTGTCGGCAGCAATTATGAAGCCTAGTCAGAATGCAGATCATAGGCGTCATAAGGATCCTGGCTGTCGTCATACCAGGACTTAGGCTCAACAGGATTTGGAATGGGCTGACAACTAGACGACGAAGGAGAGTCGTTGTCCTCATCATCATCCATCTGGGAAGCCTGTAAGATCAACTGGCGAGCAATTTCCTGGAGTTCAGCCTTGGATTTTCCATCGACTGAGAAGGAAGATCGGGTAGAACCAGTAGGGGAAATCGGGCGCGGCATTGGTTCAACTGGGAGATCATTGTAGACATATCTAGCAATTCGATCAACTTCAAATTTGTCCCACCACTTGACAGAGAATTGGCGGGCAAAGATCCTGGCATCTTTGGTGACTCTGTAGGACCATTTAAGGATCCACGGCACCTTGTACCTGGCAAGAAACAGCAACTGCTTGGGGAAGAATAATTCAACTTTGGAGAACTTGGTCTTCTTGGTGTAATGGCGGATTAACTCAATGACTGAAACTGGCAATATTTCGTCAACTGGACCATGCTTTTCCCACCAATGGAAGAACCAATAGGGGAAAGAACATTTGAACTTGTTATCAAAATTAATGAACCAGGAATGACTAAAATCTTCAGACTGATGAAGAAAAATAGTATACCAGGCATCAATATAATCAGCATAATTGTACTGTAATTTGGACTGAAGGACTTTCAACTCATAAGGGCGGCTACTGAAGGCTTCTTGGCTTATTATTTGATGAATATACAAAGAATGATAAAGAATGAACTCGGGATGATCACGATCCTTTATCGGCTTGATTTCAACTGATTTGGTTTCAAGTAATATATCTCTATAATACTTGAGGGATTTGTAGGGACTAGAGGGCATATAATGAAATCCAGGAGGAAAGTAGTGTTTGGCAATTTCAACTGGGTTTGTATTAACATCGTATAGTGGCTCAATGACGAATAGATGGGAATTACTCTTTGGCAAATAAGGAGATGATTTTTTGAATGCAACTGAAGGTCCGGCTGGGACATCGACTGAAAAGGGATCATAACTGGCTACTAGTGTGGATTGATAACTAGGACGGATTTGGCCAACTGTGGATCCTAGAGAGGAAAATCTATTGGCAACTGATAATGGGGTGGCAACTGTAAGTAGGGGTGGGCATCGGGACCGGAAAATCGGAACACCGAACCGAACCGGTGAAAAAAAAACTGGAAAAAAACCGGTTGACCAAAAAAGTCAACAAACCGGACCGGAACCGGACCGAACCGGTTCCAACCGGTTCCGGTTCCGGTTTTACATCTTTCGGCACCGGACCGGACCGGTCATATATTTTATATTTTATATTTTTACAAATTTTTAAAACCTAATGCCATATTTTAACTTTTATAATCACTAATTTTCCAAGTTCAACTTCAAAAAATTTCTAAATGTATGAATTGGATTATTTGTTCATTTTTAAGCTAAAAAAATAAGTTATTTATTATAATTTTTTAAAAAAAATAATTAAAAAAATAATTTTTTTTTTCAAAAAAAATTAAATTAATAAAAATTAATAATAATCAACGGAGGTGTGAACCGGATTGTAAGGATGACAACTGGATGGATTGACTTAGGCAGACTGGCTGATTCTTTGTGTTTGTCTTTTTTGGGAGCCATTGTGGTTCCTGCAGGAATTCTCGAGTAAGAAAATCAGGAACTGAATTCTCACTACCTCTCAAATATTCAATATCAAAATCAAATATACTCAATATACTTTGCCATCGTGCAAAAATCTGTTTAGATGCAATGTTATGAACATCTTTTTCTAAAACATGTTTTGCAGATTTGCAGTCAACTCGTATTAAAAACTTTTGATTAAGTAAATCATCTTGAAATTTACTAATGCATAATACAATAGCTAATATTTCTTTTTTAATAGTACTATAATTATATTGCGACTGAGTCCAGGTTCCAGAATGGAAACGAACAATTTGTTCTGGAGATTCTGGACTGACTTTCTGTTTGAGGATGCCACCATAACCAATGTCAGAGGCATCAGTTTCAATTATTTTGAAAGAATCGACTGAAGGAATACCAAGACAGGGAAGTGTCTTGACATGGGCTTTGATCTGTTTGACAACTTCAGTATGAATATTTGACCAAGGAGGAGGATTATTTTGCAACCTATCAAATAGGGGCTTACATTGTTTTCGCAGATTTGGATAGAAGTCAGAGATATAATTTAGAGATCCTAAAAACCTCTGGAGTTGACTTTTATCAAGAATCTGATCAGGGAATTTATCAGCGAATTGGATAACTCTATCAATTGGGGAAATCTGAGACTGGCATATATTGAAACCAAGAAATCTAATATTGGTTTGAAACAACTTAATTTTCTTAGCAGAGACAACTAGACCATTTTGTTTGACTATGTGAAGGAATTTATGCAAATGCTTCCAATGCTGTTCAACTGACTCAGAAAAAATGAGAACATCATCAATATAAACAATCGAAAAATGACTGTAAGGATTGAAGATATCATTCATAATATTCTGAAACTCACTGGGGGCATTTTTTAATCCAAACGGCATGACATTCCATTCATAATGACCGAAAGGAGTAACAAATGCAGTTTTATACCTGTCTGACTGATCAATCTGGATTTGCCAGAAACCACTTTTCATATCAAATTTGGAGAAGACAACTGCTTTTCCTAGTCGATTAATGAGGTCTCTTTTATTAGGTATGGGATACCTAATCCATTCTAGGACCGAATTAAGGGGCTTATAATTGATGACTAGCCTGGGGACTCCTCTTTCTACTTCAGCATTTTTCTGGACATAAAAAGCAGGACACGACCAAGGGGATTTACTTTTGCGAATAATATTCTTTTGGAGTAACTCATGAATTTCTTTTTTACAGACTTCCATCAACTCTTGATTCATCTGGATTGGCCGAGCTTTAGTGGGGATATTTTTTTCACTAAAGGTTTTGATATAGGGAAGACAGACAACATGTTGTTTTCTATACCGAAAAGCAGTAGGCAATTCAGAGCAAATTTCATCTTTTAATTTGTTTTCAAAGGATTGGATTTTCAACTGTAAGGCTTTATCAGTAAGCTGTTGTTCAATTCTTTTAAGCTTAATTTCTTCTTTAAGAAAATTCAACTGATTAGTTTTTCGGATAACTTGGACAGATTTAGAGACTGACTGTTTTTGTAAAGCTTTCAGGTTATGCAACTCAGGTTTTGACAAAAATTGGAACTTAATTTTTTCTCCTAAGCGGGTAGAAATGATACCATCGTATTCTACCTGGAAAGGATATAATAAGGCTAGGAATGGTAATCCTAAAATGACTTCATCAGTAATGTTTTTGACTAAGACAAATGAAGTTTTGAAACAGACTTTGTTTTGGCAAATATGGGCTTTTGGTATTTCAAAATTTAACTGGAGGGACTTCCCTGAGGCAGTGCTAAGGGATTCTCTGGACTTCTGGTAATACTTAGTGGGGATGAGACCTTCCTGAATACAGTTAAGGTCTGCACCAGAATCAAATAAGGCGACTGTGGTAAACTCAAAATCTTGGACAAATATTGTTACTTTTGAATACCATTTTCTAAGGTGAACTTGTTTAATTAAATTGACAACTGGCTGTTCTTCAGAAGGTTCATCATCAGAGTGATGCGGACTTTCTGAGTGGTTGTTAGGCTTACAGGTTTCTTGTTTTAGATCAAGTAAGTCTTGTTTGATAGTATAATTCTCGGTTTGCAATTGTTGACTTATCTGTTTTAGCTCAACTATTTCTTTTTTAATCTGTTTAACTTCTGACTGGAGATCTTGGAGGGTGACATCTTTTCTACAATTGAATTTTTCTAAAGTAGTGTTGATGCTAATTGGCTGGGGAGTAGAAGAGAGTGAACTCTGGCTATCCTGACTTAGGATCTTTTTCAACTTTTTCAAATATTCAGATTTTAACTCAGGGTTTTGAACTCTTCCTATTAAGTCTATTAAAAGTTCTTCTTGTTTAGTGAGGACTAAGACAGATTTTAACCTATTACAACATTTATCAGTACAACCAAATTGGACTCTAGGAGAACTGGGTTGTGAATCTGAAGACTGGCTGAACTCAGGCTCGGAACTGGATATTAGAGACTCAACATCACTCATTTCAGAGTCTCGCAACTCCAAAACTTGGATTAATTTGTTCTTATCCTCTTCTGTAATCTGCAATTGTTTAATAACATCTTTTACTTTGCATTCAGAAGCATAATGACCAAATTTTTGGCATTTAAAACATTTGACTTTGCTCTTATCTTTCTTAGGGCGACTTTGTTTTTGCTCAGGACGTTTCGACCAATTCTTTTTAGGGGAGAACTTTCTTTTCTTATAGAATTCATCTTTCCGGAGAAATTGCTTCTTCGGGTAATGACGCTTTCTAAGGTGACTAGGCTTATGTTTCCTAGAAGGAAGGATAGTAGTGAGGCCGTATTGTTCACAGAAATTTCCTAATTCATACTTAGCTGACTTTCTATCAGACTGGATTTGGCGATTGATTTTAAAGTCGATACACATTTTCATACCAACTTGATTAATTGTGCTTATAATGTTACCATAAGTTAAATTATCCCAATCAATTTGACCTTGTTCATTACTTAGGGTTGTGCGGATTTTGTGAGCGAATAAGTTTGGTAAACCATTAATAAATTTTTCTTTCCAGAAGGGTTGATTACTATCGTCCCTAAGCATGACTCTGGAAATAAAGACATCTTTGTACCATCTAAAGTCAGATAACTTCGGGCATCTAAGATTACTCAACTGATCATGTATCCTAGCAGTGGTATTACTAGGGGTTCCTATGAAATGTTCAATTATCGTGTAAAACAGAGTGTTGACACCGTCTTCTATACCTTGACCTATTTGTTCGCCAAATATAGGGAGACCGTCTTCATTAAGTTTTACAGCATAGATTATTCGATTTTTAGACTCAGGGGTAAGATGTTTATCCCACCAATATCTGAGAGTACCAGTGAAACCGGTAACTAACAGGGGGACAATTTCAGATTGTTTAAAACTGTGATTGGTGATATAACTGTTGGCGACCATAGACATATGTTGCAACTTATTCAGGATTTCTTGTTCAGAAAGACCATCAATATTCCATTCATACAATTTATCAGAAGAAACTAAAAACTGGGTTTGAAAGTTTCGTTCTTCAAATTGGATATCTGGAGGTATTGGTCTGGGATACCAATTCTTTGTTAGGCTAGCGGGACTTATATGTTTTTCTATTCTTTTGACTCTGGGCTTAGTTTGGACTTCTAAATTTTTGAAGGCGTTTTCAATTTTGGAAATGTCACTTTCTGAACTAACTGACTCGGACTCAGATTGAGAAGCAGCAAAAGAATCTAATGTTTTAATACCAGATTTGTCACCTTTCTCGGGCTTGGCAGGGGTCAATTGTTCTAGCATTTCTTCTATCTTTTTCATTGTAGAATTGACTTTTAAGACGGGACTGGACTTAAGCTCTTGGAATTGAACTATCGGCTTTTCAATTTTAGGTCTGGGTCTGGAGTCTGCAACAGGCGGACTCAGCATGTCGACCTTGGTTTCGATTGTATCTAATTGCTGTTCCTATAGTGATTAGACTCTGGTTGGTGTAATTGTTTTGTTCAATCATTTTTCTATTCGGGTCACTGCTTTCAAAGGTTTTGAAAGGGGTGGCAGCTACTGGTGCTTTCTGATGTTCTATTATGATAGTTTCTACTGGAGGATGACTCGACTCAACTACAGATTTATCAATTAGTTTCAATTTTTCTTTAGTCAGAGTTTTCAATTCATCACTAGACATGTAATGGCTTTCAACGAAATCAAGGTAGAAAATTTCAACTTTGGCAGACCGCATGTAATCTTTCCATTTACTAAAGATCATTTCGCGGTGTTTGCTATTAGGGTAGGCTTGGTGATAATTATCTCTTCTGTACTGATTTTCAGGGGCTTTTAAATGGCGATTTAGACTTACCCAATTAATTTCAAATTTCTTATTTAGGGTTCTGAGTTGATTGTCAACTAGGAAATCAGACTGGGTCGGGGACTTAGGGGATTCTGATTTGTCGTCTCTGACTGGAACCGTGCCGTAGCAAGGTTGGGTAACCTGAGAGGTTTTTCTCAGGGACTCAAGTTTGAAATCGATCATGGCCTTTTCTAACTCTAGGTCTCGTTCTAGAGTGGAGGAAGAGGCAGCAAAGGAATGTCGAGCAGGGACATGCCTCTGGGATTGACTAGGAGTTGGCAATTGTTGTAACTGGACATTAGACTTTCGTAAGGGATGACTGTCGAATTTAATTTTAACTGTGCCATCTAAGTATTGTTGAATGTAGTCTAAATTGTTTAGACTACGCTGGATCGGAGTCGGTTGGCTCTCAGTGACTAAGGTCCAATCTTTTGGAAGGGCAACTTCGAACCATTTGATAGTATGGGGAACTTGTATATGGGCGTCTGAGGTGTGACTCTGGATCAGGACGGTTTGATCCTTTGGGCTTTTATTAAGGGCTTGGAAATTCATATTCGTTCCTGTGACCTTATAGTAGATTCTGTAAACTAAGGCTAAAGGTTGGGTTCCTGGAAGGACATTATAACCTTCAATCTTAATATTCAGAGTCAAAGTTCTCAGGATATGAGGATCACTAAGACTTACAGTGAAATCAGGATAGCAGTCAAAATGGACAGGGCCATTGCACAGACTGGACTCAATAACTCCAAGGGTACTATCGCTAAATTCGGTGAATCTAGCATCACGTAGACAGAGTAGGATTGAGGCTTTCAATCCTAACCGTGTCAAGGGTTTGACAGCTACTTGAACTAAACCAATATGCAGGAAATTATTACCGTCTTTCTTATGTTTTAATATATACTCAAGATTAAGCAACTGGCAAGTTTCGTGTTCTTTGCTTAGGGCGTACACTTGTTCAACTGTTTTGACATGTGTTGTACTATTAAAACTGGAAGGCAACCAATGTTTCTTAATTGGTATCAGAGCCGTAAGTGTTACGGTCTTTGTCTAAGTTTGCTACTCATCCCCACCCAAGTGGCTTGTTTAAGCATCTGAGTAGAAGGTTTTCATTTCTTCCTTTTCTTCCCTTTTATTCTTTGAGTCCTCTGTTGGTTTTCTCTAAGGTCTGACCCGTGAGTCCTTTTTCCTAGAACTGTAAATCCCTAGGGAGGGTGTGTGTGGTGGGCAGGAGACAGAAAATTGAGAAAATTAATAGGTTGCTTAGAGTTTAAACGGTCAGTTTAGGATCTACTGTTCATCTTCTTCCTCAGTCTGCCAAACCCAGTTTCTTGAGTAGTTATGAGTCGTTTGTTTAGAACAAAGTCTTGTAATTCTGCCAATTCTAGTACCAATATAAGTCGACTCCCAGAGATAGTTAATGAAGAACAATTTGAATATAATTCCAGTAGTAAAGAACAATTGGATTATATATATATATATATATACACATATATATATATATGTGTGTGTGTGTGTGTGTGAATTTTGCCACCCACAACCCGCCATATGCAATCAAAGCACGACAAACTATAAACCAAAGCACACAAAACTGGCAGTGTGATGAGCTGAGAAGGATCTAATATTCTACCTTTGCTATTGTTGTTGAGGAGTCCGATGTCATTGCTATTCCTATTTGGTTTGCTTCCTTGGTCAGTCTGGGTGAATTGTTTACAACTGACAATTATTGTCAAAATTGTAGCTATTTGGGGAGGGAAGAAATTCATGAGGGGAATCGGGGCTGGAGAGAGAGAGAGAGAGAGAGAGATTTATTTTTTAAATTTTTTGTGTGAAAAGACATTTTTGCCCGTGCTAAGTAGGACTTGTCATTGCCTTGTCATCATTTTTAACGGAAAAGTTGACTGAGATGACGGAAAAGACGATTTCTGAAAGTAAAGGCATAATTAAAGTACCATCGTAACAATTTAACAATATGAGGGGCGAAAAGTAAAGTTTGGTCTTAATCGAGGGACCATTACTACAAATTTGTATGTGATATATTAATGACACTCTTTGAAGTGTAAAAAAAGCGACACATGTCAGGAGGAAAAGAAAGAAGGTCCAAAAGAGAAGGTTGCTAGCATTCCTCTAAAAAGTATTATAAAATAAAATAAAAGGCTCAGCCCGTTTAGGCCCATCGACAGCCCTGTCTGACCCAACTCGAAAAGCCCTATAAGCCAGACTCAATGAGTGGGCTAAGTCGAATCTTTTGAAATCTCGACCCGGCCTGATCCAACCTAAAAAAAGAAAAGACACGAAGAGGTCCGGCCTGAGCTCAAAAAGTTTCGACCAGGTCGGCCCAATGACGAACCCACTTTTCGATAACAAATTACGTTAAATTGAAGTATATTTATTTTTTTAAAGCAAATTACATTTATTATTTTCTTTTATTTAATCTCTGTTGATGAGGACCCGATGCTGCAGGTGCCTTTATTTGTCGGGCCACAAAATATTTAGGTTACCATTTGAATTCGCAGCCTACTACTCTCAATCAAGATTTCATATCATACTATTACAATATGTTGTCATGCCAATCTCTTTCTTTTGCCCCACACTCCTTCCCACTGAATAAGTACTTAAAATCTCATGCACCTTTATGTACATATGCTTTCATCTTTGTTCTTATTTCTCCCTTACTGAAGTACCATCAGTATTAATTCTGATATAGATTGGTCAGGCTCTGGGCGGCCCAGGGCTCATAGCAAAAGTTCCTAATCAAAATTAAGAATGAAAATTGATGTGTATTTAATTTGGGCTTTGGTTTTCATATTATAACCAAATCGTTTAATCATTTGATGTCTCTCACTTTTTCCCTCTCCTCTACTCATTTTAAATTGTTTGAATTTGGAGACATGAGCTTAGTCAAGTTGACTAGAACGGATGTGCTATCCACTCTGCTTGTGAGTTCAAATCCCCCTCCCCGTAGTTTAGATTAGTTTAAAGCGGAATATCATTTGTATATATATATAATATAAAAAAAGTATAATTATTTGAATTCTTTTGAAAAAAGAGAGAAGCCACTGCAACAAAAACTAGTTGGTTAAAACGACCAACTCAAATAATTCTTGGTTGTTTGATTCAGTTTTTACACAGAAAAACAAGATTATGAATTCATAAACCAAAGAAAGTCACTATTTGCGGTTTGATGAGTAGTTTGAACTATTTGTAAATGCATAAAACTAATCAAAACCGAATAAAATTATGTAAATTAATTCATTGTCACTCATGGGCTAAATATCATTGATATGTTCTGGATCGGTATGTCCCTCTAAATTGAGGATATGCTCTCACGGATTGTCATGTACATTCTGGAAAGCATATTGATTTAGATATGCCTTTCTAAATTGCGAATATGCTGTTTCTCATAAATTGAGATGACATTTTGACAAGCATATCCACAATAAATCAAAATATCAGAACATATATTGTGACATATTAGCTGGATTGTATTCACAAACCCGAAAACTTCTTAGTAATTTTGACTGAAATTCTTAGCGTAATGGTACGTTTGTTCACAAGATTGAAAAATGTTACAAATTTGAATCCCCACTTCTACGTTGATTTAAAAATCGTCATTTGTGACTCAACTAAGTGATGAATTCTTTGGAAATTTTAATTATAACAATGCACATGGTCAAATTCACATCATACAATCACAATTTATTTTTCTTTTTTCTTTTTCTTGTTCATCCTTCCTGGGATTTTTTTTTGTTAAGACTCTACACCCTTTTATTGGTGACACTCCAAGCCATTGCATCAAAACTCCTTTCACCATCTTCCATAAATTTTGACACCCCAAAGACAAAATCTCATTCGGGCTTTTCACTGAAATGAAACACACCGTCAGCAAAACTGCCTTTTTGTGTTTATATGCTAAATTTCTTCCCCTCTATTTATTGCATATGACTTCATCATCTTGTCCTCCTCCAGTCACCACCAGCACATGCACAGAGTTATAAGGGCAGCATTGCCTTTTTGTATTGACATCAGGCTCATGTATCTTCAACCACTTGCAATGGCGGAGCCAGAAATTATATCAAGAAGGGTCAATCTTAAATAGCGAGAATAAGAATTTTGCCTAATTAATTGGCTCATTTGATTAAAGAAATCACGATAAATCTTAGGAATTATGAAGTGTGTTTATGTGTTAGAAAAAAGATACTACTAGAGCCAAGAGGGATTTTGTAGTGTACTTTAATTGTTATAGGATTTAAATAGTAAACAAAGAAAACAAGAAAATGAGAAAGTTAACAAACTCGAAAGATGAGAAAGGTAAGCCACGTAATATAGAAAGTAATCCAATCAAATGCAACACATACAAAAATAAATTATCAAAGGGTGAGAAGGATCACGTGACCCTTATAGGCCTTAATTGGCTCCGCCCATGACCATTTGCAATCCATGCATTACAATGGCGACTTCATCATTTCAAGCCTTGCCAAAAAAAAAAAAAAAAAGAGAGTTTAAAAATTCAACATAAAACTTTGGGATCGTTTCTAACATTGATAAGAGAAACATCACTAGACTCAGAGTTCAACAACAACATATTTAGCATATTAATATTGCTTTCGTTTGTGGAGAAATAACAGGAATCATTGTGTAGAATTTTCCCAAAAATGATAGTCGACAAGCTAGCATCGTGAAAAAGGGAATGTTAAGAGGAGGCTTCCCTTAATTACTAAATTTGTGATTTGTGAGGAAGCTGATGTCCATTAACTACAAATTGGGTGATTAGTGTATGCATATTTGGGCATCAAAACAAGTTAGAATGCATAACAATGCCCCAAACTGGGAAAGCCACATGATGATATAAATAAGGCAAAACTAGTTGAAATTGACTTGGGTGTTTGGGCACTCAAATTTCACCGCATTCATATGACACTTTCAAGTTTGATAGGTATGCTTTGGCATTTAGGGAATAAAACCAATCATGCCAGGCTATAGGTACCCAATCATATGGCCCATATTAGCCTTTCCAATCATGGTCATAGTCTGTATAATTGGCAACTAGATACAGTGGTGCCTGGTGGAACCCAAGCAGCTGCTTCTGAATTTTCAACTTGCAAGTTGAAAAAAATGCAGGACACAACTTTTTTTTGGGTCTGAAAAATGCAGGACACAACTTAGTCGGTGCAATTTGCAATTTGCAACTTGCAAGTTTGATTAGCAAGCAAATATGTTCATTGAAAGTAAATTGGATATTTAACATTGTGCAAGCAAGCTGCCCAATAAGACATTCAAAGAGCCAAGTTCAAAACAACAGAGAAAGAGAGTGCGGTTAGGGTTTTTTTTTTCTTTCCGAAACTGAATTCATAATTTTATAAATAATATTTGTTGAAAAAAAAAAAATTACAGGAGGGTAGTTTAGTCCATTAAAATGGCTTTAGAGTTCATACAGTATACAATATTAGTGGATCCTCCTCATCATGTCCACATTATTACTTGTTTTGTTTGGTTGAAATTTCTTGTAGGGTTTCCTTTCCTTCCACAGAGGAACTTTATGGTTGTAATTACTCCCCTGCTCATGATGAGTTGGGTATGTGTCACATTAGCTTCATAATTACCCCTGCAAAGACTTGTCTTCTTCTTATATATAACTTTCCATTTTCTTCCATATTTTAGCTCTTTTCATGGAATCTAAATATAGAAGAAGGAAAAAGCGCAATATCTACAAAATATGGAAAATCTCGGGAGAATTTGAAAGGGTATGGTATGGTTATGCTTGGCCTCCAAGAAATAGAATAGAATACTTGGGAAACAAGTCGTACGAAAATATGATACTTATCCACACATCATACTAAAAAAAGAAAAAAACATTTTCTTTGCCATTGATTATTGTAAAAGGCAGAATAAAAAATTTGATTCTTTGCCATCCGCAACAAATACCTATACACATTAATGGCATTTATGATTTCCCATAGAAGCCACTGGCTTTTAAGAAAGCCTACAATTTTCCTTTTACTCTTCCTGTTCTTCAACAAAATTAAGAGTTTGTTTGAGAGTGATTATGAGATGTTTAAAATTATCTACGAGAAAAAGCACATTTAATGTGTTTTTTCACATAATCACTTTAAATTATTTTAATTCAGGTGCTTTCTCTCTAAAATTACTAAAAATCACCTAAAGTGATTATATGGTAATTCTCCATATAAATAATTATCCGCTTATCCAAAATTACTTCCAAATAAGCCCTAAAAAGAAAACAAGCAATTTTCTGATTTTCAATATTGCATATGGTGGTGAGTAATTTGAATTCAATGATTTGCTTTTTGTGAAAGTAAAAGCGCACCACAAGGACGGTTGACAATGGCTATCATGTATGTGCATTAATTTGTATTTTACATGGAAACCCACAAGGTGAGTAATTCAATTCCATATAAAATAAGAGGTCAAGGTTCCTTTGGAGTATGAAAGGCACCTACTCTTCCTTGCAAACAAGGGTCAGAAATATGATAATTAAAATATATACATATATATATATATATATCCCAAATGTGTGTTATGTATCTAAATTTGCCTTTTTATTTTATATTTACAAATTTACCCAATTAAAATATGGTAGAAATAAGAAAACTCAAAAAGAGAAGCTACAACAAAAATATTTTACAAAATTAGTGAAACACCCATTCCTAGACATGAAACTATAAATATACCCTACACTATTTAAAACATAGAAACACACCCAAAATAAACCCAAAAATCAACAATTGTATATTTTTTAATTTAATTAATAAGATGAAATATCTTTATTACCCTTTTTAGCATTAAATTAGTGTTGGGCTTGTGTTGGGCTTGTTTTAAGTTATCGTACCTATTATGCAAATGAAATATAGTTGTTAGCTTCCAGTAAATGGTATGAACAGTTGTTAAACTGTTCATACCTTGCTATTGAGTTGATTTCTATGACATAGTATTAACAAGGTACTTCCATGACATAGTATTAACAGATTTTTCAGAAATGGTATTAACAATGTTTTTGCAAAGGATATCGGATATCTTGCTGGGCTTTTTTGGGTTTTTTGTATGAAATGGTATTAACAATGTTTTTCTATGAAATGATATTAACATTGTACTTCTATGACATGATATTAACAATGTATTTCTATGACATGGTATTAACAATACACTTCTATGACATGGTATTAACAATGCACTTCGGGCTTGCTGGGCTTATTTTGGGTTTTTTTTGAGTTTTTTGTATTGGGCTTGTTTTAAGTTAATAAATGGCAGAGATGTAATTTATAGGAACTTCAACACTCATTTATTAGATAGTAAATGATTTTTGGGTGTGTTTCTAAAGTCTATTCCATATAGGGTTTTTTTATAATTTCATGTCCTATTTTGGGTATATTACTAAAGCTCCCAAAATATTTACCATTTGAATTTGAAATTTTCATTGTTAACCTAAATTGTGGAATCGAAATTTCAAAATTCTATCATTTATTTTGATTTTAATGTTAAAATTTAGAAAAATTAATTAAAATAGCCCTTCTTTATAATTTTTGTTCCAAAATAGCCACCCTTGCATTAGAGAGGCACTATGGGGACAAAATAGAGGGAACTATGGGGGGTAGTGGCTATTTTGAAACAAAAATTGTGAAAAATGGTTATTTTAGCACAGAACCCTAAGACTTAAGAACATTATAGTCCTTAAAGAGGATCTAGATTCAATTGATGTAGACATTGGTTTGTTCTTCACATATCAAAAATCACCAATTAAATTAACATCCTTAAATGCAAATAAATGTTGTTAGATGTAAAATTACAAATTGAGAATGAACCAACAAAAAAAAGGAAAAAAATCACTCGGGTGTTAGTTGGATTCGTCTATGTCTTTGGTGTGCTCCCAAGTAGTCTTGTGATCAAGTTCCTATGATACCGTGCGTGTGAGTTTTTCCCCCTCCTCATCTTAACTTTGGCAACCAAAAAAAAAAAATAATCCTAGCAAAAATGTAAATAAAAAAGAAAGAAAGAAAAGAAAAATGGGGTGAAAACCGTTTAGTTTGACAATAGTGAAGCAACAAGGAAGGCTAAAACGTGTAGAGGAGGGGAAGTTGGAGAAGTTGAGATGGAGTTGTTTTGGTTCAACGACGTGAGAGCCAATACAAATACTCGAAACCAAATCAAAACCCAACTTTGAAAGATGAGAGCATAGAGCACATAGCACCCAGAAAGAGTCGTAAACGAATAGTCTTTCAATTTCAATTTTTATTATTATTTCGTTTCATTTCATTCACCAAAAAATTAAAAACAAAGCAGAAAAAAAAAAACACGCAAAAAAACATTGCCATTATCCAATCTGTTTCTCTCTCTACAACTTTCTCTCTCCTCAGATCTCCCCCGGTTATCTGGCGATTTCTCGGCGGTTTTCCCTTCAGAAACTCTGAAAAATCTCTTCTTTAATCCTCTGTACAATAGTTTCCATTCCAATTCTACTATTATTATTTTCAAATTTCAAAAAAATCCCATTATTTTTTAATTTTTTCATTGTAGGAGTATTAAAAAAAACCTCATTCTTCAGAAAGATTGTATATTTTTTCATTGTGTTTTTTGATTTTAGCTTCTGGGTATTGAAGATAAGACTCTTTGGTGGACTTTGTTTGTTTCTGGAAGCAGTTACACAGCTCTAATTTTCTTTGTTTTTATTAACGAGACGTGGAATCAGAGGCAGAGGCCTTGTGTTTCCATTTGGTTCGATTTGAAGTTGGTTTTAATTTTTGGGTGTTTGTGAAATTTGGATGCTTTTTGTGTGTAAGAAGGAGATGGAGACACTTGGTACCTAGAGCTTGTGAATTTGGGGCTGTTTCTTATTTGGGTGGCTTTAAGTTCAAAGAGAAACAGCTCTGGGGTTATGATTCAGGCAGTCTTTGAAGAACCAGCAGTTTTCGTGATCTGGGTATTGGCTCGTTTGATCTCTCTGCTTCTGGGGATGAGGAATGATGGTGGCCAAAAGCAGCAGGGTGGTGTTCCTCGCCCCGCACGGACCAATAACTTCATTCCCAACTCGTTTCGTGCCATTTCAAGCTATTTGAGAATCGTTTCGTCTGGTGCTTCAACTGTTGCTCGGTCTGCAGCGTCGGTGGCTTCATCCATTGTTGATAGGGATGATGACACCAACCATGATCAGGTAGGAGTTGCTGTATTTTGGTTTCTATATTGAAATGTTTTAGCTTTCAGCACTGTGATATAAACTTAGTTCAAAAGTGTCTAATTCAGTTCTTTTAATGTGTGTAACTAACTGTAAGTGTCTAATCACATGATAGTGTAACCTACTATTGATGTTGCTACCTGTGTGGAGAGAGACAATTTAACTTTGCTATTATGGAAAGGTGGATATAAAAGCTGGATTTTGCGTGAATTGGTGACTTTTATAGTACAAACCGTCAAATGCAGATTGAATGTAGAATACCATGTTGAGTACTTTAGTTGCCAAAACTTTCAGCTATGGAGATTTTGTCTGAATATCTTGCATGTGAAACTTTTAACCTGAAAGAGAATGCAAAAGCTGTCTATGGATGACGAGAATTGTTTATGGAGTCGATTATTATTTCCACAAGTGAATGAAGATGGTGAAAGAAGTTTGATTTGGCTATTCTTGAGCATTATATTCAATTAGGACGATCTGGGTGTTTAGAGCAGAAGTTGCAACTCGTAGGAAGGGTGATTTATAGTGGTCGAGGTTGTTATGCATGCATGTTTTGCAAGATATGGTTCTTTGTCGACCACATTTTTGTGTGGAGAAATGTTGTCGTTTTCATGTCGGGATTAGTTCATAAGAAAGCGTTCCACGTGTGTTGAAGAAAGTGGCAGTTTGGGGTCATAGGTAGTTCAGATGGGGTATTGGCAACAGGCTATTTGATTTGTCGCTTGTCTGTGATGTCGGATAGCATAGGAGTTTTTAATCTGTCCAGTTTTGTAATCGAGACCTTACATGTGTTTTCTTCAAATCAATATTTGGATATACATAAGTGTTAGTGACGGTATGCTATTTCCTTTTGTCATATATGTGCTACACGATCCACCTGTTTTCTTCGAATCAATATTTAAATATACGTAAGCGTTAGTGACGGTATGCTATTTACTTTGTCATATATGTACTACACGTTCCATGTGTTTTGATTCCAAATGAGACATTAATTTCTATTTGTTTAAGCTCTTTTTATTACTATCAAGCATTGATTTGGAAAGATTTGGCTTAATTGTTGATCCTTGATTGCCTGACTTGAATTAGATCTTGCTTCCCATCAGGTGAAATAATATAAATAAAAAAGACGTTTTAGAGTATGTGATCCTTAATGAAGTTTGTTACAAGTGTGCATCATGATGTTCAGATTCAAGAGCAAAGCATATGGTGAAGCAATATAAGGATTCTTTGTTAGATTGGTGGTATAAGGAGGTTCCCATGTCATGTGCGACTTAGGTGCTATAGGAGGTACACATTCGGCTTAGCAATCTGAGTTTGTCCTTTAGATTATTATATGGAATTGCTAGAAATTACTTCAGGCATGGCAAGAAGAGGGCCTCGATTGTATGTTGTCTGTTGGGTTTTTAAAAGAGTCATAATCTAGTATGCTAAAAGTATGGGCTGTGGGGTTGTGCAAAATAAATGCGTGACATTATACTTGTCATGCAGTTGTTAAAAAAGAATATACTTTGCAACTTGCATTGACCTTTAGTGATTGGTTTTGTGGAACTTGTGATAATTTATAGTTAATTTAATTTCAATGTAGACTTGCTTTCATAGTCTGAATTGATGTAGGGGCTAGTATTATAGATACTAAGGACTCAATTGGTAGTAACATTTAGTGACGCATTTATTGCTCCCTATGCAAATGAATTTGGTAAAAATCAGAAATGCATCTGAAGTGATCATTCTTTTAACAGTAACTTTGATCAGGAAAACACTGTGCCGATATAGATAAGGTAATACCACTTTTGCAGCCAAACAGAGCCTCTATCTTTTTTTTTCAAACAAAAAAATTATATTAAAAAAACTTTGTGATGAGGACACACATTATGAATTGCTGGTTGCCTAGAAGTTCAATTCTTCAAACAAAAAAAAACAAAAAAAGCTTAAAAATTGACGGAGCTCTTGGAAACTATTATGGTGGAGATGATTTATATTATTCTCACCTGGTGTAACAATGATTCATTAGTGAAGGAGCTTTTGAACACTAAATTTATGTGTACTGTATTAAATCCAAAAAAATAATATTAATATAATTTTTGCTCCTTATTTTTGTGTATCGTTACTCTGAAAACAAGACAGAATTTCATAATGAAAATAGTTGGTGCTGGTAGCAGTGCCTTTATGAGTTTTTGACACCCAAATAGATAGTTATTTCACATCAAACATGCCTATGCGCTAGCACTTGGAAGGATCAATTGAGGTGCTCTTTTATTGTTAAGAAGTTTCATGATTCTATTATCTATTTAACAGTTTAGTAAGTCTTAGGCATGTTTAAAATCTTCGGACCAAAAAAATGATTATCTAAATGGACTCTTTAATTGATTGGAAAGTTAGCTTCGTAGATTCGTTTGTGTTTGGATTTTGTTAGAAGTTGTAAAAAGATATTTTGTTGAGAATATTAACCATTCAACATGGATACACGGATGCATATTTTCCATTTTGCATTCATGCTACTCTGTCAAGCTTTTCCTTCTCTTCCGCTCTCTCTCTCTTTTTTTTTTTTTTTTTTTTTTTTTTTTTTTTTTTTTTTTTTTTAATTTCTGAAAGAAAATTATATATGAGCAAAGAATTGGTGTTGATTGTGTACATTTAGATTAATGGCTCTTCATATTTTTGTTTTCTGTAAATTTCTTCCATTTGTTTTAAATTTGTTCGGTTATTCTGTATTTGATTTTTTTCACTGGACATGATCCTACTACTTTCTTTGTTCTGTTCATAAGCACTTGAGGTTAAAGGTTTTTTTGGTTTTTTTTTTTCTGGTGTCTTCAATATAATAGAGATTGGAGTTAACTTTTCATTTTCCTTTTGAAAAATAAAGGTGAACTGGGCTGGCTTTGACAAGTTAGAAGGTGAGGGAAATGTCACTCGGCAAGTTCTCCTGCTGGGTTACCGTTCTGGTTTCCAGGTTTGGGATGTTGAAGAATCTGATAATGTCCGTGACCTGGTTTCCAGATATGATGGCCCTGTCTCATTTATGCAAATGCTACCTAAACCAATAGCCTCAAAGAGATTGGAAGACAAGTTTGAAGAAAGCCGTCCATTGCTGGTAGTTTGTGCTGATGGGTCCATTTCTGTCGGCAATAATATACAGGATGGGATGGCCTCTCCTCGCAATGGTATTAGTGCAACCAGCCATGACACAATGAAGAGTAGTTTTGTGCCTACTGTTGTTCGGTTTTATTCCTTGAGATCTCAATCTTATGTTCATGTTCTAAAGTTTAGATCAGTTGTTTATTCTGTAAAGTGCAGTTCTCGAGTTGTTGCTATTTCTCAAGCAGCTCAGGTATACCTGATTGTGCAAAGTTTATCCAGTAATTCTTATATTCTGCTTAATCAGTGTTTGAGTATCTAGTCTTGTGTATTGCAGATACACTGTTTTGATTCCACAACATTGGAGAGGGAATATACCATTCTTACCAATCCCATAGTTGCGGGATTCCCTGGTTCTGGAGGTATAGGTTGTGGACCTCTTGCAGTAGGCAAGAGGTGGCTGGCTTATAGTGGAAGTCCTGTCGCTGTATCTACTTCCGGGCGTGTCAGTCCACAACATCTGGAACCTTCTGCAAGTTTTTCTGGATTTCCTTCAAATGGGAGCCTCGTTGCTCACTATGCAAAAGAATCAAGCAAGCAACTAGCTGCTGGGATTGTAACCCTTGGAGACATGGGATATAAGAAGCTCTCCCAGTACTGCTCTGAGCTTGTACCTGATAGTAATATTCCGCTTCATTCAGGGAATCCTGGCTGGAAAGGCAATGGAACTGTCAATGGCCAGTCAGCAGACATGGATAATGTTGGAATGGTACATATCTCAGTTGTTTTCACTTGTAGCTATATTTTCATTTCTTTTTGTATTCTGTTGGAGTACTATATTTAGTGAATTACCATTTGCTAACTTTGCATGAGAATATGCATCCGCTTGCGTGATAGAAAGTGTTTGGAAAATGTTCTTATACTTCATTATCGTGGAATGATATTTCTGCTGGTATGCATGGTATAAATCATGTGCATGATTTATCTAAGGGTAACTGAGTTGGAGCTATCTGATCCTTTCATATTCAATTATTTGGGTTCCCTGTGCTTATTATATTCTTTGGTTTGTCAGGTCATTGTCAGAGATATTGTCAGTAAAGTTGTTATTGCACAGTTTAGGGCCCACAAGAGTCCTATTTCTGCATTATGCTTTGATCGTAGTGGCACCCTTTTAGTGACTGCTTCGGTTCAGGGGCATAACATCAATGTTTTTAAAATAATGCCTGGAAACTCCTTTTCAACTGATGCTGCTGCATCTTATGTACATCTGTACAGGCTGCAACGTGGATTTACAAATGCAGTAAGATCTGTGCTCTTGTTCTCCATTCCTTCTTGGACATGCCATTTGTTGCAACTAGTATATGTTTGATATTAACTTTCCCCTTTCTTCATTTGCCAGATCATACAGGACATCAGTTTTAGTGATGACAGCAACTGGATCATGGTTAGTTCCTCTAGGGGGACAAGCCATCTGTTTGCTATAAATCCTTGGGGAGGATCAGTAAATCTTCCAACTGCTGATGCTGGTTTTACTACCAAAAATACAGGATTGGGTGTTACAACTAAATCAGCAGTTCGTTGGCCAGGTGTTCAAATGCCTAATCAGCAAAGCCTCTGCTCAGCTGGTCCCCCTGTTACACTTTCTGTTGTTAGTAGAATAAGAAATGGAAATAATAGTTGGAGAGGCACCGTAAGTGGTGCTGCAGCAGCTGCAACAGGGAAGATGAGTTCCCTTTCTGGGGCCATTGCTGCTTCTTTCCACAATTCCAAAGGCAATACTCATTATGTGGATTGCAGCTCTTTGAAGGCTAAGTACCACCTTTTGGTTTTTTCTCCTTCTGGTTCCATGATACAATATGCATTGCGAATCTCAAATGGTCCAGATTCGACAGCTGTGACCGGATTGAACACTGCTTATGAGTCAGGCCTGGAGGGTGATGCAAGATTAGCAGTTGAAGCTATTCAGAAATGGAATATATGTCAAAAACAAAATCGAAGAGAACGAGAGGATACTACTGACATATATGGTGAGAACGGAAATTTAGACAACAATAAGATATATCCTGAAGGGAAGAAAAAGGGAAACACCATTTATCCTGAAGCTTGGAGCACTATTACAAAAGCAAAGATCAGCCCTGAGGAGAAACATCAGTTGTATATTTCAGAAGCCGAACTGCAG
Source organism: Prunus dulcis (assembly GCF_902201215.1). Classification (NCBI taxonomy): domain Eukaryota; kingdom Viridiplantae; phylum Streptophyta; class Magnoliopsida; order Rosales; family Rosaceae; genus Prunus; species Prunus dulcis. Next base: position 12,848,535 of record NC_047653.1, on the reverse strand, counting down.
ATGCATGAAACTCAAAGTCCAGTGTGGGCAAAACCTGAGGTATTTGTTTTGAGTACTGGAAAATGCAAAATTGTGGCTTTGCTTGTATTCAGACGAATTCCTTATTTATGCTCTTTGCTCTTGTAAAATTGTTTGCCAGCTATACTTTCAGTCAATGATCGTGGAAGGTGTCAAAATGGATGATGAAACTGCTTCAGGTGGGGAAATTGAGATCGAAAGGATTCCAACTCGCATGATTGAAGCAAGGTCAAAGGATTTGGTCCCGGTTTTTGACTATCTTCAAACTCCCAGATTCCAACAAACAAGGTGAGGGGAACTTCTATGCATCCATTTATCTACCAGGTCCTGGTGATGCAAGCGATGCTTATATGTCACATGCTCTTTGTACTTCTTTCTGCAAGTTGCCTTTTTCATGTACACAACAGGGAGACATCCTATTAATGTATATGAATTACCATCTTTTCTTATTCAGGGTTGCTGCTATAGATAGCAATGTTAGCGGGATATCTGAAAATGGCAGGCTTTCATGCAGAAGCAGTTCAGGCTCTCTTGACACCATGACTGACAGTGGTGCTGGTGTGGCAGAACTTAGCAATGGCACCGAGGAAACTGAGTGGGGTGGTTCTCAGACGCCCATAGAAAGCAAGCGTTTTGTAAATAACAATGACAGCCAAAAGACAAAGACTCAGCTTGAGATTGTAAATAATAGGGAGAGGACCTTAAAAACGGAGGCCCAACTTAAGTTTGTAAATAGTAACATAGAAGGCATGGGAATGGAGAATCTATTCAGAGAGGAAGGTGATGAGCTTGATTAGAGGTAAGCCCCTTTTACTCCTGTAGATTTTTTCTAGATAAAATTTAGTGTGGGGATATTCATCAAATGTCTTCACTAAATGAAGCGAGTATGATTATATAGTTAGGGAGGTGCTTTAGAAAGAGACATCTAGCTATTTGAAATTGATGGCATTCATTTTCTCCCACTTGTTATTCAGTTGTTATGGTAAATCTATTACGCTGTAAGATGCTAATGCTTTATATATTTTTGCAATGTGTGTATGTCACAAATCCTCTCCCAAGGAAAAACAATCATCCAGCTTGGTATGTCATTTCCTTAAATGCTCAACACGCCGAGCATAAGAGAGCAAGGCACTTGCCTATATTTATCTACACTGGCATCTGCCATGGCAATGTTGATTTGTTGACTTGCTGTTGGTTTTTTTAGTCGAGTGTTTGAGACAAATAGTTTTACCATATTACTCCATCGGTATGCTTGTTGTGTGCTGTTCTAAGTCACCCTTTGTTTTCATTTTTTGTCTCAGATGTGCAGATATTCTTTGATTCTCCTGGGAGATTAACACTGTTAATAGTATGGGGTGGTCTGTAGAGAAAAGGAGCAACAGGGGGCTCTTACCGATGCGGAATTGTGGATACTCTGTTGTTGGGGTTTCATCTTCTGTTGACTATGTAAATAAAGTGACCATATAAATTTCCAATAATCAGTTATAATGTGTAAATAACAGTATGAAGTTTGTATGCTCTTTTCAGTCTCTCCTTTTTATTCTGCCAGATTTGAATTATCCTGCCCACTTTCTTGTGTGTTTTACTTCTGCTTTGAAATGGGACGGTTCTGGTCTGGTAAGGTTTGCAAATTATCCCAAATAATTCTGGATTGATTCGGCATTCTCAGCATTCTCAGAATAAACGTATGACAACAAAAGGATGGGACAGTTTCTCCCACTATAAAACCCAAGATTGAGACAACAATGTCCTTTGCAGATTTTTTGGTATATTGGGTGCCAGATGCTTTAGATTCACAAGCAAGAAACTGAGAAATTAAAGGATGCACAGACAAAAATTATCTGAAGAAACTTATGAAGAGTTGTCCATTTGAAGTTGACTATTCGTGCAATAATTTTGTCACTGTTTGAGAAATCTTTCCTTTGCTCACTGGGTCCATCAAGAGGGGCCATAGCTGACCATATTCCCACTTGTCCATTCATACCTAGATTTTTTTCTTGGATATCATTGTCAATTATTCGGTATGGGTTTTGGGCCACTCGTCCATGCTAAGGTTATATCTCCTTTGTCACATATTCAACAATTTTGGATTTGGATTATGTGATATTCTGAAAAGAGGGGCTGACCCTTGAGCGCTTCTATAATGAGGGGCTATGTTGAGGGATTACAATAAGGGGCTTCAATCCAACAGTCCAATAATAACTTTACACTGGATCGAACAGCTATTAAGGACCCACTCATTATAACCCCTTACAAAAACCCCTCATTCTAGCCTGGGGGTGAGCGAGAAATACAGTATGAGTCAGTATGGACCCTTTTTTTCTGATTTTTTTTTTGTTTTTTTTTTGGAATTCCAGCCATTGAGGAGGAGGGCACTTTTCCAGGGATTCGAACGGGTGACCAATGGGAGGAAGGGGGAGGGACCTCACCATTGAGGTAAACCCCTCGATCTGATTTTCTGAATTTGACAAAAAGATTCTGAAATTTAGTTATGTATTTGATTTAATTTTTGAAAAGAAACACACTTCTTTTATCATCTCAAGAAAGTATGTGGACGAGGAGTTTGCATCTGAAACAAAACAACTCTACAGCCAAAGTTAAAACACAACCCACATCACCAAAGCTAAAACAAAGAGAATATGACTTGTGTAGAGCAACTAATAAGTACAAACAAGGAGATGAATTCCATGAACTGTCTCTGGAACTTCTCCTTGGACTTGCTCGCCATTGTGTACGTAGCCTCACACCTTCAGGCCTACAAACAAGAAAGATGATTTCAGAATACCATAAGAATCAGACAAAGACTATATTTATTGTATACCAACTTGTGTACATGAGAGACACAGATGAAAACTTCAACTCAAAAATTCAAACAACAAAATTATATCATGAGACAACTTAACTTACCTATCTAATCCTCTGTTGCTTGGAATCGTTGCTGAAGACTGATCTTATCTGCATCATTTCGCCATCGAAGACTATTCCACCAATTTAAATCTCCTCTAATTTGTTTAATAGTTAGCGCATCGCATGCTGTGAAGGGAAGCTTCCCTAGCCTGGGGCAATTGCTCACCTCAATCCTCTCCAAAGCTGATCCTTCCATTTCCCTTGAACAAACGGTCCTCAAAGTTTCCATATCCCTGAGTTCTATGGTTTTCAGCTTTGGAAGCGTTTCGTAGTAATTTTCTGCGATCAATTGCTTCATCCTCCTGCAGTCACTTACCTTTATTTCTTCGATGTTTTGAACCAGCCGAAGTAAAGCAAAGGATATGAGTTTCTTTAGCCTTCCACATCCCACCACTTTAATGGTCTTTAAGTTTCCAAGGCATCCTCTGCGAACTATTCCATCCACCATGGTTGCTAAGTTGTCTAGGCGACTGAGAGTTAAATGCTCCAGATTTGTTAATGTGCTCCTAAGATTTTGTTCGCCAATTAACAAACTAGTTATGCAGCCACAATTTGATATGGTGAGTGACTTCAAGTTTGGCAGGCCACATGAACTCTTTCTGGCAACTATATCAGACAAACTACTCATACCTCCACACGAGACAAGGTCCAGGGCACTAGCACTGCACAGTAGCTCCTCGAGGCCTCGTTTCAAGAGGTCAACCCCTCTAAGGATGACTCTTTTCTCATCATGTTGAGTTGGTAAATTCGTATCGCAGCTCCTTGTACCAATCCGTATGGTGTACTCCTTCAATCTCCCAAACCATGGGCCAGCATAGTCCAAGGCAACACAATCAACTGTGTCTAGCCTTATATGAAGAACTGAAAGTTGACGCAATGATAATAATTCATCAAATGCCGCTCCTTCTACATTGCGTTTCACATCCCACTTATAAGCACTGAAAGACATGTCTAAGACCTCAAGACTAGATAATCCTGATATGCTTCCCTCCATGATGATTTCTAAGTGGTGTGTGCGTGACAAGTTTAGATCTCTCAGATGAATTAACTTTCCCATATCCTTTGGAAGTTCTCTTATTCGAGTGCCACAGAGATCAAGCACTTGGAGTTTATAAAGACCTCCAAGTGGGGGTAGATTTTCTAGAGAACGACAGTCTCTTAAGAGAAGAGTGTGTAGCTCCCTTAGATGAAGAAGAGAAGAAGGCAAGGAAGTTATTTGAGTGCTACTTAAATTCAAGAATTTTAGTACTCTAACCTCTCGAAAGAAACCGTCGGGGATTTTATTTAGAGGATTACATTGAAGGAACAGCACAGTTAGATTTGAGGCCCCCAGCAACCGAGTTGGCAAACTCGTTATAGATTTATTCATAAATGAAACTCTTCTGAAGGATGTTTGAAGCTTTTCTAGCATTCCTTGCAATGAACTGCTGAAAAACCCAGTTTCTTTCTCATTTGAGGATATCCATATGGCTACTTCCCTCAATACACTGTGCATCTTTACAGTGCCAATACCTTCACCCTGTTCTAACATGCAAGAATCCTTCAAATATTCAAGTTTTGCAATCCCATCATTGAATGACTCCTCTAAAGTTTGACGTTCACCGATCAATCCTTCGGCCATCCAGCAATATATTAGTTCCCTTGTTTTAATTAAGAAATTTTCTGGGTACAACGAACAAGATAAGAAGCACCACTTAAAAATCTTACTTGGCAGTGAATTATAACTCAGTTTCAATCGCAGATATACCTTGTCGAAGCTCCCGTAATGTGGTTCTGAATGCTTCAGTTGCCAGAGTGCATTCTGCCATAGCTGAATCATTGTTTTGTCCCTCATGGACTTCCCCATCGTCTCGATTGCCAGAGGTAAACCACCACATTCCCTTGCAATTTCTCTTGCTAGAGGATTTATGTCTTCTGACTCCACTACGTTTCCTGCATTTTGTGCAAATAAATTCCAAGCCTCTTCTTCATTCAGAAGTTCCATCCTTATTTCTTTATCAGTCATCATTTCCCTACACACGCCAAGTGATCGAGTTGTCAAAATGATCTTACAATTTGCTTGGTCATCACCTTGTGGTATCCCCACGATGTCCAGATCAATTTTCTCCCAAACATCATCAAGAATGAGCAGGAACCTGCAGTAGAAATAGCATTGAGCTTGGCCATCATGAATTAGGAAACCAAATTCTGTAACTGACTTTAACAGTAACATAACATTAAGACAGATAATATAATCAAGACCAAAATTGAAGTTAAATTGAACTTGAAAAGATAGAAGTGTAAGAAAAATCATGCTCGGATCAGAAAATTAACATAACCTTTTTCCTGACTTCAATACTCGATGTAGTTTACCAGCCCTTCGCTCTGTGCTCTCTTCTGCATTCAGTGCTAAATTCAATCTCTCAGCAACTCGAGATTGAACCTTTTTCATATCAAGGTCATTCGACACAGGGACCCAGATGACCATATCAAAGAACTCTGAGGCAGAAGACTCAAGCCGATTGTTCAAGGTTTTTACTAGTGTAGTTTTCCCAGAACCTCCCATTCCATAAACCGCAATCCTTGTGATTCCTTTATCAGCCAAAAGTTCCATAAGCTGATTTAGCTTCTCTGGGGCTTTCTGACCAACAAGAGAAGGTGCCGGAATATGTTCAACACGTATATCACTTAGCTTCCTATCTTCCATAGGTGGAAGATCACATGATTCCTTGATTAGTTGTTTCACCTCATCACACTTCTTTGCTGCACTTTTGCTAAGCTGGTACTTCTGGCGCATGTTAGAATCAAGAAAACACCCCTGGTCAATGGAAGCATCAAGGGGATCTGCCTCCAAAAGTAGCCGAGCTTTTTGTTCAATCTCCTCAACCTCTTGCTTGATCTTGTCAACCATTTTAAGCCACTCCTTAACTTGCCCTGGGGGGTGCTTACCTTCTATCTTTGCTATATCAATATCTTCTGTTATATCATTTTCTCGGCAGATGAGCTTTTGTAGTTCCTCCCTCAAAGTTTGGATGTTTTTCTGGAAATTTTTCAGGGTGGCAAACAGTGACAACACGGTGTTGGCTAAACATCTACCAACTTCAACAATGAAAGCACCCAAGGTTTCCATGGTACACAACAAAGGCCAAAGTAAGGGTTGGGAGTAAGAACACTAGTGTAGCTATGGGCTCAGTAGTCGTTTTGAAATTACGAAGTCATAGTTATGCATCATATGGTCTTATAAAGTCCTTTTGTTTTGTCCAGAAGCTATTAACAGTCTCAGAATACTAGGAATGAGAAATGTAAAGGAAATGAAAATCACCGATAGACCAATGCCGAGCCAGAGAAGGAGAGAGCTAGCACAAGAACAAGAACCGGAAAAATAATATTTTATCTAACATAAAATCCAAATGGGAAGGTGTCTGTAAATTTCCTAGTTGGCTTCATTAACTTTCCTTAGTTATTGCCTTCAATATATGAAGAAATCCTTGATATACTCATCCCTACGTAGCTGTAGTGATCTCACACATTCCTCATGAAATTGTCTATATTATATTATCCAGGTCCAATTGAAAATGTTGCCTTCAAGACCATACTATAAGGAGTGTGTGATGTGATGTGAGTTTCTGAGATTGTGGTAGAATCATCAGGAGTGCATATGGATTGAAACTTACGCAGATGCATTTCTAACAATACCAAAATTTCAGGAGGGCATGTAGATGGAAAATTAGGCAGATGCATTTCTCGGATATGACAGAGCCATCATATTTCTGGTTGTTAAAATTTGCAGCTACAAAGCACAAGGTGACACTAGCTGTGGGAGCGATTTTCGTCCCACGAGAATACTCGCTTAAGATTCCTTCGTCTTCTTCGCTTCTCTTTCTCCCTACAAAACAAATCGGAGTAAAAGGACCACACTCGGGGGTGTTGGCCAAAGGCCCTCCGATGCTTAAGTTAGGTAGGGTGTTTGTAGGAAAACCGGGTGGCCGAAGCCTTGTGTGAGAGAGAGAAAGAATATGGCGGCTAGGGTTTGTGAGGGATAATTTCTGCAGAGTTTTAGTAGGAATTTAGACGTACCTCAACTCTTTGTGTAGTCATCTATTTATAGGTGGCTCGAAGGCTAGGATTTCAGAAGAATAATTCCGTAGCTGGAAAGGAATCCTGATTGGCTGAGGTTGGTGTAATTAGGGATTTGATTTAAATCAAATTCCTAATTAAGGTAAGAATCAAATACATCCCATTTAAATAAAATAATCTCCCAATTAATTTAGGTAACTCCCAATTAGGTTAGGTAACTCCCAATTAGGTCAAATAATTCCCAAATTGATTGGCCTAATTATTTGACCTAATGCGAAATATTTGCTTTCACAAATGCCCCACCAGCTTCTGCATGGCACGTTGTGACATGGAGGAGGTGTGAATTAATTGTTGGGTTGTCCAGCTGTAATTGGCGTCCTTCTATGACTTTGGCTCCTGCGTGGAGGAGGTTTTTGACTTGCTAATTTTCTGAAATTGGACTCCCAGTCGGAATGGGCTTGGGATTCCTTCTAGGTCAGGGAACCCCAGTCGTTTTAAATATGAGGCTCTTCCTTGCTTGTCTTCAAATTGTAAGAAACACTTCCCATATTTTTGTTAGAGAGAGGTTCTTTGAAAAATCGCTTGCTTGTCAAGGAGGAGAGAGTGCATCCCTAGGTAAATTGATTCGAGCTAAAAAAATATATATACTTTTATATATATATATATATATTTATATGTGTGTGTATTTTGTTTTCTTGGCTGTGGGTCCAGCGTGGTGAACTTTTGGCAGCAAAGAGTGAGGCGCAACCTGGGTCTGTGTGGAGTGAGCCTGGTGCTGGAGACATGCATGAGGGCTAGCCTTGCTTTGGACTAGGGCTGCGCTCTTAGGCTCGAGCTGGCATGCGAAGGAATGGGCCATGCCCGTTGGGCGTCGCTGCTGGGCCACGCAAACAGCTGTGTGCGTCATGGGCTGGAGGCTGGAGGAAGCAAAGCAGGCCTGGGTTGGAGGCGCGAGCTGGGCCGAGTGTGCTGTGGGCCAAGTGGGCTCAAGCTGGCATGAGCTGGACTCCTCTGCAGATTGGGTTGCAACTTGCTAGACCCACTTTTCTTTTTTTTGTTTTTTGTTTTTGGTTTTCTTGAGCCACGAACTAGGAATTTTAACTTGCAATTTTCTTTGTTATTTTTTTGTAGCTGCTCAATGACCATGTCTTCTAAAGGAATGAGCCGATCACCAAGCTTGCAAGGGCCTTTGTACCTGTGGGGTGGCTTCCAAGTACCCAAAGAGAGGTTCGTGGAAAATTTGCACAGTGTCACCACTGAGGCCCAGTTCAAAACATGGTGTGCACTTTTTGACTCCTCCATTCCCAAGGACGTGCATGTTAAGTTGGCGGAGCCCTCGTCCGACAACGTACCTCGTGTGGATCCGAACAACCTAGGCGCAAGGATTATCACGTTCCGTCCCTTCTATTTCTCGTTGGGATTCACATTTTCGTTGTCAAAATTTTTCAGGGATGTGCTTTGCGCCATGGAGTATGCCCTGAGCCAGTATACTCCGAATGTTTATCGAGCTGTCATAAATTTGAGCCGCTTCTTCCAACTAGGTCTGATCGTGCAAGAATTCTTCTACTTTTTCTAGGTGAGACGCTTCGAGAAGTATGCCCAAGTTTGCGTGTGCAAAGCCAAGTTATTTGATAGTCTGAATTTAGGCGATCATGTGTAGAGCAAGGATATGCTGGAAGTCACTGGCAGATGGGAAGGGGAGGTTGGCGACTATCCGCTCGTTCCTCTCACATACTCTGATGGTAAGTTGCATCCCTTTGGTCTGCTACAGTTACCAGGGAATGTTCTTGCTATGTGTTTGACTGACTTTTGTCTTCTACTTGCAGAGAATGTCATTCGTAAGAAGCTCGTTCTCGACCCGAACATGACCAAGGTTCTACAGGCTTTGAACATTCCCGTCCAGTTTTGTGAATGGCGTTGGTTGCTAAGCGAACATCGGAAGAAGGTCCACAGCCTACCCCCTACTGAAGATATTGAAAGGTGGAAGCTGCATGGCTCGGACCTAAGTGACCTGCTAGTCGAGCAAGAGGAGTCATCGATCGAGTCCCCCGAGGATAGGAAGGCGAGCAGTATACTCGTCCGCGATGAAGCCGCAGTCTCACGATTTAGGGATACGTCTCCACAGCGAAGGCAGCCGAGATCCTCTTTTGCCACAAGCAAGTTCCTCAAATGGGGTCTTGTCTGCTGAGAAGGTCCATATTTGAGTTGTTAATGCGTCGTCTGCTGGGATCAAGTGCCTCGTCAGCTCGAACAGTAAGAAGGCCAATGACATGCAGGAGGTCCGGGATATTCTGCTCAAGTCTCAGCCCGTACTGCCCAAAACCCGTGATCTACCTTGTAAGGAGGCCGCTGAGAAGGTTTGGGTCGTCTGCGCCGATATGGGGATCAAACTAAGAGGACTATACCTCTGCCTAGCAACTATGACTCATCTGCGGGGCCACAAACAATCAAGTGCGGAGCTGACTCAATGTTGCAAGTTTCAGCCAAGAGAGAGCGAAGAGTCCTTTAGTTGCGCGAACTGCCGGTCGGGGAATTGGTGATAACTCTACTGGGTGTAAGCCCGTGTCTGATCTGCTGAAAACAGGCTTTCTGTCAAGTCCATCTGCTTGTGCTAAGCTAGTTGGCCACGTGTATCGAGCTGGTGACCTTGGTGCCTTCTCAAGCCTTCCCTTAGATAAGCAAGAAGAAGCTGCCATGTATCATCTTCAAAAAGAGGTGATTTTTGCCATTGGGTCCATGCAGAACTCGCGTGATGTTGCCCCATCTTCTGCCCTGCCTGACAAGCTGGTGAAGAAGAATGCTGACCTGACTGATAAGCTCTCGAATGAGCGAATTCGCCATGATGCGAGGATTTTCGAGATGAATGAGAGTATATCCGCGCTCAAGAGTTCTGTTGGCCAAAAAGATGGTGAGCTCAAGTCTCTTATGGCTACTTTGCTTGAACTCAAGGAAGCCTACTTTTGCCTCGAACGTAAGCATGCTGCTCTGGCCCAGGATCTTGACAAGCTGCTGGCCAAGTTTGACACCCATGTGGAAGCCATGAAGGTGTCTAAGCACGAGATTGCTGCTAATGCATACAAGCTGGGATACTTGGATTGCCAGAACGGTGCTTCTCCTTGCTACCCTCTCGAAGATAATGATGGTAGGCAATTCTGTCTTGACCTGCCCCCTTCCTAGAGTGAGCAGATCAATGTTGTGGATGCAGAAGTAGTTGAAGAGCAGATAGCATATGAAGCTGCAATGGAGGAAGACAACGCCCAAGGTGGCGCAGCTAATGAGGCTAGGGCAAATGCGAAGAAGCAGGCAGCTGAGGCAGTTGAGCAGATGGTGCTAGTTGAGCAGTGTGAGACTGTTGCCAGCGCAATTGAGGATGTGATTGGCTAAAGGTCATCTACTGAAGTCCCCTAATAGATGTAGTTCATTTTTGCTATTTTTAAACTTTGTAATTTTCTTTCAATAAGTGGTCTTTGGTTGACCACCTTATTTCTTGTTGAACTTGGTTGGTTGGCCGTTTTGCTATGCAATTTTCAGTTGTCCTTTAAACTTCAATTCTTACCGTATCTTGTAAGTGTATGTCTGGAGACATAGCACTTGAAAGAGACTCCATTGAGTTTGTACTCGTGAAGTAGCTTGCCTACAATGGAGGTAGGGTTTGTCACCTGTATGCGTATATTAGGGACATAACGCGAAAAAAAAAAACGCACTAGATATTCTACAAGATTCATGACTTTCAATAGCACACCCAGAGAAGTTTCCCACGGAATAGAACTTGAAGCTCACCCCGACAGATGGAGCATTGTTGAATGACCCAACTAAGTACAGAAGATTGGTTGGAAGACTGATTTATCTTACTCTCACGAGACCTGATATAGTTTATTCTGTTCGGACACTAAGTCAATTCATGCATGAGCCTCGAAAACCACATTGGGATGCTGCCATACAAATCCTCAAAAATGTCAAAGGTACTCTTGGTTAAGGTATGTTATTCTCTGCTACCAACAATCTTGCCTTAAGAGCATTTTGTGATTCAGAATTGGGTGGTTGTCGTGCCACAAGAAGGCAGTTACAGGTTATTGTGTTTTTCTTGGAAATTCTCTCATATCATGGAAATCCAAGAAACAAGCCAATATTTCTAGATCATCAGCAAAAGCCGAATATCGAGCTATAGCAAATACATGCTTGGAGTTAACTTGGTTGCGATACATATTGCAAGATTTAAGAGTTCTACAATTAGCTCCTACACCATTATACTGTGATAATCAAGTCGCTTTCTATATTGTGGCGAATCCTGTTTTTCATGAACGTACAAAGCACATTGAAATAAACTATCACATAGTTCGAGAAAAATTGCAAGCTAGAGTAATTAGCCCATCGCACGTATCTACACACTTCCAGTTGGCTTTGGGGAACGATCAATATGTGATATTATGTAACAAGTTGGGACTTCATGATATTCACTCTCCAACTTGAGGGGGGGTATTAGAATTATATTGTAATATATCTAGTTTCCTAGAATAGATTAGTCAAATCCCACAAATAGTGGATCACGATTATTTAACCTTAGAAGGTTGACGCACTAGAGCTTCTCTCATGTATATATACCTTGTACGAATTGCTTATTGAATATATAACAAAGTATTCAGCAAAATATTCTCTTGTTTATTTTCTTAAGAGCCTCCAAAAGTAGGCGCACTTCACGTTCCATCTGCTTGGTCTTCTCAAGCCACTCCTTAACTTCAACACCCAATAATCGGACAAAGGACTCCTAATGGTTTTCTATAATTTAGCGCTGCTTTGTTTTATGTATAGTTTAAACTTTTAATTAACGCTAACTATTTTTTTATTACTTCTTATAGAGATGGACCAATTATATTGAATTAAAAAATAATTATAGTATTTATGACTCCTTAAACTATGAAGTATGATTGGAGTTAAAATTTTGTAGAGAGTTCCTAAAATAACTTTTGTCTGTTTTTAGTTAAATTTTAACTGAAAAATAGAAAGCATAATTATAGATGCCCTTAGAAATACATGAGCAAAGTGAAGAGAATGAAAATTATCGATGGACCAATGGAGAGATAGAGGAAAGGAGGAAAACAAGAACAAGAGTAGGAAAAGGATATATTTTTTTAATATTGTAACATCTAAATTCTAACATAAAATTGCAAATACGCGGAATGTGTCATTTAAAAATTTCTTAGTTTTCCACTCCAATATGTGAGGGATGTCTTTGATCCTCATAATATTTAACCAGGACAATTCACATGTCCAATCCACCTGTATACTCGAAGGTGTGGGGTTTTATGTAAAAAGGCCTTATGCTATTAATAGTGGAATCATTCACTATACGTTGTATTTTATTTTGTTAAGTTTTCAATGTGAACTTCATATTCTTCAACACCCAATAATCAGACAAAGCTCAAAATAGAAAATATATAAAATTTCTAACAATTAGAGGATCACCAGAAGAAAACAAGGTATCATTAACAGAGTCAATTTCTAGAACCCCCTATGATACATAAGCACACTCTAAACCTGATTATCAGCAAAACTACTACACATATACTTTGCTTTGGAATTTAACAACAGGTCGTTTGTATCCCCAAACAACACAGAGCAGCCAGAAGCAGGCTTCCTTTCGCTTTCTGTGACGACTACTGAATTCCTTTGGCTTTTGTCCTTGTTCTTTTTCCTGATAGACGTACCGTCAACTTCTTCGAGTATGATGAGAATTTACTGATGGATGATCTCTCAATTCTCAGACATGGCAGAAGCATGTGGAATTAAGTAAAGTTGCTTGGGACTAGACCAATACAGACAGTCAGCCCAACTTGGGACTCACTAGGAGCAACCTTTGACACATCCCCTTTAGATGCCAGAAGCATGTAAAGCAAGCTTCGAGCTGGGAACATCAAAAATTCACGATGTGCAGTCTCTAGTAACTGCATGCTTCGAGCTCGTGTGCTTTTCGCTCATTGTACAGAACACTAACTCGTATTTTTATCAAAACCAAATATTGTTTTTAATAACGCAAAAGCCTTAAATTTTCTCTTCAAAATCATTGTGGAGAATAGTTTGTTACTACATTTACTGAGAAAGACAGTCTATGCAATTCTTATGTGATTTAAGTTAGAGGTGGAGGGGGGTTAAAGCACTTGGGTCAGGAGATGAGAAATTTTTTGATTTTAAAATTTGAGGATGGGTGTCTAAAAGATAATGTTTGGGTGTGTGTCTACGTACAAGATAGAGTTCCTCAGCCCAAGGTTATCCCTGGTTGGGTTTATGTGTTCATTTGGGCTGCCCCATAGGACAGGACAGCAGAAGAAGTAAAAAATAGAAAAAAGAAGGTAGATTTGTTTTTTGGTCAAAGGAGAATAAATTACTTTCATGATTCAAAGGGAAGTGGTCATTTCAATTCTGTCAATGATGTCAAAACAAGATACACCAAATTCCAACCCCAAAACTGTGCATAGTCTTTGTGAAAGGAAATAATAAATACCATTTATAATTGTGGCANAAAGGTCCTATTTCCCTTTCCTTTTAAAAAAATACAATATTTTACGGCAGTCAAACCATGACAAATAGGAAAACAAAAATATATACCAAGCAGGCCATGACAATTTACAGTTTGTTAGAAATAAAAAATAAAAAAATAGAATCAGATGTTGCTGCATTTTCACTCCAACAACCAAAACCCACCCCGTAGAGATAGAGGAAGAGTCATTATCCATTTAGAAGCCCTGTTCTGTCAAAGACTCCATAGTCCAAGGGTTTTGAGTTGCTGCTAAGAACCTCATGTGGATGCAAAGCCAAGCAAACACCAAACTACCATCTTCTTCTTCTCAAATTGAATATTATATATTATAATTTTTTTTCATTTCATCTCATTTCTCCCTTAACTTCCCTCCTTCAAAACCAAGCCAAATCCCAAACCAGAAAAAGCAAAAACATCAGTCTCATGTCTCTTTCTCCTTAACAACCCCCCTTCAACTCTCTACATTAAAATATACTCCCAAAACCCTGATATCTCCATAGCCCAAAAACTAAGCAAGGTTAGGTAACAGATAGCTACCTTAAGCCCCCATCAAAACCTTCCTTCTACAGCATACTCCTCCTTCATGGGTTCTTGCAATTCTATTCTGTCCTTGTTTTGGTGATTTGAATTGCCACAGAAAATAACAACAACATACTTTGCCTGGGTTTGGATTTTTGTGTCTGGGGGTGTCTTGAACAAAACACAAAATGCAGCTTCACATATCACCCAGCTTGAGGCATGTGACTGTGTTTCCAGGGAAGGGAGTTAGAGAATTCATCAAAGTGAAAGTTGGGTCGAGGCGGCTTTCGTACCGGATGCTCTTCTACTCCATTCTCTTCTTCACATTTCTTCTCAGGTTTGTGTTTGTTATGACAGCAGTGGACACCATTGACGGAGAACGCAAGTGCTCCACAATAGGTATGTACTTTCATTCAACCCCAATATTAATCAAGCTATGCTATTAAAGAATATGTAGCAGCATTGGTTTCAGGGCTCCAGAAGAATGCATGTGTTTCTGCAAGAAAAGCTAACAAACCTACAAATTCAAATATCTTAATGTGCATTATTTATCTGTGAATTCTTATTTAAATTTACAATTCAAATTGATAATCTAACAATATAACATATTAGATATCCGAACAAAAATATTACTTTATGTTTTACGCGATGTAAATATCTGTAAAACTGGTGATAATCTTGCAGATAAAACAATAATTCTTTATAAATAAATTTAAAAAAAGAAAAAGAAAAGTTAAAGAACAAGAATTGTAAGCATTAAGATATGGGTAATGCTAGAGAGACCATCTTTTTTGTACCACAATTGTATACCATCTGATGTGGCATGCCAAATCATTTAATACAATTATATATATTAAATTTTTATTCTCCCCTAATTAAAGCACAAAAGTCATTAAATATAGCTAAATATATTTTATTATCCCCTAATTACAGCACAATTACCGATAGGAGTCTTTCTATCTTCACTCTCTCTTCTTCCTTCTTCCTACACTGTCTTCTCCAAAACAATTTTATGATTGCCGGATTTTTCATGGGTGTTAAACACAGAATCAACCCCTTTCCTCATGTTGGCTGCCATTTTTTGTTCTTTTGTCTCTTACGGCCTGCAACTAGTGGTCAAATTCGCAGCCTAAAAAAAAAAAAAAAAAATAACCTAGTCGCTATAATGTGGTGGAAAAAGCAACTGATCCAATAAAAACTTTATATCTTCATGGACTCCCTCAGAAATCTAACTATAGTGTTCTTGTAGATCTGAAATAATATAATATTTAGAATCAAAACCCAACTACCTTTCCTTGTATGAAATGGGTGAGACGGAGGAGGAGGAAGAGGAAAGGCTATAAATGAATAAATAAATAAATCTGATGGGATCAGTGCTTTAATTAGGGGAGAATAAAAATTTAATATATATAATTGTATTAAATGATTTGGCATGCCACATCAGATGGTATACAATTGTGGTACAAAAAAGATGGTCTCTCTAGCATTACCCTTAAGATATACATGTGGGACTTATCTTTAATTCATCTTAGTTAGTATCTAGGTTTCATAACAAAGCATGTCTTTTCTGTCTCGATGAAATCAATTGCAGGCTAGTATTAATATAATAAACTTGATGATCAACCATTGGATAAGATCATTTTAGGAAAATTTATTCTTGATTCTAACCAATGTAATAACATTTACCTTTTTTTTTAATTTTATATTTTATTTATTTATAGGATCCAAATTCATGTGAAATCCAATTAACTACAAGTTGGTAGATATGTGAAATATGTGGTAGTAGCTGCATTTACATAAGCACCCCTAATTATTTAAATTGTGAAAAGGCTCAAAGCTCCTTTCAGGAAATGATAATTTGATAAAGGTGTTTAGTGCAACATCATGAATTATCCCACACTAATCCATTTCTGAAGCCACTAAATCTGAAGCATCAGATGAATAGCACAGGACAACCTACACTTGCTTTTATTTATTTATTTATTTATTTTTTGTTGGTTTAGAAAACATAAAATTTTTATAGTGACTTAAATAAACATAAAAAAATATTTATCAGATAATTAAAAAAATTAGGAAAACAGTATCTTGGTTGACTTTTTTTTCAATTCATATTTTCTAGTAAAAAAATTATTGCTTGAGAATGAAATAAATAATTCACTTTTATTAATATAAAAAAAAATCTTCAGAAAAGAGAAATATAACAAAATTTGTATAATAAAATCTGAAAGACCAATTTGTATAATAAAACTGACCTTTATTAATATAAAGTATGAGTCACTCAATGTAGGCTTTCCCTTCTTATTTAATTTTTCTTATAATTAATAACAATAATACTGATTTGAAGTGTCTTTTCTTTCTTTTTTCATGGTAGCAAGTGTCTTTTCTATCTATTTTATAGCAATAATACTGGTTTGAAGTGAGTCAATTTGCTCGATGTGGCCTTGCTCCTTTTAAAATTTTTATTTATTTTATAATTTTATGTAATAATTCAGGTATAATGTAATTTTTGTTATTTATTAGCTTTTTTCTGGAAAATTTGTGACGTATTAAATTTTAATGTGTTGGTAAACAAAAGGGACCCAAGAGTGACAAAGATGAAAAGGAGATAATAGTAAAAATAATTATATGAATAAATTTAATCAAACACATTATAATTTATTATAGTTATTTGTAAGTCCTAATATTTGTTCTTGATAAAATAAAATAAAAGTCCTAATATTTGTTTTAATGGTAGGTTGCTTGGGGAAAAGACTAAGACCCAAGATTTTGGGAAGAAGGCTCGACTCTACTGTAATCTCCTAATCCCTACTTCTGGTTGAAGATATTATTTAATTAGTTTATGTCTTCTTATTTTTCTACAACAATTTGGGGCGATCAAGCAAGTTTTGTGCCCTAATTGGAGTTTTTATTAATTTCTGAAAGGTCCCAGAAGTGATATACCAAATATTAGAAGAACCCATCGGCAAAGATGAATTACAAGGAAGATCTGATATTCCTCAGTCCTTGGACGAATTTATGGCTGAGATAAAGGAAGGCAAATCAGACGCAAAGACCTTTGCTGTCAAGCTCAGAGATATGGTACTTCTTTTCAGTTTTTTTTTTTTTTTTTTTCACATTGAAAACTAATTAATGTGTCAGTGATATTGCCACCTCTAAACCGCGATAAAGAAACGATAATACTAGAGTTACTAAATTTGTTTACCAAATGATGTGTTATCTACATCGATATCTTACTCGTTCGAAAATAATGGATTACGAAACACTATCACACTTTTGGTGAACAGAACTGATAAGAAAAGTATTATTTGGTGCAAGAGTATTTTGAGTTATGAGACAATGTGCATATTTCAGGTCACACTTCTTGAGCAGAGAACAAGAAATGCCAAAATCCAAGAGTACTTGTACCGGCATGTAGCATCAAGCAGCATACCTAAACAGCTTCACTGCCTAGCCTTGAGGTTAGCCAATGAGCATGCCTCCAACGCAGCTGCTCGCCTCCAGCTCCCTTCTGCTGAACTCGTCCCCGCCCTTGTTGACAACTCCTACTTCCATTTTGTCCTAGCCTCAGATAATGTGCTCGCCGCCTCTGTCGTTGCCACTTCACTTGTCCGTAACTCATTGCGCCCTCACAAAGTTGTCCTTCACATAATTACAGACAGGAAGACGTATTATCCCATGCAAGCATGGTTTTCTTTGCATCCTTTATCGCCTTCTATAATTGAGGTCAAGGCATTGCACCATTTTGATTGGTTTACAAAGGGGAAGGTGCCAGTGTTGGAAGCAATGGAGAAAGACCAAAAAGTGAGATCGCAGTTTAGAGGAGGGTCATCAGCCATTGTGGCAAACAATACGGATAAGCCTAATGTCATTGCAGCAAAGTTGCAGGCACTTAGTCCCAAGTACAACTCAGTGATGAACCATATCAGAATACATCTACCAGAGGTAACATGCTTAACTATGGTTCAATAGCATTTAAGAGAACTTATAATTCTTCCGTACACCTATTTTGCTTAGCCTAATTGGTCTGGAAGTCATTGTGTTTTTCTGTGCATTTGTGCTAATCTCTGCTTAATCTCAATGCAGATGTTTCCCAGTCTGGATAAGGTAGTGTTCTTGGATGACGATATAGTAGTTCAAACGGATCTTTCACCATTATGGGATATTGATATGAATGGAAAGGTCAACGGAGCAGTTGAAACATGCAGGGGAGAAGATAACTTTGTGATGTCAAAGCGGCTGAAGAGTTATCTGAACTTCTCTCATCCTTTGATATCGAACAATTTCAATCCCAATTCATGTGCATGGGCTTATGGCATGAACATCTTTGATCTGGACGCTTGGCGGAAAACCAACATAAGCCTTACATACCACTACTGGCTTGAACAGGTACGAGGTCACCTTTATACAAGAATTCTATAGTGAGGGTCTTATATATGGCCCTTAGGTGAGGCCCTATCTCTTAACCATTTGATCAAATTGGTTAGCCATTAGATCAAATTGGTTAGCATGATCCAACAGTTAAGAGATAGGACCTCACATAAGGGCCATATATAAGGCCCTCAATATAGAATGACTCCACCTTTATATATTCTAAACTTTCCCAAGAAGAATGTCATGGAAAATGTGTTATCATATTCCAATTTATCCTAATATTATCTTTATCCAGAACTTGAAATCAGACCTGAGCCTGTGGCAGCTAGGAACATTACCCCCCGGCCTAATAGCATTCCACGGTCATGTCCATGTTATTGATCCGTTTTGGCACATGTTGGGACTGGGATATCAGGAAAACACAAGTTCTGCGGATGTTAAGAGTGCTGGTGTCATCCATTTCAATGGGAGAGCAAAGCCTTGGCTAGAGATTGCTTTTCCGAAACTTCGGCCATTTTGGGCAAAATATGTCGACTTCTCAGATAAATTCATCAAGAGCTGTCATATAAGGGCATCCTAGGTTGGGTTTTCAGAGGCATATGTCAACAGTGTTGATGAGAAAGAGTCTACTGTATATGAGGAAAAGGAAAATGAGAGAGAATTCTTCCCAAATTCAAGCCTTTCAACACTGAATGCAAGATAAAAACAGCACCAGGCTTCTGAATTGCAGGACTCTCTTTCCTCAGTGGAAATTCCTTAACCGGTCTCTGTATTTTTTTACCCTTGTTTTCCCAATTAGATCTTGCAACCATAAATTTTTGTTTAATAACAAGATGTTAGTATGCAGTACATGCAATAAAATGCAAGACCACACACTTTTAAGACTCAATGAGAACTGCAAGCTGACAGATGATAGGATACATTAAACAAAGAGAGGAAAAACTATGGCACCAACTGTTAGAAAGACCACTGAAAAGGTCGGAAATACATCGACACTACGAATTGCTTGACTACGTGCAACAACCTCTTTAAATTGAAACCATGGTGCACTGCCAAATGCCATCATAAAATGGTGGCAGGGAGGACAGCATCAAGATTCGGTTTTTCCTATTGACTGCTAAAACCATACAAATCATAACTAGTTCGACCATTAATGACTCTGGATTCTTCAATGAGGATGGACAGCAAAGGAAATTGCACTATAAGACTATCTCTCCCTTCTTACAACCAGTCCTAGATCACTCTCAAACTGGTACAAAAACATGTCTAATCATATACTCAATCTAATCCCAAATGAAAAAAAGAAAGAAAGACAAATAAGCTAACATATACTGCAACACGGTATCATGAAGCAATAAATAACATTCAAATTTTAGTACTCAACAAAATATTGCTGAGAGTAAGAGTGCAATTGCGTTCATTCAAACAATAAGAGTGCAATTGCATTCATTCAAACAATTCAACAAACAGCTTCTAAAATTTCAAAACTTTATGCAGAGAATCGTCAATCACAGATTATACAAGACAGGCATTCGAACGAAACTTACTTCTTTCCGGTTACATTAGACACCAAATCCCTGAAGAACTTCACGGACTTCGTAACAGGCGAATTAATTGCCATCAAATTATACAAAACATTCTCAACTTCACTGATTGATGGCCGCGATTTAAACGTTGAAACCGCTTTCAATTGCCCTTCCTCTTCAACAAGAACAGCCCACTTCTCACCGCTCACAACCCCATCTCTCACACACTTGAAAATCACTCCATTTCTTTTGCTCAAAAGCCCCTGAACCTCCAAACCCATAAATGAAAAAATGACCTCAAATGAACCCACAAAGCCACTCAGCTCACCAAACTCAGCTTCATCCTCAAACACCCACTTGGGGTTGAAAATAACCACTGGCCTTGGGTACAATAAATCAGCAACACTTTTCATATCAGCCAGTTGGGTTCCCTCTGGCGCCACAAACACTGCCACGTCAGCAGAGCTCGAAATTCTGGTATTACCGTTGGTGATCGAATATATGTCTAAATTTTCAACTGGGCTTGAAGGGTTAGACTCGAAGGCTTTTAATGCAGCTTCTGTGTAGGCAAGGTTAGGCCATATGATCAAGATGTTAACTTTGGACCCTTTTCTTTTAATGGGTAGGTCTCGAAATACCTGGAAAGCGAGCTGGGATAGGGATTCAGGAGAGTCATCGATGACCGGGATTTCGATACGAAATCTGGGCTGCTTGAGCTTCTTGAGCTTGTTGGTGAGTCTGAGGTTGTTGAGGGGCTTTTCCAATGTGGTTGAGAGACAGGTTTTGGCTTGTTGAATGGCTGCTTCTTTTGAGCTTGGAGGGGTGGGAGAAGATAAGGAGCAGAGTGGGGACAAAGTAGTAATTTTGGATTTGTGGAGGAAAATTGGAGGCAAGGAGATATGTTGGTGGTGTTGGCGTGTGGGAAATGGAAGAGAAGGGAAAGAGAGAGTTTTAGTGAGTGGAAATGGGTTTGGTTGCTTTGCAGTTTTAATGGTTTTTGTATGAACCCTGAGAAGATTGGAAGCCATTTTGAGTCTTTAACACAGTTTGCATACAGCCGAGTCTGGGAGAGAAATAAGTAGTTGCCAGGCGCACTAAAAGATAAGGTTTTTTGCTTGCTAGTTGCAAGAGCTTTATAAAAAAGCAGTTCAACCTTTTGTTACTTTCACCTTTTATGATGCAATTATTTGTTACTTCAATCTTTTCTAGTTTCTTTTTCTACCCGCAGCTGAACACTATCACACAGATTTTATCTGTATGGGGTCCTCAGAGAATGACTCCATTTTCCTTTTACCATGCATAACACCTTAAACATGCTTATATACCGTTAGTGGAGCTGCAAAATTCTAAGCAAACCCATTTTTCCTTTTACAAATCCACAAAGCGCACAGCTGAAAAGTTACCTCCATCCAAAACCCCCAAAGTGCTCAATTTTCCAGAATACAACTACAAATCCCCAACCCCACAAAGCTATATGCCTGAGTCGGGGCAATGTCAGCCCAACTCCTGTGCACTCGAACAAATTGGTAACGAGGAGTTGCCAGATTTACTTAATAGTAGTTAATACCATTTACATGAGAATACCATCATTAATTCATAAAAGTACCCAGGTTGCAATTACAGTTGCAAATACAGTTAAATCACCCACCAAATTCAGTTAGTAGACAATAAAAGGAAAAATACAAGAGCAATGACAGGACAATAAACATGTTGGGGACAAAATGTTATCCCAAATCAGCCGAATCATCTTAGATCTTGCCAACTTAAGCAACTGGTGGGCGGAGTACATGATCCTGCGAAGTATCCACTGAGGCAGGTGGCATGAACTGCCACATGGCAACCCCAGGGTATCCAATGAAAGGCACCAGCTTGTTGCCGTGAGCTTGGCCTTGGGCAGCAAATGCAGCAGGAATTGCAGGAGGGGGAGGCAAGAAGCCTGGCTGTGCATTCATGGCCTTCAGTTGCTGCTCCAACTTCTCTTTCTCTAACTTCAACCTCTGCTTCTCATCACGAAGTTCATTCTTCTCTGCCTGCATGAGGGGCGAAAGGGTTTTACATGTAGTTTTTGTATCTAAGCTCTATCCATACCTAACAGGTAGACAAATGGGCAGAAACCATCTAGAATTCAAGGTTTCTAACAAGTAATCCTCAAATTTTCAATTAAAAGAAACAAAGGCTTACCTTCAATTCCTTGATCTTCTCCTGGAGGCTTGAATTTGAGTCCTTCAACTTTTGGGCTTCACCGCGTAACTGATTCACCATTCGGACAGCATCCACCAATATAGCAGCCTTGTCAGTCTTGGGGGGCCTTCCAGGCTCCAATATAGAGCCCAATTCGAGAAACCTATTATTGGTTCATGTCAAGCATAAAAGAAGTCTGCCTCAAAGAGAGGGGAAGATAGAAGGGGAGGGAAGTGGGGACAGAAAAAGGGGGAAAGGAGAGAGAACAAAAAGAATACTTGTCGTTTAGCCTATCCCTTCGCAACTTCTCCCTGCATGCCTTGGAACTAGATCCACTGCATGATTCAGTTCTGACCCTGCAAGGAGAAAAATGCAACAGATAGAAGAAGACAGCTTGAATAAGATAAATCCAAAATAAATTTACTAACTTTGATCAGCTCACTATAATATTAACATAATAGTATCTGAGTTGTGATTTTGAAGATAATATGATACTTTGTCAACAAATGACAAGAAATGCTTTAACACAAAACTGAAATAAATTAAACCAACTGAAATGATATTGGCTCAAAATTCTTCATCTAAAACCAATTATAGTTTATGATGGCAAGTAAGCAACGCTTGTTAGTGACTGAAGACCTCATGATAAAATTTAGTTTAGAATCCTCCATAGCAGCACAGGCATTCAGAAAATAGCCAAATATGAAAAGGTATAATGCCCAGAAAAGAGTCAATGAGAACAAACTTTTTGAGTTGAAGTGGTTACAGATTGTGATTTATTTGATGAGAACAATCAAGTTTGTACCTCTTTTTTGAGCCAGATTCCTTAACTCCCTCTGCATCCCCCAATGAGCCATCAATTTCAACACTACGAAACAGATAATGTCAAATAAAGAAAATAAGTGAGCAACCACAAAAATGACCAACTCTAAAAAGTGCATGAACAATACAAACACTAGTAACAGGTAGTACAAAGTAAACTTTACGCATTAAAAACAGATCATGATACAAACATCCAAAACATTGCTGCACTCCGTTGTCTCCAACCAGCTAGCAAAACGAAAATTTATACCAAACCTTTTCTCATTAATATAATATATGCTCGCACAATGAACCCAAAAGGTAAACCAAGCCAATGAACTGTTCCCTAAACAGTCATTTAAAATTGGTCCAGTCTGTATCGATTGCAACTCTAGGATATTTTTTTGGACAAGCATGAATATATGCATATATGTGTAACATTTTTCATCAGAAACCCTCATCACTATGAGAACCAACTGTCCATCCCATATCACCAGCACTGAAGTCATCTTCTTCTTCCAGTAGAAAATAACTCAAATCCCTTACAAATTTCTTGGTAAGATTTTCTGTGATGTACCCACTACCAACAGTAGTACACCACCAACAGGTAGTACACCACCTAATGTATAAACACTAAAATCTCAAGTGTACATAGAAAAAAGATTAAATCAAGTGATAGAAGTGACATTGCTATCCGGAGTTTCTGACAGTGACCACCAAGAAAACTTCAAGTTGGGCGGACAAGTAGACTTCATCTCATAATCTCTTACTACTCAAATCATATAGCAAGCATTTGGTCCGTCACAGCTGGAGATTCACTAAATTGTTGGAATCACACTTTTCTTCATTAATAAAAAAGGTTACCTCCATTTTCTTTACTCAGCCAAACACCCTAAACAAGTGATATTCTGGTCAAAATTTGATTCTTTTTTCCTACCTGTGCAGACAACTATCCTATAATGCCCTAACAAGTAAACGTTTCAACAAAATTGAGATTGAGATGTTCAGACATAGCATTTCAACCCACCAAAATAAGTAGCCAGCCCAAACTTAAGACATAAGATCAATAACCTGCTTCAATTTAGGTCTCCGAGCAGACATTTCCAAGTCCTAAATAGACCCAACTAATCAAATCCTCAGAAACATTCCTAAAACCCTAACCAATATATTTCGAATAAGACCCAAAAAAAAAAAAACGTATTGAAATCAGCAATTTCAACCACTCAATCCCAACAGATGAGCCACAAATAACAAGAAGCACCCAATTATTTATAGATTATATAAAATACCCAAATCGAAGAAAAATCGAATATTCAAAAAGAATAAAAACCCTAGTTTGGTTTATACAGAGTACAAATATTACTTAATTATCAGTGAAAAAGATAAGAGAATTGAAAAAACACCTGACGCTAGAGGAGCCGGCGAGGGGCTGAACGGGCCAAGTGAAGCCGGAGGAGGAGACAGGGAAGTTCCCATCCAGGACAGGGGCGTCGTCGATCAGTCCATAATCAAAGAGCCAGTTGGTGTTTTCCGGGGAGACCATGTTTGGACGCTGCCGGAAAAGACAAAAAAAGGGGTTTTCCGGCTGGGAATTGGTGATATCCTCGGAACCAAACAGGGGGCAATTGAAAGGCTTCGCCGTTCGTGGGTTGGTGGGTTCACTTGGGATGAGAGAGAGGGGGAATCTGTGTGCTTGATGATGATGTGGGGATTGGTGGCAACAGGTGGTGTGTGTTTTGCGTGTGTGTTTCGTCATTGATCCAACATTACCTCCCAGTAAACGTTTTTTCTGGGTTTTGGGCCTGGATTACCAATTCCATGGGCTTGGGCTTCATTTCATATCTAATTCAATTTTGGCCAAACTTCCGTAGTTTGATTCATTTTCAACTTTTTGTTTCCATTATTTTAGTTTCCACGTTTATAATCTTGGGTTAATTACAATTTAGCATCTTATAGTTACACTCTCAAGATATGTTAGTTCATACTTTTTCAATTTACAATAACATACTCCGTATTTTTAAATTTGTTACAATGTGATTCCGCCGTTAGGGTTTCTATCAGATCTCTCCTTTAGTTGCTTATATGGCACTGTGAGTCTCATATTTTTAAATTTTTATTAATTTTAAATTTATTAAAATATGAATAAAATATTAAAAACTAAAATAAACCAAAACAAACCATAAGAACCAAAAATGTGATTTGGCCTTTAATTTTTGTACTAAACCATATAATATTATGGCTAGATGGTTCGTCAGAGCTGGGAATACAATTAGGCAATGTCCTGAATTGAAACAGGCACATTGGCACTAGTTTTATTTACCACAAAGATGTTTAATTATGGTCTTAATTAATGAAAAATCATGGGCATCATCCACATACATTTTCCCACTATAGTTCATTATTATTTGAGCATTTTCTTGATGGCATCTGGATTAGCACCCACAAGCTTATCAGTTGAATCTCCTCCTTTCATCATGAGGAAAGTAGGCATGGCTTTAATTTCCATCTTGCGGGCAACTCCCTGGTAAAAGGTTTACATCATGCACACAATTAAATGAGTAAAATGTATGAAAAAACTGAAGATAAACACATTACATCTAGCATTCTGATTGATAGAGACATGTCAACAAACTTCAAAAATACCCAATTGACACAGAAAATGGTTTTCTATGATGAACTCTAGATTTTTTTTTATTTTTTTTTTTTGTGAAAATTATTGTTTGTCCAATTTATTTATAATCTATAACTCTCTATTATTAGAAATTGAATTATATTACAGATATTGATATGTGTAGTTAGTTTTATTATTTTCTAAATTGTATTTATTTAATATGTTTTCCAAGAAATATATTTAATTTTTTTAGATGGCTTTTATATTTAAAATAAACATTTGCCTTGTGTTTGATATAGTATAGTAAACATGCAAGTGATTATGTGACAGAGTCTGAACCATTTATTTTAATTCCCACCACCAATATTATAATATGCTTCTCTCAAAAGGACAAAGATATTTAACCTTGAAAACAGACAGAGATGATCTGGTATCCAACTTATATTTTTCTATGAGCCATGACCTCTCATTTAAACTCAATAAAATGTATATATATATATATATATATATATATATATATAGTACCTGATCAACATCCACCAAGAGAAACAGAATATCTTGGTGCCCTAAAATTGTATCATACTTTTGATTTACTTTTAAATCTGTTTTTAAAAAAATTAAGGATATAAATTAAATTTTATTACCAATTTGTCCCCCACCGTTTGAGTAGGAGACATTCCATCCATGACTCTGTTAAATAAGTCACGTTTATGGGACCTGACACACTTTCCCTCTCTGCTCCACTCTCTCTTCCTCAGAAACCCAACTCAAACCAAACCCAGTTACAGAGAGCTGAAGAAAATGGGGAGGAATACGACGATGCTGATGAGCATGGCAGATCAGAAAAGTAGTGCCAAGGTGACATCAGCGTTGTTGCCGGTGAACATTCCGGTTTGTTTTGCTTTGGGTGCCTGAGTTTTCTAATCAGCCATGCTCATCAGCATCGTCGTATTCCTCCCCATTTTCTTCAGCTCTCTGTAACTGGGTTTGGTTTGGGTTTGGGTTTCTGAGGAAAAGAGAGTGGAGCAGAGAGGGAAAGTGTGTCAGGTACCATAAACGTGACTTGTTTAACAGAGTCATAGATGGAATGTCTCCCACTCTAACGGTGGGGGGCAAATTGACAATAAAATTTAATTCATATCCTTAGTTTTTCAACAACAAAAAAAGATGGGGATAAAACGAAAGTATGATACAAGTTTAGAGGGTAATTCAGCATTTGACTCTATCGTGGTAGTTGAAGACCAATTCCTCAAAGAATGAATTCATGGCTACAGAGGGCATGCACCAGGCAGCAGTAAAATGCACCATCACCTGCAATAATCTCAAGTCAAGCAAATTACACCAAGCTCCATTTTCCCAAACTCAGTTTCAAACTGAGAACAATATAGATTATTAACAGAGTTTTTTAAGTAACAAAATATGGTAAGGAAGCAAATTAACATACACAAAGACAAAATAATAATAATAATAATAAACTCACAGGGCAGCCTTGATTGGCAGCTTGAGTGAGAAAGAAATCCCATAATTCCTCAGAGTTCACTCTGACAACCCTTGACTTCTTGAGCTGCTGCTGATCATGCACATCCATATATCTTAGTTGTTCCTAGCTACCCTGCTCCTCCTTCTTCATCTTTTTTTTCTGGAAAGATGGTGCAACTTATATAGAGGTTTGGAGTTAATTGGCCTGCCCACTGATGGCTGTACTGCCTCTCTAATTAAAGTTAATAAAAATGGCGTCGTTTTTAGGTACTTGGGGAGTTTTTAGAAGATATGTAAGTTAAACGTAATGGTCTGAAATGACATATTTTAACCATAAGCACAACATCAACGCATATAAAAAACAAGTAAGGATATGAACTACATAGAAACCACAACAACCTTATCTAGGTATGCTTTGTACATTCAAACATGACTAACATAAGATATTAGAGGATACAACAACACAACACAATTGATATACATATATACAGTTTTTCTCCTATGTAGACGTCCAAATATTATTGTCGTGCGAACGTTATTGTAAACACGAAGAGATAATAGAAAATACATAATGTCCGCATAATAATAACATCATAACATTCACATAAGAGAAAATCTGTACATATATGTATCGGAAACTGGAAAGTATCTCATATGTGACAATTTTAATTAATAAATAATAGTATGTTATATTATTACATTGTTAATGATTGTTGTGGTCTTGATTGACCGTCGGAGAAGTTATTATCAATCTATCTGTCGGTAAACAAAATATGTGGCACCACTTAAACGAGCTTTCAAACTTGAAGAAAACAAAGAGATGCAACCAAAAAAAATCTTGACAAATGAAGGGAGAGGAACCCATGCATTACTTTGCATACACGTCTTGTGTTTACAATTGAGGAGAAGGGATGCAACTATTTCAGGTATTATTTTTCAATCAATCTGCATATCAATGATTAGATGCAGAGATAGGAACCCAGCAAATATTTTGAAGGATAGAAAAAGTTTTATCTTTCTTCCTAGTAGTTCACTTTTTCTGGGAACTTTTTGAACCAAGCCAAAGATATACTTGTGTTTTAGTCAAAATAGTTTAAACATGTAGAGACCCCATACCTTGTATAATTGTATTGGCACACAGGTTGATAAGACCCATGTCTTTGTCAAATTATAACGCCTTGATTTTTTTTATTTTTTATTTAGGAACTTTTCTAATAACACACCTTGAATTTTTTGTTTTTCCCTTTTTTTCACAACACTAAAATAACGAGTTATTATTGGCACCATAAGAAAGTTATTATACACTTCTCCACATAGTACTATTAAAATGCACCACATCTACATTTCATTCCCAAAAAAAAAAAAATGGACTATCCAAAAAATTGGGGAATCTATAAGTTTCCATGTGGGCTGATGCACAAAGGGTTGGGCTACTGCAATTTGAGGTTATGCTATGCATAAATGATTGGGCCTTGTATAATGACCAATTTATCCCTTGAGAGGATATCCTTCTGGTGGTCAGTAGTAGCCTGCAATTTCCTAAAGGATATAGCTGAAATTCTTGCCAACCCACTATTTTTGCTCGCTCAAGCCTACCATTTCCTTAGCCAATTCTTGTACAATGGCTCGTTTGGCAAACTTAAATGGAGTCTCTGAAACACTGCCAGCCATACCAAGGCTTCCAGGCATACAAGGGACCCAAAAGAGAGTGAGCATTGTTGGCTTTATGGGCAAGAAAAAAGATGATTTTCAGGAACAGCCACTACAAACTACAAGAAGACTAGCATTAGGCCTCGCCTCTATTGCACTTGTTGGGAACTCCTGCAATGGAGTCTCTCTTGCTGAGGGCAACGGGTTCTGGATCGACGGCCCCCTGCCGGTGCCTTCTGCTGAAAACAGTAAGTTTTCCTACTGAACAGTTCAAGTGTTGTAACATTTGCTACATTGTCATTCACTCCAAGCTGCTTCAAGCCTTAACTTGTTTCCAAAAATTTCAGCCGAACTTTTCTTTACTTGCAACCCATGTTTTCATCGCAGAAATTGCAAATGAGAAGACGGGGACTCGTTCTTTTCTGAAAAAGGGTCTCTACATGGCAAACATTGGAACCAAAGGGAGGAAGTTTAGGCTTAAGAAATATGCATTTGATCTCCTGGCAATGGCAGATTTGATTGCACAAGATACCCTAAACTATGTTAGAAGGTTCCTGCGGCTAAAATCCACATTCATGTACTTTGATTTCGACCAAGTTATCTCTGCAGCACCAGTCGATGAGAAACAACCTCTCACTGATCTTGCTAATAGATTGTTTGACACCGTAGAAAAGGTATCAAAATGAGCACATAATTTATTGTTTAGATTCCATGCAGCTGCTTGAGAATTCTTTTTACTTTCTGTCAACAGCTTGATGGCGCTGTGAGGCAACGCAACCTATCTGAGACTGAATCATATTATAAAGACACAACAGTTATTCTCCAGGAGGTCATGGATCGAATGGCATGAAACTCCAAATATGTCCCTCTGATAAGAGCAAAATTAGTTGAACTGCACATCTAGTTCCATCAGTTTCAAAGTTCACTCTTTGTCAGATTGAATTTGCAAATGTAAAAGCAGATAACTTGCACATGACAACAAGGCTGAGTTATGAGCCTTCGAGATTATGGCTATGAGAATGCACTCTATTTTTTGCTTCTAGTCCCTTTTACCTCGACAACATCGAAGAAGTAATCAAGAATTACTTTAGAAGATTAAGGAGGAAAATGTTATTGAGAAATCAAGCTCAATACAATCACTAGTTAGAATAGAAAATTCTCTCAGCTTAGTTATACAAATACACTATCTTCACTATACAGATAAGCCTACGTTAGAATCACTCCCAAATTTTCACTTTATGATACGAGTGGTGCAGATACAAATCACTGGTTACTTCAAATAAAAAAGAAACCTTCGATCAAAGATCAACCGTAGCTCAAACGTGAATCTGGAAGCCGCATATTGGTCTGACGTCGTGGAATTCCAATATCGCAAGCATTTACTCGTGAAGCAAAACGAAGTGAACAGAGTGATTCACCCGCTGAAGAGGGCTCAGGAGAGATGTTTACGACCATCAATGTCTTTGAGTCTCCTCCTAGGCATGGCTGGTCAACATTAGATTTAAGAGTTTAGAATGTCTTCAATAATCCAAAAAAAAAAAACGAAAGACGAAAACAGCAACCAGGATTTTGTTAACACTCAACAGCTAAGCACAATAAGATAACAGAACTAAATTCTTTTATGATTCAAGTGTGATTTAACTAAAGGAAACTTCTTAAGAGTGGAAATTTCAGGACTTTCAAGAAGAACATATGGGATGGGATGTTCCAAAAATAAACTTAAATCATTTTCATATATCACTTAAACAAGTAAACAACAACCTGAAGAAGATATGTAAGCTTTGAGTTCCGAAATGGTACGTGGTCCTCCTTCTTTGCCAAGGCAAATATTACGTCACTTAAAGATGAGAGGCTTTTGTTGATGGCCTGAATAAAATAAACATACATACATGTAATTACTAAAAACAAAATGAAAATGAGAACATATAAACAAAATAGATTATGAAGGTTTCCGTAAAATACTTGAGTTTCTTTCAGTCGGTCCCCAGTTGACCCACTTTTAGAAAGTCGTTCACTCCCGGCAAGATCAATAAGATTCAGGACACCTTGTACTTGTTGTTCGGTACTCTAAGATGAGAGGGTAAGTTAAGAAAAGTAAGCACAATAATACAAATAAGAAAAAGACAGAGTCAAAACATTAGCACATGAATACAGTAGAGTATTTATACATAAAAGAGATGTTGCTACCTCATTGACACCAGATATGCGTAGTGTGAAGACAAAATGGCTTCTTGACGATTGCTCGTTCATTTGGGTTTTGCCTACAGACCTGTTAGGAACCAAGTAGAAGATAAGTAAATCTTTTTTTTTCTCCTTTCATTTTGCTTGGTAAGTACTAAATTACATAGACAACGAGAAAAAGTACGAGTAAAAACATCACTTATGATGTATGTGGATCAGTTGCCCACCTTTCTTTCAAAAGCAATTTTCTTCCTTAAACAATAACAACATTTTCAATTCATTGAGTTAGAGTTATATCCCCAATGTCAAGCATATCGTTAAGGAAAGTTCAGAAAGGATATACAAACATGCACAAAAGAGGAGTAAGAAATACAAAACTAACAAGCATGGGAGGATATGTCAGTCAAGATTACAGGAGGTAATAAAACAGAATTAGTATTTGGATTTACAACCTGCTATGTGCAGCCCGCTCTAAGAGAAATGAGACCTCTTTAGCAGTGCGCACATCCACAATGGTAAGATCAGATACATGAGTGTTTCCATTTGCATCATGTTTGATCGTATATTGCTTTCCACCAATACCATTTTCTGTTCGTAACATATCTGAAGATGATCGATTTGGTGATAATAGATCACGAATAGTTTCATTATATATTTCCAACATCGACACCTACATATATTGTCAAAATAAGTGAAAATTACATATAAAAAGAATGCAATGATTAATACATTCATATAACTAGAATAACACAGAGAGAGAGAGAGAGAGAGAGAGAGAGAGAGATTCCACTCACCTGCATTTCATATTTCCAACCTTGTGGTTGAAGTGATTGTCTGGTTTTAAAAATTTGTTCTAGTGAACGGGGTATCAGCCCTTTTTCCTCTGGATCTCCTGGGTTACCCATCATGGTATAGGTTTTCCCTGATCCTGTTTGTCCATAGGCAAAAATACAAACCTGAAACAAGAAGCCACCATCATCAGGCTAAATGTGCAAAATGCTTGTGATACCCCTGGGGTATATTAAATATAGGTATATTATAAAAAGAAAGTTTCAAGTTATCAACCCATAATAACAAAAATTATGGGATAATATTATAACAAAGTACAAGAAAAATGTGCATTCTAAGAAGCTTCACATATTTATCAAAATAAATTTTAAATGACACTAAGAATTTTAAGGCTTTCTACCAAAACTAACAAGACAGCTTTGAAGGCAAAATTAATTTAATTAGACATTAAATGAATTGCTTGGCATGAAATGCAATAGTCACTTAAAGAATACAACAAGCTTTTTATCACCTTATAACCATCAAGAGCACTTTGTACAAGCTGCGAAATGTCTTCAAATACATCTTCTTGTGATACATCAGGCATAAAAACTTTGTCAAATGTGAAAGAATGTTTTTGCCCTGATGACAAATACAGACAATATGTGAGTTTGATCAACAAAGAGCACAGGAAAACACGCAAGAATAAGACTTGTTATCTACTACTATTTTTCAAGTAATGTACCAGTTTGCACTAAATCAATGCCCCGTCCGAGAGCATCCATTGCTGTTGGATAAGAGATAACCTTCCCTTCTGTGCTAGGACCATCATCAGCCAACAGAGGTCGCACTCTACAGAATACGCGGATGTTCCCTTTCAGTTCCTACAGAATGAGAGATTAAGTATGGTGCAGACAAAGTAGCTGATAAAAGCAATCGCAGAAGATTTACCAAGATGGTATTGTGCAACTTTTTACGCAGCATCTCTCCATCAATAAGCTTAAATTCTGCATCTGCCAGGCGAGTTTGTAACTCACTTATAAGTTTCTTTTGCCCTTCATATTCTGCTCTTGTTTCCAGTGTAGATAAGTCGGACATCTAGGAGAAACATAATTATACTTAGAAAATTTAACCAACATGATGAGCAAGTGGTTCAACCATTTCATTCCAAAACGAATGTGTACATAACCCATATGTCATACATAGTCCATGCAACATATAATAACCAGATATTATCACCTGCAGTTTCCCCTCTGCAGTCAGTAGTTGGTCCTTCAAAGTCCTTATCTCGTTACTTTGTGACAGACATCTTTCCTGAAGAATACCCAGCATTGTAATATGTTAGCAAAAAATAGAAACAAAACCTACATAAGAAGAAAGATAGAATTATATAAACAACCTCCAGTTCGTCCTTTTTTGATGTGAGGTTATCCAACTCAAAACAAGATTTTTCCGTCGACTCTTTATACTTGGTATATTCAGCTGTTAGAGTCTGCACTTGGAGTTGATGTCGATCACGATCATCTCTCACTTGTTGCAACTCCATCCGAAGGCATGCAACTTCATTTACCAAGGAATCCCTCTGCTTTATAGCATCATCTTGAGATTGCTGTATCCATCCATCAAATAAAAGTTAGAGACGGCTCATTTTCAAAAGGAAGGCAAGAGAGAACACAGGACAAAACTCAACTTTTAGATTACATACTATTTGATCCATTCCTTATACCAAGCTAAAAAATGCACTGACGAAACTCAAGTCACGACTACAAATAATAATAACTGTCTTATCGGTGCTACAATAAAGTTGACTACAAGATCGTTCCCTAAAACTTGAATTTATATTGGAAAGGGAAAAAAAATTTCTTCTAAACCCTTGAATGCAAAAAGTTTCTTCTAGACCCTTGAATGCAAAAAGTTTCTCAAAAATATAGTCAGTAATTAAAATGCCATCCATGAAAGGCCTATTAGGGCCTACTGGCAACATAAAGGAAGAAAGACCTCTACCATCTACAACATCATCATTCCCAATGAAGGCAGGATACAATCCTAAGGGAGTGCAATATCTGGTCTTTAGTCAAAACTTAAAAGTGCAACTGATAAGCACATTCAACAACAATATAATCATTACAAGTTTTTCCTTCTCTAGATACTTCATCAGGGAACTACAGTATGCAATTAGAAACAGTTCATACTAAGAAACTCACCCTGGTCACTGAAAGTTGACCCCTTAACATGCTCAGGTTCTCCACCATACTAGCCTTTTCCTTCTCTACTCGCTTAAGGTCTTCCTCAACTGTAGAGAGGTCCATGTGCAGTTTACTATTATATTGTTGCAAGCTTGCAATGTAGTCTTGCAATCGTTTGTACATATCATTCAGTGAAGTTATCTGAGGAATTCCAAAAAAGAAAAGTACTCAGATTAAAATATTTATATGGAAACTCTACACTTATCAATAATGAGGGAAAAGAAGTAAAGGAATAGATATTCTACTTCACCTTCTGATTAGCACTTGAGAGCTCTCTTTGGACTCTCCCAAGCTCATCCGAGAGGCAATTTTGCGATCGCTCAATTTCAAGCCTAGCCTCCCTTTCTCTAGTGAGAGATTCCATTGCAGTCTGATTGTCATGTACAAGAATGTTAAATAATCTACATCAGTCAGCTAAAATCAGACACATTGGATATCCGACCCACCCTACTTACCATCTTATCCAATTCTTCTTTTGTAAATTTCTCTTGTACAGAAGCAAAACTTTTTCTCAGCTCCACAATGATTGAATTCAATTCTTCTTCCTTGTTTTTGAATAAGATCCCTATAATCAACATAAATATAATTAATTTCTTCAGCAACTGCATTGAGAATACGAACACAAAAAAGATGTCACTCATACCCATTTCATTGCATTGCCGCTCTGACATTTCAACACTATTCTGTAACTTCTCGCGCTCAAACAGGTAGCTTCCTTCAAGCTCTTGGAACCATTTTATACAAAGTTTCAGCCTTTTAATATACTCAGTCAGAGTGTCACATTTTTCCTAGAAAATCAATCAATATGAAACATGATAAAATTGCAAAAAATCCAAAACGCATTTCAGGTGAACTAATCCAAATAAAACAAAATTACCATTTATTCAAAAGCTCAAAAGTTCAGAGAAAAAATCACATCTTTTAAGAAGTAAAAGCTCACTGACCTTGAGATTGAACCTGTCCTTCCTTCTGGGTCTCTCATTCAACAATGCTTCAACATCCTCTCTGGTAAATTCAATACCATCACACTCCGAACCCGCATTACTCGCCGGAGCGCTACTCGGACCCAAGTCTTGTCCCCCATTTACCACTGAAAACGCGTGTCGGACTCTCCCATTTCTCGCAGTGCCCACCATTTTTTTCCCCTCTAAAACTTTTGCCACTTTTCACACCCACTTCAATACTTCATCACCAACACCAACACTTGTAAAAATAAAAAAAAAAAAAAAAAATAAAAACACAACTTTCAAGAACACAATCTACAACCCAACAAAGAAAGACACACCCAAAAGCAAACCAAGAAAAATACGTGGAAAGTGATCGAAACCCGTCTTGAAAATGTTATATTTGGTGCCCTAGCTCTGTGTCTCCAGAAACCCACAAAAAATTCACCAAGAAATCAAATGAAGCACACATTCCAAAACCCAAATGCGAAAACTAGAAGGAACCCATGAAAAACAAGCGGATGGTGACTAAAAACCAAGGCTTGGAATTGCTATATTTGATGGGGTTGTAGTTTTAGCTTGTAGGAGTAGCTGGTTGTATCTTATGGGAAATGAAGACTGAATCTGTCTCTTGAAAAATATTTGAATAAGCAGAAGAAGAATAATAAGAGGAAGAGAGAGAGAGAGAGAGAGAGAGAGAGAGAGAGAGAGAGAGAGAAAGTGTTGTTGTGTGGGGCCATGAATTGCATTCAAAGCAAACAGTGAAATCTCAGCCGTTGCTTCAACGAGCAGGAAGATGGATGATCCCCAAGCAAGAAACCCAGTGATAGCAAAATATTTGTTTTCGTTTGCCAAATTAAAAAACAAATCTTTAATCTTCTTTAAAATTTAAAAATGGTTGAATTTATTTATTTGATTTTGTGATTATTTCATTAGTTTATTGGCTGTTGTTGGGTAAGGTTTGATTTTACTGCCGTTGGCATTTGAATGTTTTTGAATTGGGGATCAGGCGGTACCATCTTCAACAGTTTCATTGGAACAATGCAGTGCCTAAACTACCCTTATGTTTGTTTTCATAATTTTATTTCCCGAATTGATTTTTAAGTTCAGTTCCAAAAAATACATTTGGCATAAAAAGAATTGAAATACTTTCAATTAACTACAATTTTTTAAAATTTGTCAAATGACATGGTATTTAGGTCATATACTAGCGTGTATCGCTCAAATTATCTTTTCGTCCACCCTTTAATGAGTATAAAATAGAATGATTAAAATGAAAATGGGGAAAATTATAAGGACTATATATGTCATTTTGGCCTACTTTTCATAATATAATATAAAATATGATTATCCTGAAATTGAGTGAACATTGGTTTTCAATATTTGATTTCAACTTTTGAATTCCTTTTTTCTGTTTCAAGAGATGAATTCTAAACTACGTTTGAATGCGTTTTTAATAAGAAAATTCTGTGTCAGGTTATACATTAATTGGTTTTTTTGATTGCTTTTTGTTTTGAGAATGCTATATCACCATCTTTGGAGTTTTGAAAGGATGAACCAAAATTGTCAGAATGCATCACATTTTGACCCAACAATAAACACAAGAATTTAAGAAGTCGCTTTTGGGGTTTCACAATCATTGACAGAAGAAAAAAAATATTACATATGTATTCATCCAATGAGGAAAAAAAAAACCATGTTTTTCTTGTTTATACTTTTTCAAACGAAATAACTTAATTAGAATACATGCATATAGCTACCTACCGATTGGTTTAAATCTCCATGGTACTCGTGTGTCTGAGTTTTCTCTCCCCTTCTTTTCTAACTTTAACAAAAATTATAATAATCATAATAATAAATAAAATAAAGTTGCATATAGCTTGGCCTAAATTACATTTCCAAATGATGGTTTGGTTGGAATTGAGCCAGAGTTAGAGGTAATGATTATAAAGTATTTTGTCTCATAAAATTAAAAGACAAAAAGAATTCATTAATGATTATCCCAATAATTCAAGTTGAATGATGAATTCTTAGCAGTTGTCACATTCTTAAATTAGAAATATTTGGTGCAACTAATTTCTTATAGTATTATTTATGGTTCTTCTCTCTTTTGCTGTAGCTGAAGCAAGCAACCCAAGGCCAGCTCCAGCTCTCCCCAAACTTTTTCCCACCAGATAAGATTTAATTAATAAATAATTAAATAATATAAAGATCTTATCTTTACTTGCTTCAAATGGAGGTAAAGTATTTTCACTTTTAATTTTCCCGGAAAACTTTAAATTTTCTACCAATTATTTTCTTTGGAAACAAACAAAAGGATGCAAGTTCCCATCAGGCATGGTGTGTGCAACTAGTTTGTTGGTATTCCCTTTTCATTTCTTGGTGCTCAGCTTCCCATTCTTGTTGTCACTTTCTCATCTCATCTAATCATCCTTTTTAGGAAGCTTCTTGTTTAGCCATTGCTAATTAATGAACTAAACTCCTCCTCTCCTCTCTCTCTCTCTCTCTCTCTCTCCCCAAAGTTTTTATTATTATTTTTTTATTTTCATCAAATCTTTGTAAAGATATATACCAAACGTGTTTTTATGTAATCTGAAAAGAAAAAGAAGATAATTTCAAGGTGATATAGATGCTATCGGGATGATCACTTTTTTTTCATTATATGCTGCTGATTATATATGGCTTTCTTTACCAAATGGAATAAAGTGTAAATTTCTTTGTCTATATTTTGATGTTCATAGCTTGCCTTTCTAATTAGTAATTAGGTAACATGTGAGATGTCGGGTGACATTAATCAGATTTTAAATGTCAGGCAGGTGGTGGCCTAATGATCCATATTAAGAAGGAATTTTTCTTTAAACAAATGCTATTCTTTTTCTTTTTTTTAGGAATCTTTCTTATGGAGATGAACAATAATATATTAAACTCTCACACACTATACGAATGCTAGGACTCGAATTTAGAATCTTGGCTGAGGAAGCAATTACTTCAAAGCACTACACTAGTGAGTCCTTTGGAAACAAGTGATATCCTAAATACTCTAAATTAATTTATTCTACATGAAAGGGGACTCAAATTTAAGTGCAAGGGGCAAGCTCATTGCCCCGGCCAATTTGCGGTGTAAAACATTCAAATCTAATCAGCCAAAATAACACAAATTGAACAAAATACTATCTATCTTTCTCTCTCTTTCTTATCATTTTCATATAAGAACCTCAAATTCTATTTCATTTTTCTGATAGCTTATGATTTCTTTCTTTTTTCTTCTCCGGCTGACTATTTTTTTTATTTTTAGGTTTCTCAATAAAAACTAATGATTTCTGTGCAAGTGCCGTTTGGCTTGTTTCAATTCAATGAATGCATTTTCGGGACCAAGGAGCCTCTGAAGTTATAAGCTCCACGCTCCACTTTGTTGCACACAATGAGTGCGCAATATTACGCACGCAGGTGAAAAAAATGTTAAATGCTTTTACCATTTACGCAATTTTAAATGTTTGGTGTAAAGTTAGTTTAACATGATATGCGTAAACAGATTCTTGATTCTCTTTTTCAATTTATCCATAGGGGAGTAAATGATATTGCACACCAACTTGCTCGATTTGGTCTATATAATGTGGACAATTTTATTTGGTTTGAGGTGTCCCATGATCTTATTTAGAACTCTCTATTATGTGATTTTTTGAATCGGGGTTAGGTGTTTTATCCCCGTGTTACAATTCTTCATTTTATCAATAAAATTTCCCTCATTCCGTCAAAATTCTCTAAAAAACAAACATGATATGCATAAATGGTGAATGCATTTAACATTCTTTTCACCTACATAAAGTAACATTATTAAATGTTTGGTATAATTCAGGTGAAAAAATTGACAACGGAGCAACATTATAAAGATATAAAATGTCATTATAATTGCTGCGGACCAAATTTGCATGTGTATTTACCATTATTGCCAAAATATATTTGAGTTGTTCACCAAAAAAAATAATATACCTAATTAAGCGAGGAAGGAATTGATCAACTATAGATATACTTTTTCTCTGGTCAGAAACAAATCGTTATATAAGTCCTCAAGCAATTTATATATATAAATCCCCCTAGTCTTGTCTTATATTGTTGCCAAGTGTTTATTGTTTTATGTGAATGCCAACTCGAACAAAACCCTAATGCTTGGGCGGCTTCAAATTCCAACACAACTGGTTGACCACAGAACTTGTTTACCAGTCAAGATCCTCCAAGTTTGTGAGTTCTATGGCGTCCCATATATTTGGATTTACTTATATTATATGGTCGCCTGCACCATAAGCTCAAAAAATATGAGTTGCATCATAATACACTAATATAAATATTTTAAAATTAAAAAATGATTCACTAGTGTAGTGATTTGAAGCAATTACTCTTTTAGAAAATGTCAGGGTTCGAGTTCTAGTATCGTTATGGTGTGTATGAGTTTAATATGCTATCGCCCATCTCAATAGGAAATGTCTTCAAAAAAATATTAAAAATAAAATGTTATCCAAATGAGTTTTAATATGATGTGAACAAAGTCAATTAAGTAGTCTACCCATTTTTAATAATAGACATGTCATGAAAGGATGTGTTGAATGAATCAAAATGTGTTGATTGAGTCTAATTATAGTTGTCTAGTTGAATTTAGTTGAACCAAAAATGCTTATCACCGATAAACAAAACAGCAACTGAAAAGTCTAAAACTTATTCTATGGACTATTAGACTGCCGATGTGATCCACATTTTGATAGCTTTTTCATTACAAATTTACCCGTATTTGACATTATATTAAAGCATTTGGCTCTATATTAATTTTAATTTCGTATGAGACATTCATCTTGTATGAAGAGGAAAATGTCACATTAAATTAGAACGCATCTAAAAATTACCCAATTTACGACATTGTTGTTATTGATAAAGTCATATGAAATTATCCTAACCATTAATTTATCACGTCCAAATATATAAGAATCTAAATCCATTTACATATTCTGCATTTATATGTCTACCCGTTTTGTTCTATTTTATTGTCAATAAAACTCCAAAATATGAAAATATTATCAAGCATATCACAACCTAAATCAAACATCTTCTAATACCATAAAAACTTATGTCAAACAAACATATTAGATAGAAAATGTCCAAAAAATGAACCAAAAAACATATATGAAAAAGAAATAAGTTATAAGTTAAAAGATTTTTCAAAAATAAAAAATAACTAAAAACATATTTCACAAAAATAAGGTGACGTGTCGCAATCATGCTTTCCATATAACTATTAACTCAGCTTGTTTAATAGTGGTGTTTCATAGACCCGACATGATGAAACTTAACATGCACATATAATGTCATTTTATTTTGCTGTACATGATTTTGTCACGTCGGACTGCACCATGTTCCAATCTAATTTTATTAATGTTTATGTTCGCAATATGGTCCAAATCCAAATATATTTGGATTGGAAATTTGGCTTGGATCAGTTTGAGCTGGATTGGATAGTTTAGATATTTTTGGGTTGCTTGGGCTTTTTTGGACTTCAAACATTGTAACTCAATTCAATCAATCCAATACTTACTCAATGCCATAATCCAACATAACGTGATTATGTATTTTTATAACTCACGGAAAAATAAAAAAAACTCAAACGTAACTATGATGTTAAAGTGTGTGTGAGAAATCTCTCTCCTTATAGTTTAGATTATAATTTGTACTAATTTTTTTGTTTAATAATATTAATAACTCAAACGTAACTCCCATGTTAAGAGCAGTTCCAGCGGTGAGCCTAGCCTAGGCAAAAGGCCCCCTAGGCTCCCAAAACCCATTTCAACGGTGAAATCCAGCCCAGGAAAGAGGTGGGGTCCTGAAGGCCCGACGAGCCTAAAGGTAAAACTTGTTTGGGCAAGGTGACCTCATACTAACGTCAGTGTGACGTCGATCGCCAATTTAAATACCAACAAAATTTAAACAAAATATCATTTTTCTTTAAATATCTAGCCATGTTCTTCACTTTCCACACAAAAACTCCATATTGATTCATCTCTTCATATCTTATGTGAATAGCGATTGCCCTTGAGTTACCATGAAAATGGGGTGGGAATGCATCAAAAAAATTGCTAGGGCATACACTATAAACGTGAAAGTGATTGTCCTTGCCTCCCCTTGTCTTTTGCTAGGGCAAATGGGTGGAAGTCAGGGACGGAGCCACCTTTAGGCCAAAGGTGGCCCTGGCCCCTCCAATATTTTCTAAGTTTTCACCAATCAAGGCAATGTATTGTAAAATATTAAAAGGATTTTGCATGTTTAAAGTTAATGGCCACCTTAATAAATTCATTTTGAGTAATAATGTGAAGTTATATTGGCTTTTCTTTGCTGATTTTTATATCTTTCTCTTTTGGGTTTTAGTAAATATTGATTTCTTTAGTATAAAAATTAAAAATAAATATATATACTTGGATAGATTTTAGGGGTGGGCGCGGTCCAGTTTGATCCGGTTCTCACCTCAAACCGGAATCGAAATCGGTACTATTTAACTGGTCCAGTTTAGACAAAAATAATTCAAAAACTGGCCGGTTCGATTCTGACCGGTTCCGATTTTAAACCGAATTATTAATTTTTTATTTTTTAAAATTTTTTTCAAAAAAATTATTTTTTTTATAGAAAATAATAATAATAATGTAATAACCCAAAACAAAATATCTAAAAAGTATGATTAATATCTTTTAGCAAAAAGACAATTTTAACATCGCATTATTTAATAGGGAAAAAGTTGACTTTTTGATCGAGAAAGAATTTAGCAATTCCGCTTGTGCCGTTGCGTAGAGCACGGCGAAACGAGTCCGTAGACACGGAGTAGACCCGAATCGGAGTTGTAACGAAGGAGTTATGGTCAAAAGAGTCTCAGTGGCAGAACCGTAAATATTTCGAAATTCAGTTTTATAAACCCAGCTTTTCTTCTCTCTTGCGACTACTTCGACCAGCCAACTTCAGACAGCGATTTCTCCCAACTCAGGCCACCGTTTCAGGCAATACCGGTCCCAAACGAACCACCTCACTTCCCTCTATCAGCCCTGCCCCTCCTCAGCCTCCATCCGCTACTGCAGTAGCCGGAAACTGCCACGAAACAGGCCGGTTCCAACAGTTTTTCTGAAAATTTTTGGGAGCTCGTTCTCTCACTTCCACCCACCATTTTCGTCGACCCAGGTATGGATCTTGAACCTCTCGAGCTGTTCTAGCTGCCTGTTGGGTATGATTAGATCGATTCGTGGTGTAGCTATTGGATTTTTGAGCTTGAAGTTTTAGCAGATTTTCGGCCTCTGTTTTCGGCCATTTCCGGCCACTTTTTGGAGTATATCCAAGAACAAAAGTGACTCCAAATGGGGTGTTTTACCTACGGTAGGAGTTTGGAGTCTTGGTTCTGAGATTTTTCGGCCACCCGGTATCGCTTTAGACACCCGAATCTGCCCGCGCGTGCTGGGGCGCTGGGTGAGGGTGGTGAAGTAATTCTGTGCATTTTTGTGATCCTCGTGTTGTCACGAGAGCGTAGGATTTCGCGGATCTCGATTCGGAGTCCGTTTGAGCCCCGAACGAATTTTCCATATCGCGCGATCCTTGGGTGCAGTGTCGTCCAATCGTTGGATCGAGCTGAATTTTGGATATGTCGGTCCACATGATTTCAAGATTGTGTAGGATTTGACGGATTACGAATCGGAGTCCCAGATACTCCGGAATCGCGAACCCTGGGGCTAGGGTTTGGATTTTAAGCGATAACGCAATTTTGGCTAATCCGACCGTCCGTTTCGGACCAAACTCGCAGAACATGGTTCCTTCTCTATCAGGAACCTTCAGAGAATCCCAGATTGGCCATCGGAGACCGTGGACCCACGGGGTCCCGGATTGGCCGGTCTGGTGGTTGATCGCTTAGTCAAGCGTCGAGTCTTCCAAAACTGATTTAAGAGTCCAAAAGGCTAATGTGGGCATATGAGTAACTTAAAAATTGGGCGCACGTATTTCTAGGAGCCGGGGGCAGGGTATTTAATTTAAATTCTTTTTATTCAACAAGTTTATTGCTTTATTATTCATGGATAATCATGCACCAAAGGTCCAGTCAACCCGCAGCCGGGACCTTCGAAGGGCCCAATTAGCTCGGACCATCTGTGAGTGGACTTTCTTTCATGAATGATTTTATATAAATGAGTTACATGAATGATTTATATAAACAAGTTTACTTAAATGATTTTATATTGATTTTATATAAATAAGCTTTTATAAATGAGTTTATTTGAATAAGTTTTATGAACTATTCTTCTCGAGTATGATTTGTACTATTAAGTAGAGGCTTAATTATTGAAGCTCAAGTAATATTAAAAACAGAGGTTGAGAACTTTACCAGAGGAGATACAGTTACGATTCAGATTTACTGAGATGCAGTGAGTTAGTAGACTTTTCTTAAAATACTTTATTTTCAAAGAAAACCACCGTGTACCCATTACTTTTGGTGATTACCCAGAGTCGGACCGATGTCTACGGACATCCAGTCTGATTATAGTTCAGTCAGTGCACTTGACTTTGCCTCACGAGTTTCGGGGACGCTCGGACCGTGAGTGCCAGGATTTGCGGCTCGGCAGACTTGGTGTCCCGAGACCTGCCAGGATTGCGGCTCGGCTGACTCTGTGTCCCCGAGACCTGCCAGGATTGCGGATCAGGCTGACTACGGTCCCCTGCATCCTGCCTGAGCGACTCGAGCTGACTTGGTGTCATCGAGGACCCGCCGGCAGATCAGGCTGATCATAGTCCCCTAATTTCGCCAGTTTGCGGCTCGGGTAGACTGCGTGGCGCCCGAGACCTGCCAGGGGAATTGACGGATATGACAGGGGTACAAATAGGCGGTATTTTCAAAGGATTTTGAGTTTTCTTTTATTCAATTATAACTTTCAGTTATTTTATATCAGTTTTTTTTTATATTCGTGCATTTATATCTTTACATATTTGTTCAGTTATACAAGCACAGTCATCAGTAGGTTTTTACATGCTTATTGGAATACTTTGTATTGAAATATAGACAAACCCTCGATTTAGATCCCTTCTTATTTTTAAATGGGGGTTATTA
The DNA here is from genome assembly GCF_902201215.1 of Prunus dulcis. Taxonomy (NCBI): domain Eukaryota; kingdom Viridiplantae; phylum Streptophyta; class Magnoliopsida; order Rosales; family Rosaceae; genus Prunus; species Prunus dulcis. The sequence goes on along the minus strand of NC_047653.1, from coordinate 12,804,630 downwards.
TGTTTAAAAAAATTGTTTTCAAGAACATTATTTTTGTCCACTCACATTTTCAACCTGTTTTTCGCCCCCAGGCCGTAGAAGTGCGCAGGATCCACCACCGAGCCATCCCTAGCTTCCGCACCACCAAGTAAGGTAGAGTTTTGTGGAAAAATTCTTGAAATCCTGTGAACTTTAGAATTTGCTCTGATATCTGGTTTTAGTGGAAAACTGAAGCTGGCAATTAAGTGATTATCATATTCTGGCAGATGGTGTGGATTTATTTGATTGTTTAACAGGTGAAAAATTTTGGGTTTGGTCAAAATACAGGGGAGACTCTGCCTAATTTTCGGCAAGAGTCCAGAGAAAGTTTTCATGGTAACTGTAGCAGGAAGGATAAAACGGTCATTGGTGCCCGACAGTTGCCAGATGTCGGACATGCACAGGGCTTGGTTCGAATTCCAAAGTGGAATTAGGATCGGGTCTTGTCAAATAAATAACTTATTTTTTGGCTTAAAAATTAACAAATAATCCAATTCATACATTTATAAATTTTTTGCTGTTGAACTTGGAAAAATAGTGATTATAAAATTTAAAATATGGCATTAGATTTTAAAAATTTGTAAAAATAAAAATATATATATGACCGGTCCGGTTCGGTTCAGTCTGGTTTGGTTCGATGTAACTGAAATCGGTTGGAACCGTTCTGTCCGGTTTCGGTCCATTTTGTTGACTTTTTTGGTCAACCGATTTTTTTCACCGGTTCAGTTCGGTGTTCCAGTTTTCTGATCCCAATGCCCACCCCTAATAGATTTAGTTGGAAAATCTTAATTCTTATCATAACTAACCAAATAGGTTAAAAATACTTGATAAAAAAATAATTAAAATGGCCATAGAGCTTAACCTAATTCAAAATAAGTTTAATATACCTTTTTTTTTTCTTTTCTACAATTTATATTTTTCTTCTTACTCTATATGTTTGGTACATGTTAATTCTGGCTTCGTCCTTGGGTGGAAGTGCTCTAAAAGCCAATGGGCTCTAGCGGAGTGGAAAAGGGTCTTAAATTGCAAATTAGAGGTCTAAGGTTCAAACCCCCATGACATCATAGTTGTGTGTGTGCGAGAAATCTCCATTTCATATAGTTTAGACTATCACTTGTATTAAAATAATAATAAAAACTTAAACGTAACTACGATGTTAAAAAAACACAAAGTTTTTAAACCAACAACAAAACACAGTGCAAAACATGTGATACTTGACATTTTCTACCCAAAAATAAAATAAAATTGAAGTTGGATAAAAAAAAAACTGACAACTAATCTAATTGGATCAATCTTCATACTTAACGTTGTCTAGAGTGGATGTGCTCTCTATGCTGTACTCGAGTTCGAATTCTCCTCCCTGTAGTTTAGATTAAATTAAAGTAAAGTATTATTTGTATAAAAAAATATATATACTCTTCGTGTGTAATAAAAAAATAGAACTCCTCATGTGTGTGGGCAGCCCAAAAAAAATTTATTTTCTTTGAGGGCAACAAGTTATGAACCTATTATTCTGTATTCTAATTATAATCAATAGATACTCCCTCTTTTTTGGTCCCTTAAGCTATTACTAGGCTCTCCGCACACGCTTCCGTGCCTGTGAGAGGCTTTTTTAAAAAATATATTTAATATATTTATTTTAGAATTAAAAAAGATAATGAGTAGTTATGTTCCATAAAAATAGGATTCATTATATGATATTTCTTTCAATTTTAATTTTTTTAAAAATATGAAAATGTGTGAATTTACCATATTATCCTCATTTAATTAATAATTTTAATTCTTAATGTTTGAATTAACAAAGAGCATTTTTTGGTATTTTGAATGTTTCGCCTTTTGCTTTATATATATATATATTAATAATTTTAATTCTTAATGTTTGAATTAACAAAGGGTATTTTTTGGTATTTTGAATATTTCGCAATTCTCTGCCTTTTGCTTTATATATATAGATGAAGACTTATAAAGCGGCTCGATACAATTCAAGTTGAGGAAAAGAAAAAAGAATTAGTTAAGCAACAATAAAAAAACATTTGATAGGTTTGATAGAACTGAGTAAGTTGGCTTAGTTTGTACTTAACAGTCTCGATCTCTAGGACCATAGGAGTCCAAGAGATTGTGGTCACTCACCGTTAGATATTAATCCAATGGTTCAAAAAAGTTTCTTAAAAGGAGTGCAAGAGTGAGGGAACCGTTGAATTTACATCCAACGGTGAGTGACCACAAATCTCTTGAATCCCAGTAGTCCAAGAGAACAGAATTATTGTACTTAACAGTCTCGATATCTTGGACCCGTCTAATTCATATTTATTCAGGAAAAAAAAACCTCTTTTCTTTGTAAATGAAGAAAAAGGGAAAAATATGCAATTCATATGAATGCCACCAACCCTATCTCACCTTTTTGTCGTCAAACTTATCTTTATTGTTTGTGATTCTCTAACTTTAGCGTCGTTCACTATGTGTGAGCTACTTGATACGACAATAAGCTCATAGTCGTCTAAATTAATATGGAGAAAGGCAAAAAACAAAATGGAGATGCGGGGTATCGATCCCCGTACCTCTCGCATGCTAAGCGAGCGCTCTACCATCTGAGCTACATCCCCTTTGCTTGTTCATTCTTCTTTGTAGCTTATATATCATGGATACCATCGGATATCAGATAAGATCAGATTTGTATGAAAGTACATCATAACACAATCTATGTTACAAGTATGTCAAAATAAACAAGTCATCACTAGCAGTATATTTTGGTTTAACTTACACTGCTTCCTTATCTTTCATGGTCAGATGATTAATATCACAATCCAAGGGGTTGATCTTGTGGATTTTGATTTCCAAAAGTAGGTCATTAGTCACAGAGGCCTCTATTCTTCTCCAATCTGCATCTTGTGGGAGCTCAAGCTTCCTAACATACCCATGTTCCCACCAATTCCCACTTCTCCAATCTTTTGTGCTCTTGGACTCTCCTCCTTGCTGCTTCCACTGCCCACTAATTTCCACAACCTTCCCATTTTCCGCATAGACCTGAACATTGTTTTTCCCATCTCCTGTTTCACCAAATCAAAAATACTGTTCTGTTTCATTGCACTCTTGAATTTCTAGTTTCTAGTTCAAAACTCTTCATATATATAGATGAAGTTATGATTTTTTATCCCATCTGATGTATCAGATTTTAAAAAGACCCATTTTGCTAACGGGGTTAGTCCAGTGGAATATGATATTGACTTGCAGATAAGAGGTCTTATGTTCGAACTCTCAAAGACATCATTTGTGTGTGTGTATGACATCCCCCTCCCCTCTAGTTTAGACTATTGAGTTTAGACTATTGCTTGTACTAAAAAAAACACGACCCATTTGGAGCCCAATATTAAATGTTCAATTACCAAAAGCAAAAAAACCCAACATAAATGTTTGATAAAAAGGCCTCCTTTCCTTCTCTCAAAACTCAAAAGGTTTACTTGTGATGTGAATTAAGGAATAATACCACCTATATTTCTTAGGTTTGTATATTGCAGCCTGCCAAAATAATATACACAATTCAACTATGCAGTCTCCTTGGTTCATGATGATTTGAATCACTAAGAAGTATTTGGAAATCTTACCTGGTAGATCTGCTTTTAGTACATAATCTTGATCTGTTTGAAACCAGTCAACAGCACTGCTTTGACCAGAGCTTCTGAGGCCAGCCAACAAGATATCTGCATCAAACTCCCACAGTGGGAAGGCATCAGAAGGATCAAAAAATTTCCCAAACAAGAATGGACTGAACAATGATCCTCCACCAAAAACCTTGTGCACTGCTGGACTGCCTTGAGACATGAACTTCTTGAACACATCTTCTCTCAATAAAACACACCATTTGTGTGGAGTTTGATCATCTGTTAGAACTTCAAGCTGCTTGCGAGTAGTAGTCATTGAATTGAAGATTAGAGAAACTGAACTTTTGAGTGTGTGGTGGAGAGAGGTTTGAGGCTTGTTGGTTCTTATAGTGTGGGAGAAGCACTTTTGAGAAAGTAGTAGAGCACAAATTCCCTCAGAATACTTGAAGGGCTGTAAAGCTAATTGGAATATTTCTTTTTCTTGATCCTTCCTCATTGGTGACAAGAAATTACATGTGGCAAAATGGAAGAGGTAATTGACAAAAGGTCCATTCAACCTTGAAACTCGTGGATTGATTGTTGCTTGTGCAGAACATAAAGAAAACTCAGGCTTGCTGTTCACATGAAAAAATAAATTCATCAGCACATGACATCCTTGAAGAAGAAAAAAAGCTCAATGAATCTGATCCATGGAAGAATCTTTATAGGGCATGATGGGTTGAGTGTGGTCAAGACATGCCATATTTAAACTAGCTCAGTCAGACACTTCCCTTTCAGGTCAGTTCATTTGAAGCAAGAGTAATTTTTCTGGAAAAGCACTTCTTTGATCAATGATGGAGTTTTGGTGCAATTAACCTTTTCTATGCTGTCAAAGTACAGTAGTGAATTTGTGCTTTTGCTTTTGAGATAAGTTTTTATATATTCACGAAAGGCTGTGTGAAAGGAATATTTGTCACGTACTTACATGAGTTGGGTGCCTCTTCTCTTGTCATGTTGCCCCTCCTCCCCATACTATGCAGAGTCTTTTTATATCTTTCTTTTCAACTATGGCATTAAGTTTTTGACTACTTATTACAATGAAGCTTTTGTGCAGTGCAGGCTACAGCAAATGGTATTGGCATCTGGCAGAGCTACTTTTTCCTAAAGCAGGATTAGTATCTTCATGATTGATGCTGAATTTCCAACCAGTGAAAATTCTGGAGGGACTTTGGATAGTGGGGCACAGCCAGAAAAGGGCAGCTTTCCTATATAGGTGCAGTTATCTTGAAAGTTCAGGGCTAATCATGTGCTGCCAATGCTAGAATAAGTGACCTAGTAATTGTGGTTCATCCCATCTACGATAAGGCAATTATTGTCCTCTTGGAACATAAAATTCAGCAAGTGGAATAAAGTAATTTATCTGTTGAATCATTTTAATAGTTAGAAATGAAAAATGAAGTAAATAAATCACTTAATAACAAGAGAAATGCTAATCCGAGTTGCTGAAAATGACTTTGGCGAGACTCTAGCTTAAGCGTGAGTCGTGACATTACAACACGCTCATTCTTTTGCTTCCAGGAGTGTGTTTCTCTTCCAGAAAGAAGAAGAAGAAGAAGAAGAAGAAGAAAGATAGAAAGAAAATCATAAACATGCATATATAAAATACGAAGAAGAAAAACAGAAGAACGAATATGGAAGTCGGCAGCTTAACGTAAAGAATTGGCAACAAGTTAAATTGAAAGAAAGGGTCAATGGCTGCCCTGCTGCCAAACTTCTTGGCCTTCTCGACAGTTATTCACAACACGTTGTCCAAACTTTTGGTCATGCTTCAGATTCAGAACAACGACACATTCCATTTCTTTTTTCTTTCACAAAATTGTAAACAAATATAATTTGAAGCAACAAAGAAAAGGGAGACAACTCAAAGAGGTGCCCCAGCACACATGCATGGACGGTCAAGAATACCCCACATATATCAACGATTAAAAAAATATATACATGCATCAACAGTAAAAAAAATGTTCTACAAACGGTTAAAAAATGTTCCACACGCATCAAGAATCATGTGACCTAGCATTATTCTTCCTCAAAACCTACTGCAAAAGTCTATTCTCTCCTACAATGATGACAACGTCGGTGACTTAGACAACCGAGTGATGAAAAGAAAGATGAAGATCAAATGCGCGTAGGTGATTGGATAGCGCAACAAGAACGGAAAAGAAAGGTTGGGTTATTTTGTCTTTGAGATACATTTCTGATCCTCTAATATTATCATAGTTAGATTTCAAGTTTTTGTTTTTGAAATAATTGTTATTTGCATTTAAAAATTGCATCCTACACTCCTCCTTCCTCAGCAAGAAATCATATTTATAGTGCACATTTCATTTTCCTTTTAAATATTTACTACATTTGTATTAGTACATTATTGAAACTTGATTATTTTCTCCGGAAATAAAAATTATTAGCCTAAGTAATAGTTAGTTTAGGTGCAGCTCCCCGCCCGAGTACTCCTATATCGCGGATCGACTTCAAGGTCTTACCCTCTTTTTCCCTTCGATGGAGGGATCGGAGTCTGGTCATATCGACTTGGGTTTTTATCAAATTTAAATTGGTCAATTGAGCACATCATATCTTTGGTTCTTTCAAATTAATTTCAATCTGCTTTTAATTTGTTAGTTCATATAGAAGAAAAGACTAAGAAAATAAGAATAAAAGTATTTATATTCTCTAATTGGTGTTGATTTTATATAGGTTTCATTCAGATCTCACTTATAGAATAGTTTTGGAATGAAGTTGATTTTCATTTATAGTCGTTTTAATTTTCTTTGTACAAGAAAAAGAAAAAAAAGGTTTTATGAAATAAAATTAGCATGTTACCGTTGTAGTGTAATTTAGTGGATAAAACAATGATTAGCCAACATCTCACATCTGTTTTGTGTTGCAAATATTCCATTAGGACACAAACAACATACTGGGTACAAGTGGGAGTTTTAAAAAATAATAATAATACGAGATTAATTTTTTTTTTTATTGAGTTTAAAAAAAAAAAAAAAAAAAAAACAACCAAAAGGAAAGAGACAGGAAACATAGTCATTCCCTTGACGGCTTTCAGACGAAACGTTCTGAAGAAAAATTTCACCTTTTCGACATGTTCCGGTCAATACCGCCAATGTTTTGTATACAAATTTAATAGCTGACATTTCTTAAACACATTGGGTGGATCTGGTTAGAATCGAAGACACATTAAAAGGTTTCACACGAGGAGCCTTTTGATTTTTCGCATTCTCATTTGCCATTTGGAAATTTCACGGCTTGCTTGAGCTCCATACGAGCTCTCTTTGGTTGGTTTCTTTGTGGTGTTGCAGGTGATTTGGTTGGCAGCTTTGGGGAAGAAAACTTCTGGGTTTTCTTCAATTCTTTCTGTTGTATTCAGAGTTCAACTTCTCATCAGAAAAACTTCCGTGGGTATGTGAAGATTTTCTTATATATGGTGGAAATTGGGATATAATAGGTGTTTTCTTAAGGAAATTGAATTGGGTTGGTGCCAAATCGTGAAAGTTAGAAGCTTTTGTGTGGTTTTGCGTGATGAAGCTGTTCTAGGGTTTTGGTTATGAGAGGTTTAGGCATTGATGAAATGAGAAGGATATTAAACGTTTGGAATGACAATTCAACAACAAATAGGTCTTATGAGGACAAGCTGTTTCATTGTTTTGGTTATTCTGCTATGTGCTTCAACATCAATAAGCTCAGAGGAGAGGAAAATCACAGAGGAAGTGTTTCTCAGTCAACTTGTTGATCCAGCAACTGGAAAGATTGATGGGGACATGGTAAGAGACTATATAACATCTTTTTGTTTCAGTAAGATACCTTATCATACGAGTGTTATATCTTATATGATAAATTTGTTCATATTAATGTTATTCGTTTTAAATTTGTATCAAAACCATATCTTATATAGGGATTTCTGTAGTACGCCTCTCTGCTCTTATTTCAATAGCATCATGTCATATATCTGGACCGAACAGTAGATCCGAAAATTAGATAAATAATCTAAAGCTTTTTAGTTCGTGAAAGTATGTTTGGAGCTTATGAAGTATTCTTGTACTGAAATAGATTTTGATTTTGTTAATTTTACTAAAATGTTTGTGCACAACTTATTTGAAAACCAGAAGTAGTATTTGACAAAGTGATATCTTGATAAGTCTAACAAAGTTGTATATCTATTGAAGATAAAAAAGGCCAAAACAGAATTGAAAAAAATTATATGAGAAATGATATTTTGATGTATTTGAGCTTTACTTTTCACCAATGAAGTTTCTTATTCTTCATCAACTCTGTTACATGCTTGTTTTTGCAAAAGTAGACATTAAAATTTGTAAATTCTGTGGGCTGCAGGCACAGCTGTTATGGATAAGTTGCCAGGTGGATTTGGTCCACTTGACAGAAGCTATTGAACATCTTCACTTATGGTTAGAAGAGGAAACATCTGGTGGTACAGATGAAATTAGTTCAAAAAGACAGTCATCGGGAAAAGAAAGATTTCAGAAGCTTATTAGTGTCCTGCACCCTGAGGTGAAACAAACTCTTTCAGATTGTTTAAGAAGGCATGGTCTCCTATCCCGTGTCTCTGGAGAAGAGGGTGCCTCGAAGATATGGTATACCAAGTATATTGAGTCCCTATTTCCCAGACTTTATGTTCCAAGAAGGAATTTGGGCAGTGAATCGCTTCAGAGCTCTGCTGAGGTAGCTTCTCCAGCCCCTGCAGCAGGATCTCCTCAACTCAGTCCAGTACCATCCGCTGCTCCAACACCTTCCACTTCTCACACTCCTAGGTCTAGGCGCCCTGCTGCAGCATTTTTTCCTTCCGATTCCAAAAATTCGACTGTGCAAGCTTCAGAGCCAGATGCCGGTTTAAATGTACAGGAAGATAAAGGACAAGATGATCGTAAAAAAATTGTCATTGCTGTTGTTGTTACTGCATCAGTGACTCTTGTTGTTGCAGCAGTTTTCTTTTTATGCTGTACTAAAATCTGTAGGACTGGGAAAAAAGATGGACAAAATGATGAGAGGCCCCTCCTTAGCCTTAGTTTAACTGATTCTAGTGGTATAATTCTCTAATATCTTGTTTCTGTTATCTTTAGTTGTTTGAACCATTTCAATTCTATATATCTCTGAAAGTTTTAATGTTTCAGGTTCTTCGTACAAGTCTTACGTTTTGGGAAATTCAATGAAAGAAGTGAAGCTTGACCATCAATCGTTGGGTAATAACTCAAGTAATCACAGAAAGGCCTAATTTTTAAATAGTAATTTTCACATTGAGTCTGATGTTTTAAATACTTCACTACATTAAACTGCAGAATTAGGATCCACTGGAGGTGCTTCCAAATTTGATACATCCAGCAACATCAATGGACTGGTACCACCTCCTCCTGGAAGGCCTCCTACTGGACTGCCTACTCTAAAGGCCCCTCCTGGCAGAGCAAATCCTCTCCCTCCTGAACCACCTTCTTCTTTTAAGCCTCCTCCCAGCAGGAATGGTCCTCCTCCTCCTCCGCCTCCTGTGCCACCTTCCACTTTGAAAGTGCCACCTTCCACTTTGAAACCCTCGGGCAGTGCAGGCCCTCCCCCACCACCTCCACCACCTCCTGGCCCTCCCCCCCCACCCCCTCCAAAGATTGGTGTTCCTCCTCCTCGGCCACCTCAATCGATGCCTTTTGGTTCAAAGGTAGCTCGACCTCCACCTCTTGCACCAAAACGTCCATCAAATGCTGCTTCTGGTGAGGTAGGTGGATCTGATGCTGAAGGTGATGCTCCTAAAACCAAGCTGAAGCCATTTTTTTGGGATAAGGTTCTAGCAAACCCTGATCATTCAATGGTTTGGCATCAGATTAAATCAGGATCTTTCCAGTAAGTTGCAGTTTTCTTCCTTTTCTTCTTTGTGATCCATGAATCATTAGATATTACAAGCCTCTGAATAGTAATACAATGATGATTCTTATACAGGTTTGATGAAAATATGATTGAAACTCTGTTTGGGTATAATGCTGCTGAGAAAAACAAAAATGAACGCAAGAAAGAATCTACATTCCAAGATCCTTCGCCCCATTTAATTCAAATTATTAATCCCAAAAAGGCACAAAATCTATCAATTCTTTTGCGGGCACTGAATGTCACCGTAGAAGAAGTCTGTGATGCAATTCATGAAGGTAACTTATCTCCTTCTTTCTATCCATGGCATTGAAAAGAGCAAGTATTTTTCCTTTCCTCTTTTTTCAGTGTGTCAAAATGGAAATGTATTAGGAAAAGGGATATATGGTGTACTTTCTTTATTTTTCTAGAAGAAACTTGCATTTAGTCCTTTTATGAAGTTTGAGGACTTAGAGAAGCTCAAGTGGTAGATGCACCTAGTGCTTGTGCTTAGGATTTTTATAACCAATGTCCCCACCAACAATCAAATTGGACTCTGAACTGTCAATTGCATCAATATGCCTGTCAAACTCAGGTACTGTGCATCAATGTATCCCCTGATGTCTGATCCATTGGTTTTTCTGTTGAAAGTGGCATGCTTTCAAGAGTAGAATGGTGCATTAGACCATAAATTATAGATTAAAAAGCATTTTCTCTCTCCTCCTCTGTCACCCTTTTTCTCTCTTCTCTTTCTCCTTCCGTGCTCACACACAATCAACAAGTATTCTAATATACTAAATGCAACAATAAAACTGAATGAAGTTAAATCACGTTATCAAAATACTGCAGAAACTAGATAAACCACCAAACCACTAAAACTCAAAAGTACTGTGTTGAAACCCATAAGTGAAAAATACCCCTAAAATTTAGTCATCTGCTTTCCATGTGATCAATTTGGACAGAAGCTGAAGGATCAGATGTCAGGGCCTCATTGGTGCATGGTACCAAAGTTTGAGGGTCGCATTGATGCAATTGAAAGTTCAGGGACCACTTTGATTATGGGGCAATATTTCAAGGGTATTGGTGATTTTAAAATAAAGCCTTGTAATTGTTCTAAACTTCTAATTAAACGCTGTGTTTCTCAAAAAACCTAGTAATTACTTTGGAACTTTTTCTGAAAATTCTCGAGCGAACATCTTGTCTAAGTAATAGAATAACGTATAAAGAAAGCTAAAATAAAAGATGATCCAGTGCATGTGTTTTTTTTCCTTGCATGAGAAGCATATTGTAATCTTTCTTAGTTGAATCAGGAAATGAGCTTCCCTCAGAATTCCTACAAACTTTGCTGAAGATGGCACCAACACAAGAAGAAGAACTAAAGCTTAGACTGTTCAATGGTCAACTTTCTCAACTTGGGCCTGCTGAGCGGTTCCTAAAAGCCTTGATTGAGATTCCATTTGCTTTTAAGCGATTGGAAGCATTACTTTTTATGTGCACTCTTCAGGAGGAGGTCACCACCCTTAAAGAGTCCTTCGCAACCTTAGAGGTAAAGACTGAGTTTCTGAATTGCATGCCATATATGATTTTGAGTCTCATACTCTTCTACCCAGTTTTTTGGGTATCTCAGGTTAACTTCTATTAGTTCAGCAAGTATGGAAAAGACCAATGTAGTGACCTGAATTATGCTTATACAACTATTATAAACATATAACTTGGTGCATATATATGCTAAGCTAGCATCCAATGCTGATATCCTACGCAAGACAGTGCTTTTCAGCTGTGTAAATCATCATCAGATGATGAACCGATAAAGAGCCAAATGCCAATGGACAAAGGGAAAATGTACAGTTGAAATAGCATGAATAGAGTTTGATGCAACAAGGAAAAAATGATGCCATGATGTACAATATGGGGAGTGGTTGCCACTATCTACCTATGTTAAGAACTTCCCAGAGTGGCAGCTCATGGTCAGTTTCATTTCTGGTGGCATTTGGACTCCAATTCTTGCATTTTCATCTGTCTACAAGCCTTTAATGATAAATGTCCCATGACTTCTACTCCAACTCTTAGCTGGAATAGTTTAAGAGATTGAAAATTTCGACAAATATTTTGTTCATTATGCTTAGTTTTCAAGTTTTCATCACTTTTTGCAATGACTAGTTTCTTCAAATTTCAAATTTCTAATATTGCTACTGAGATTCACATGTGGAAGCAGAGGATAATAGCATAACAAAACTCTCTATTAGATACCTTAAGCTTAGTCTTATCAGGAAAGATGAAGGCTTGTCTGGCCTAGACAATACTGTCCTGTATGGGCCATGAAATATGGTACGTATCTGCATATAGGGGAAACTCATGGAGATAATGTGTCATGAAGAAATATACGAATATATTTGTACAGTATATATAAAAATGTCTGCCAGTTTTCATTCAAATGGCACAGCTTCATGTTGTTGTAGCCTATCATTTTGTTTCTGTGCATGACGTTGTCTGCCGGTAACTTCTGGTCCATATCTTGAAACCTCGCACTCTAGAATATCTAAATCATATCCATGTCTATGGCAGGTTGCTTGTAAGGAACTAAGAAGCAGCCGGCTTTTCCTCAAGCTTTTAGAAGCTGTTCTTAAAACTGGCAATCGCATGAATGATGGAACATTTCGTGGTCGCGCACAAGCATTCAAACTTGACACGCTCTTGAAATTATCTGATGTAAAAGGAATAGATGGCAAGACAACCCTTTTGCACTTTGTTGTTCAGGAAATAATCCGCTCTGAGGGTGTCAGAGCTGCTCGTGCAGCAAAAGAGAGCAGGAGTTTCTCTAGCATCAAATCAGATGATCTCCTTGAGGAAACTTCCCAGGAAACCGAAGAGCACTTTCGCAGTCTTGGTCTTCAGAAAGTTTCAGGTTTAAGCAATGAACTTGAGAATGTCAAAAAAGCATCCGTTTTGGATGCTGAAAACTTAACAGGAACTGTTACTAAACTTGGTCATGCACTCGTAAAAACCAGAGACTTCCTGAACTCAGACATGAAAAATTCAGGGGAAGATAGTGAGTTCCATGAAACACTGAAGAGTTTTGTGCAGAATGCTGAGGTTGATATCACAGGTCTCCTCGAGGAAGAAAAGAGAATCATGGCTCTGGTGAAGAACACTGGTGACTACTTCCATGGGAACGCAGGGAAGGATGAGGGTTTAAGATTGTTTGTTATTGTTCGGGATTTTTTACTAATCATAGATAAGGCATGCAAAGAGATAAGATTGGCACCAAAAAAGTCAACAAATGTTCAAAAAAAGGAAGCACCTTCCTCTGATCCCCGTCAGCCTCCTACAACACCATCTGCCTCCAATCTTCGCCAGCCTCCTTCTCCTGATCTCCATAAGCGGCTTTTCCCGGCAATCCAAGATCGGCGAATTGATAATTCTAGCTCAGATGATGAAAGTTAATAGATTTCATTTCGAGAAGGTATTGAAATTTCTAAACCTGGTTGAAGAAAGAATCACTCATGTGTTGTTGTGTAGATCATATATCAATATGTGATAGTCGTAGATATTGCCAATGAACTTTGGGCCTAGTGTTACCTCGTCCCCCTTCCCCTTTAAAACAAGGGTAGGGTGATGTCAGAGTTTCAATCCATGCGGGTGCGTGTGTAATTTACTTAGAACAAAGAAAGTCAAGGATATTTTGATTTAGTATTTAAGAAATTTTTCTCTTGGCATTTACTCAGGTGGCCGTCACAGAATCTCATGTACTCAGTTGCTCGGTTCTTTTCTAGATGTCTTCTGTGGCCACTGATTTCACAGAAGGATTAGTGAAAAAGGAGTTGGAGTTGGCCTATGCCCTCTCTTCAAGGTGGAATTTCACTAGATAAAACCTACGGTCACTTTTGAAGGTACCTCTGATGATGTTTCACCTCCGTTCATGGCTGGCCGTGTGCATCAATGTCTCCCCGCTAATCAGGCAGACGACATGATTAGTGTTGTACAATGCCAATACCATACAGAATTTTGCCTGCGCGTCCTATGCAAAAGGCGAACATTTCCTTGAGTGGTGGAGTGCCTTCATTGTTATTTGGTGTCCTGTTGAGAATGAAATTATTAGAAAACAATACTATTGCCTTAAAAAACCACAACATGCGCAGGAGCTATTTAGATATAGTGATTCTTTTTTTTCTTTCCACCTATGATTCTTTGTTATATTTTTGTTCATAATTTTGACTTTTTTTGGAGTAAAGAGGTGTAGCAAGGTAGTTTGAGATCTATATTGTTCATCTTATTGCCAGGAATGAAATTTATGATTTGTGATTATAATCCTATTTTAGCTAACATGGTTTAAAACATTATCTATTTTGAATTCAACATTTTAAATTGGCAATTACTTTTTAGCTACTCCAACCACTTTTCGATTGAAATAAGATGCTGAATAGTTTGGTCATCGGGAGATAGTTTCTCTCTCAACATCAACAGTAGAGATTGAGCTAAGTTTGGAGCAAGAAGCCTAGTATAGCCGTGCGGCTATACAATTTCTTTTTAAAAAAAATAAGAAAAAAACCCAGTATTGCTGGACGGCTATACTATTTCTTTAAAAAAAAAAAATTAAGAAAAACCTCGCATAGCAGGGCGGCTATACTTTTTTTTTTTTTTTAGTTTATACTTTGTAGATATTAATTTGGTATAACCGCGCGGCTATACGAATAAAATAGGATAAATTACTCAAATAGTCCTCAAACTTATACTCGATTTACATTTTGGTCATTCAATTAAATTATTCGTTCAAATGGTTCATCAACTCTTTATTATTCGTCAAATTGTTCTTATCGTAACATTTTCTGTCAAATAAAATCATGTGAGGAGCACATGCTATATTGTTAAGGGTAAGTTGGACTTTTGATAGGTTAATAAATAAGAATAAGTTTTTTAGAATAAAAAAAAACCTGCAGTGCCATTTCTCCTCCCATTCCCCTTTGTCTCCCCATTCCCTCTCCCCTCTTCCCCTTATCTCCCCTCTGCCTTCTATAATCCAATTCCCCTTTGTCTCCTCATTCCCTCTCTCCTTCTATACTCTCTGTGCTCTCCCATTTCGTTCTGTTCTAGAGAAGGGCTTCATCCTCACCGTTTCTATCTTTTTGGTTTTTTTTTTAAAAATCGACTCTGTCTCTTGGGGAGAAAATTTGGGGGTGGACTTGGGATTCTGCGAATTTAGTGTCGTCTACATCCGTAGAAGGCAAGATCGAAAAAGCTTCGGACAATCCAATTCGGTGTCCAGTCCCAAGACCAAGAAATCCCGTCGAATCTTATATTAGCTTGTGTGGTTGGGGAAGAAATGTAGAATTAAATTTCATATTTTGGTGTCATTCTTGGATGCAATGACTGCCTGGAGAAAATGAAAAATGGGTGTTTGTTGATTTACATTGGATTGATGGGGAGGATTGCAGAGATTGGGGGGGTGGTTGTGGGTGTGGCGGCTGGGGCGGGTTCTGGTGGTTTTTTTTTTTCATTTATTTATTATTTATTGGTTTTTTGATTATTGGGCATTTCAGTTTTTAAATTTTCTGATTTTTATAGTATTTTATAGGCTCATCCTATAGACCCACTAGTGTAGTGGTTTGGAGTATTTACTCTCTCAGGCAAGGTCCTGGGTTCGAGTCCTAGCATCCGTGTTGTGTGTGTGAGTTTAATATGTTATCGCCCCTTTCAATAGGAAAGGACCTCAAAAAAAAAAAAAAAAAGTTATTAACATTTTAGTATAAACTGACGATTTTAACCCTCAACTTAACGGTAATATTGACGGAATTAGAAGGTAGGACCAATTCAACGAATAATAAAGAGTTGATAGATCATTTGAACGAATAATTTAATTGAGGAACCAAAATATAAATCGGGTATAAATTTGAGGACCATTTGAGTAATTTACCCAATAAAATACATACATGTTTTTTTAGTTAAAATTTTGGCAAATTACAACCTAAAAGTTCTGCCACTATATAATATTTTATTATATATTATTTGTATTCAATAATATATGATAATTATGTGTATAATACATGAATTTTGAAAAAAAAAGTGTATTAAACAAAAAAAATATGTACGTACATGTTCAATACGAGTATTGAACGTTCGCTTTTTAAAAATGTATTTATAACATGCGGCTATACCATTGAAATCCACACAAATAGATAAAGCAAGGAAATAGAATTGGGACATTCCCCAAGTTAATCCACGGTCCACAACATATTTTTTTTGCAATGCAATAAGTTACATTGTGTCTATTTTTCATTGATAAAGGGGTATTTCCATGGGTTTGCCTTGGTATCGTGTTCATACCGTTGTATTGAATGATCATGGCCGTTTGTATTTATATAGTATAGTTGTGTGGCTATACTACATTTTTTACAAAAGATGGTATAGCCGCAAGCCTAGACTAGTTATTTTTTTTAAATTTTTTAAAACAAAAATAGCTATACGCGGTTTTGCCAATTTTTTCAAAAAGGCTATACTCTTTTTTCCCAATTTTTTTTAAACTGAAATAGTATAGCCGCCCAGCTATACCCGTTTTTTCTACTTTTTTTTTAAAAAGGAAATAATATACTCGGTCGGCTATATGAGGTTTTTCCAATTTTTTTTATAAAAACTAGTATAGCCGTTCGGCTATACGCTTTTTTTAATCAATTTTCTTTTAACAGAAATAGCATATCCGCACGTCTATACTGGGGTTTTTCCAATTTTTTTTTTTAATAAAAAACTTTAGCCGCCTGGCTATACTCGTTTTATCTGATATTGTTTATAAAGAAATAGTATAGCCGTCCGGCTATACTTGTTTTTCTTCTTTTTTAAAAAAAGAAATAGTATAGCGGGCGGCTATACTCGGTTCCAATTTTTTCAAAAAGAAATAGTATAGCTGAATGGTTGTACTATTTTTTTCCTAATTTTTTTTAACAGATAGTATTGGAAAACCCCAGTGTAACCGTGTGGCTATACTATTTCTTTTTGAAAAATTAGAAAAAACGAGTATAGTCAGCTGGCTATACAATTTCGTTTAAAAAATTAGATAAAACGAGTATAGCGGGGCTTTACTATTTTTTTTTTGTTTGTAAAAAAAGGGTAATATAACTGCCGGGCCATACTATTTAAATACATTATATGTCAATGGTATAGCCTCATGGCCATACTATTTAATAAAAATAAATATGAAAAAAGGACCCTCCTAGTTGCATTTGTTTATACTTTATAGATATTAATTTTGTATAACCGCACGGTTATACGAATAAAATATGTATGTATTTTTTTGTGTGGAAAATTTTGGCAAATTACAACTTAAATTTTCAGCCACTATATAATATTTTAATATATATTATTTGTATTCAATAATATGTGATAATTATGTGTATAATACGTGAATTTTGTAAAAAATATGTGTATTAAACATGAAAAATACATATGTACATGTTCAATACGAGTACGGTACATTCGCTTTTTAAAAAACGTAAATTTTACCGAGTTCTTAAGACCTTTACAAAACACGGATGTATTATTGAAATACTAATTTGGTATAGCGGAGCGGCTATACTATTTTTAGAAGAAAAAAAAGGAATTTTTTTTAAAAAGATTTTGAAAAAAAAAAAACCCAATGTATCCGTGTGGCAATACTATTTCTTTTAAACAAAATTTTAAAAAAGAGTACGGCCGAGCGGCTATACTATTCTGTTTTTAAAATTAAAAAACCGAGTATAGCCACGCGGCTATACGATTTCTTTAAATAATTTTTTAAAAACGAGTATAGCTGCTCGGCTATACTATTTCTTTTAAAAAAGATTAGGAAAAACGAGTATAGCCGTGTGGTGATACTATTTTTGTGTGTAAAAAATTGTATGTCAATGTTGTAGCCGCTCGGCTACACTATATAATAAAAACAAATATGAAAAATAAAAGGGAGATTTTATTGGCACCCCAAAATTGGTTCTTTGCACCCCACATTCTTTTTACACTCCATTGAATTTAGTACAATTTAAAATTACTCACTACACTCCATTTTTTTTCCTAAATTGCCCTCATGGACCCTATTCCTTAACTTACCTGTGTAAATCTCATCCCATATCAAATCCCACCCTATCGAAAACTCTCTCCTCTTGTAGACACACCTCATCGCAACCCCTTGGTGTTTCAAACGCATCTCATCACACACCCCATCCGATATGCAACAGACTCCATCGCAAACCCCAACCCATTTGAAACAAAGCCATTGCACACCCCAACACGAATCGCCTCACCCCATTGCAACCAGGTGATCTACCTTCGTCGCAACGACGCGATCTCACCCCCATCACAAACCCATATGACCTCAAAATCCTCCAAAAAGCCAAGGTTCGATTTCAATTTTGATTTCTATATTTATGTTTTTGAGTGTTGATTAAGCCAAAGTTTGATTTTAATTTTGAAAAGCTAGGGCTTGATTTGAATTTTTATTTCAACTTTGAAGATGTATGGTTCGAACCTGGTTTTACGAAAATAGATGTTACTTTCGATGTGTTACCACCGAAATCGTTACCTTGTTTCAGTGGTAGTCCACCAAAATTGTTTCCGTTTTTCAGTGGTTGTCCACCGAATGTGTTTCCGTTTTTCAATGGTAGTCCACCGAATTTGTTTAAATTTTTCAGTGGTAGTCCACCAAATTTGTTTCCGTTTTTCAGTGGTAGTCTACTGAATTCGTTTCTTGTTTTAGTAAATTCGTTTCTTGTTTCAATGATCCTTTACCGAATTTATTACTAAGTTTGTACTTAATATTGTTTTTTAGATATGAAGAGAACTCACAGAGGTACTACTGAGGCTTCATCATCTCGACAAGATGGACAACATCTCACAGCCTCAACGAGGAGACATAGAGGGGCGAGGTTAGCCCCTCAAGAGGACCAGCCCCAGTATGGTCCCCTAGACCACTTTGAAGATACTATAGAGATTGAAGATGTAGCTGGTACTCATGATAGTAATGCTGAGGTAGATGTCACGTTAATGATACTAAAAAGGATTTCAGACAAAACAAAAAAAAAACTCAAAATAATTACCGAATGAGTTGTGAATTGATCACTATAGTCCATTACACATTCTGTTCCAACATAACACCTTCAGTAGGGGCGTCACCTTATTTTTGTTCCTTTAATGAAAGTAAGGTCAAAATAGCTTGCATTAAATTTGCGGTCGGCGATAAGTTACTGAAAAAATATATATATTTCGATTCATTGCCACTGAATTGTAGGTAAAAATTCGGTAATACACCACCGAACATTGTTCCATGTTACGGTGGATCTCCATTGCATCTTAAATTAACAGCCAGCCAAACACACACCGAAATAGGTGCAATATTTCGGTGGCATCCTACCGAATTTACCTATCGCGTTCGGTATTGGTGTGCTGAATGCAACTGCGACCATCATGAAATCTTGAACTTGAAAAACGCCAAAAAATAAACTCATACCTCATTCGAAGCCTCTCTAACTTCAGTCACACCCTTCAAGAATAAATACAAGATATTTTTCACCAATATAAGTATATAAAGCTTGTTAGGGTTGTAAGAACATGATGGTTTGAGAAAAAAGTCTAACTAGGGTTGCAGGAACATATGTGGGGTGTAGTGAACAAATTTAATTTTTATTAAAAATTTTTTTTTTTGTCTTTAACGGTAATTATGTACAAGAGTAAAATAAGGTTGGAAAGAGCAAATAATGGGGTGTCAATAAAATTATATTTAAAATTAATATAGAATGAAAAGAGCAAATAATGGGGTGCCAATAAAATCACTCAATAAATAAATTTAAAAAAAAAAAAAAAAGAGGTATTGGCTGTAGATGGAGTACTTATAAGTAGGGATGGCAAAAATCCCCGTAGGGGCGGGCCCCGTCAGGTCCCCGACCCTAACGAGGGGAGATTTCGGGGCTAAATGCGTATCGGGTACGGGAATCCCCGAACTTGAAAAATCCCCGACAGGTATGGGGAGGGGATGGTATTGGCATCCCCATCCTCGAACCCGACCTGAAAATGTATATGTTTATATTTAAATAAATAAATAAATAAAATATATAATTATAATATTTATGTTTAACCCTAAGTTAACTTCCCTATCCTAATTCTTCCTAATTTTCTATGGAATTTCATATTGATGTGATTTTGAATAGTTGAGTTGAACTTTATAGTTAATTTGGATGTGTTGAATGATGATGTAATATAAAACTTAATGTTAAAATGTATGATAAATATTTTTTTATGCAAAAAAATCGGGGATTCGGGGCGGGAACGAGGATTCCCCGAAACCTAATAAACGGGGATGGGTTCGGGGAAGGGGGCGGGGTTGGAGAGTGGGGATGAGGATGGTATTGTCATACCCGGCCCCTACCCGACCCGTTGCCATCCCTACTTATAAGGGTGGAAATACAAATATCTAATTAATAAATTAACAGGCACTATATTCCTGTACTCTAAATATTTTGCAACAAAAAAAATTTAAAATTAGGGATTTTGGCTTAGGCTCACGTGAGACAGAGAGAACGGGTGTAGCCCGTTTCACTGAAGTTCTTCTCCGTAACCACCATAGAGCGTTCTTCTGTTTAGTTCAGGGTTCAAATAAGGTTTCTCTAGGGTTTTAGTCTCTGTGTTCCAAGGCCAGCTTTCCATCTTTGGTTTTGCTCGCGCTGTAATCTCACCATCGAAGGAGGGCTTTGGCATTCTATTGGGCAGTTAAGGAATAGAATACCAACTCGACATCGTTAAGGTTTGGTCACTTTGATTTTTTGATTATTTATCTTTTGTATTGTTCAATTTTAACGAGCAAGTTGCTGCTCAAAGCTAGGGTTTTGATTCAATTTGTAGACTTGACTTGTAAAGATTGATATTTGGAAACTACCCAAGAATAAATGTTACTGTTCTTCAACATTTTTAATTATAGAATTTCATTAATTCCTTTCCCTCCATCCAAATGCACTGTAATTATATTTTCGTGCAGTCTATCTGGAGATGGTTATAACTTATATATTTGTTGTACCTGCAATTCCATAGCTTAATAGATACCGAACGTTTGCACACTGACAAACTAAAACTGAGTCTTTTTGCTACCTTGGCAGTTGATTTGTGATTGTTGCTTCATATTATTCAGCATGTCGTCCCTAAGGAATGCTATTAGCAGGCGGGCTCACAAGGAACGAGCTCAACCGTGAGCAACCACATTCCCTTTGCTGTTAAGACTTTCAGATAATGTTGTTTTGCATCAGATCATGGGAATTATGTATTTTGTTGTTTAATTTTTTGTTAGGGAATCGAGGAAAAAATTTGGGCTTCTTGAAAAGCACAAAGACTATGTTGAGCGTGCAAAAGCATATCACAAGAAGGAGGAGACTTTACGGGTAAAATTGTGGTGACTTTGTTGCTTGTCTCCTTGGATTTCATCATTTTTCTATAATCGTGTAATATAACTTCCAACTATGTCTCATCTGCCTTTTCACTCAACAGAGACTGAAGGAGAAAGCAGCCTTTAGAAACCCAGATGAGTTCTACTTCAAGATGATCAAGACTCGAACTGTTCATGGAGTCCATAAATTAGAGTAACAGAACTCTGTATAATGCTTCTTTATCATTTTTCTTTGGCACTTGCTTCTCAAATGACATAGCTTGTTGCTACAGGAGTCAGGCAAACAAGTACACTCCAGAAGAGCTCTTACTTATGAAGACCCAAGATATTGGATACATACTTCAGAAAGTTCAGAGTGAGAAAAAGGTTATTAATACTGTTACCAAGAAGCTATGGTTTATCAAGTGGTTTTTTTAGTTTACCCTGTTGGTTATAATTATGCTGTTATCCAATGCAGAAAATTGAAAAGTTGACTGCGACACTCCACTCTCTTGATAATCGGCCTTCAAGTAGACACGTTTACTTTGCTGAAGACAGGTTTGAGCTTCATCTGCTTTTTCTGTCTTTGGAAAATCAAAATTATATCTGAATAAGTGGATTGCTTTTTAATGTTTTAGTTTTTCTTATTGTTGTTGTTAGTTGTAACCAGACTTAGATATGTTGGAGAGACCATTTTCTGTTTCTTGTCATTTTTAGGGAGACTTTCAATTACACCCCTTGAGGTTTGGCCTAATTACAGTCAGACGCTACATGTTTCATTTACACCCGTTTTGCCAAATATATTGTTTTTGAACCTTTTTTTATATAAATATATCTTATCTTGTTATTTCCTTTTGTTTGTAGGGAGGAGGCTAAAGAAATTCATTCACGTTCAAAAAGTGGAACTATGCCTGCTTCTGAGGACATTCCTGATCATATAAAAAGGTACAAACAAAGTTTTCAGTGTTAGGGGACAGATTGATGAGTTATGTTTATTATTGAGGTGGTCTGTTGATTTTTATCAGTTTAAGAATCTATTATGAATGTCTGTGCATTACAGTATCGTATAAACAAATGCCTTTTGATTTGGTTGATAGAATTTTGGCATATTTTTCAATCAAGGGGTAACTGTGCACTGATTGGTTTGTACTTTTTTTTTAAAACGCCATAACATTACTTTGTGAGACAAATCGATTAATCCCTCAGAATATGAATAGGACTTAGAAACTTCGTCATAATGGAAAGGTTTTAAGCAAAACTATTCTCTTAATATCTAGTTCAATGGATGCAATTTGGCTTTTTATAGTTGTTATTGTTATTTGTCAGTACGTTAATTGACCTGAGAGGATAAGCGAATCTTATTGGTCACAAGTAGATTGCTGAAGTTTTCTGTATTTTTAACAAATGGGATGAACTGCCCTTTGCTGTTATGTCAACCACAAACCAATTCTTTTGCATCTCCGGCCGCATTACGTGGAAAAGACCTGATTATAGGCTGGATTTTTCAAGTTTGATTTTAAAATTTTAAACTACAAGTTGGTTCGAGGCCCTACTATCAGGTGCTAGTTGAGAAATTTGGTAGTGTAATAATCTCTCTTGTAAATTTTTTTGTTATCATGATATCTTAAGTTTTCTTTTCTTCTATGCCATTTTATCTCCTGAATTCTAGGTAGCTGACTCATGCTTTAAGAAATTCTTGTTATCCTGCTGTTTCATAAATATCATGGTAATCTACCTTTCAATGGTGGATGTGATGCACACTTCTTCCTTCCTGTTTCCATTTTTGTCCTGAATCCTAGGTAGCTCACTCATGCTTTAAGAAATTCTTATTATCCTTAAATTTCTACAATATCATGGTATATTACCTTTCAATTGGTGGAGTGATGCACACTTCTTCCTTCCTGTTTCCATTGTCGCGCTGAATTCTTGTGGAACGATATTAGTCTTTTGGTTAAGTCTTATATTCTTTTGTCTTAAATGTGCAGGAAAACAGCTGCTTCCTACAGAGAGCTAGAAGCAAGGAGGAATAGAGTCAATGAGTTGGAGAAAATCTATACGGATATGGCAATGCAGAAGGAATTACAGGTATTGACATCCAAATTTCTTTTTCGTACATCTTGTTCTTATGTTGTGCATGGAAAATGTTGAAAAAAAAATTCCATCTAAATTAACAGAAAAAGGGAAGAAAACGCAAACTGCGGGAAGATGAGATTGTCTGCCCAACATCCAAACCTGTATTCAAGTGGCGGGCTGAGCGTAAGCGTTGAATAGGTAGGTGTTGATCAATGATTAGCTTCTTTTTGTGTCTAGGTCTTTTTGCTTATTTCTTAGCTTAAAAGTGTGTACTTCTTGGTGCTATGAAACTTGCATACTCCAGTCTGCATGTTTGTGTGATTTTGCAGGAATGAGGCTGCGCAACTGATGTCCGGCCCTCCAGAGAAGTATGGACCTGATGTAATGCGACTTTTCATGTAACTGGAATTTTGAGCTACATATGAATTTGTACGAGTGATATGGTCATAGATTAATATATAATTGCATTTTCGTGAGGCGTCGTTTTTAACAATACTAACAAGCAGTCTACCGTCATTTTTGAGATTTTGCTGATTTGACATAATCAGCCATAGTAACTTGTATTTCAATTCAGAACAGTCGGTTTCAATATCATTTATTAATTTTTCAAATTGTGAATCCAGTTGGAGTAGGATATTAAACTGATATCATCAGACACGCATGGCAACTCTCTCTACTCTACCAGGCTTTGCATAAGTGGTGTTTCAGTGCAATTTGGTAGACATAATTCTGGCTTTCCATAGTTTTTATTTTTTTTTGTCAAGGATACGATAGCGTAACTGCAAGACTTAGGACCAGACAATATATTGGGGTCTACATCATAGTCCCTTTTTATTTTTTAGTACAAGTGATTGGAGAAGGAAATTTTACACAAATATTCATTGGGTGCGTGAGGATTTCAAACCTTTGTCCACATGGATGGAGGTGGAAGGGGCTCAACTAGTGTTAGACAACATGAGTTTGCAGTTAAGTTTATTGTACTTGTACCCCAATTCTTGTCATACACGACAGTACATCGACTAAAATGAGAGTTCTGTCAGATTTTAGACACAAACTAATGTAATAGATGATGTAATTATATTTCGATTCGCAAAATAAATGAAGTTAATGAAGTTAAAGGTAACGTGCGTGGATAAGGAATAACATAACTAAATTACCTACCAAGAAAAACAACTTCGGCCAGGGTCGCTTTCATAGCAAAATAAACATCAGATTAGGTACACCTAGTTTTCTTACCCAAATAAAGGTTAACCGTAGAGTGAAAACATTTTCTGAGCATATATTGGGGGAAAAGGATCTGCCTCTTGCTTTCCGCATTTCTCCAAGTGTTGAACACATAATGAAAGAGTAAAAGATCAGAAAACAGTACATAGCAGAAGAATCATATGATGCTCAAATATTGAAGCACTGTCATTAAGTATTTAAACCCACAAAGAACCCGTTCAAAAAATAAAGGCCCAAAAATATAAAAAAGGAAGCAAAAGAAGTTCCCACAATCTCTTCTATTAAGAAGCTAGTAGAAGATGATTATATTCACAAACACTACTACCTACAACCCTAACTCTACCCCAACTACAATTCCAGAAACAGAGACTCAATAATCTACTTGAACCTACTAGAGGAAACTAAATCTGAATCAAGCACATTGACCCCCCCATTGGCATTTCTCTTCAAATTTAAGAGTCGTCATCACCGCCTACGTTCTTGGATGAGGTCCCGGCCTTCTTTGGGAGCAGGAGGTTGTGAATGTTGGGCATGACACCACCATTAGCAATTGTAACATCACCAAGAAGCTTGCTGAGCTCCTCATCATTACGCACAGCAAGCTGAATGTGGCGTGGCACAATTCGAGTCTTCTTGTTGTCTCTTGCTGCATTACCAGCCAATTCCAGAACCTGTAAAATCAAACAGAATTAAACAACATTAGAATAAAAGCCTCAACTTGTGGACAGAAATCAATTAACACACAAAACCATACCTTTACCAAGAAAATATCCTAATTTGGAAGGACACACCAATTCAATAGCGTTGTCATCTAAAATGGAGGTGAAAACACATCCAAGAACCAACACTAATTTTTCATTCCTATGACTTACCCAAAACACCAATTCCACAAACATGCCTCATGCATTAAAATGAAGACTCGAACAAGAATAAAACAGTTCAAATGCAAAGGGCGGATATTAATTCAACCCTATTCGACAGTTGAAAGATTTTCAGTGCTATTAGCCTAAAAGATAAATAAAAAAAATGAAGCAATTTAAAAAAAAAAATCCAAGATTTCTCAATATTACGGACAGAAACATTCATATCATAACTTGAAAATTACCAGACAATGAAATCGAATTCAATTCAAAGCCCCGTACTTTAAAGAAAGAAATAATCAAATTGGTTAACCAAAAAATAATAAAAATTATTTAGGAAACAAACTAGATCCAAGATCTTAACATTGGCTCGATACGACCAGTTGAAGCAAAATTACCTCCTTTTCACAGTTTTCTTAATGTTCAATTAACCAATTTCCACACTCATACAAACTTACGAAACAATCTTATTCCCAATTCGTAACCCTAACCCTAGATTTACAAAATGGGAAGAGAGAGATATTCATGCACGTACAAATATAGAGGGAGAAAGAGGTTGAGAAAGAGGAGTATACCTCAGCGGCAAGGTATTCAAGGACCGCGGCGAGGTAGACCGGAGCTCCAGCACCGACTCGCTCGGCGTACTTTCCTGCCTTCAAGAACCGGGCGATACGACCGACCGGGAATTGCAGACCTGCCTTGCTCGACCGAGAAGTGGCCTTTTTCGCGGCCCCGGATCCTATAGCCTTGCCTCGACCCGCCATTGATGGACTTCCAGGAACAGATGAGAGAGAGAGAGACAGAGAGAGAGAGAATGAAAAAGAGGAAAAGAATTAGAAGCAATGGAGAGAAACAAAGTGTTTGGTGCTATGGAGCAGAACTGAAACGCGTTTTGGGTATTTATAGTCGGTGGGATTTGAATTTGAGCCAATGGGCTGAAGTACGCGGATCGAGATCAACAGCCGTTGATTAAAATGAGAAGGGACGGTAGAGATTGGTTGATTGAAGTTTGTAACTTTTTGTTCTGTTGGATTTGGTGAAGTGACGAAACTAACCTTGTCTTTTCTGTTCATTCGTGTTGACTTGTTTTTGCGCAATTAACTTTTGACTTGGGTTTGTATGCTTTCAATTGCCCCCCTTGCTTGCATAATTGCATAAATGCACTTCTCCTTTGAAAATGTTACAAATTACAATGGAGAGTATCACGAAGGGTAAGTAATGGCGGTTACTGTTTATGTAAATAGTATCTATATTAGTATTTTTATTTTTATTTTTGCTTTTCCACTCATTACCGTAATATTTCAAAGATAATTACTATTCACATGTGATTAAATTTATTTCTACATATAAAATCAATAAATAAAAAATTATTAAGTATTTATAATTAAAAAATTCTATTTTATTTATTTATAATTTAGCTGGCGTCAACGCCCTCAGGCAGCACACAATACGCATATTGATGTGTAAACACACAATACAAATCTGATTTGAGGAAATGATTCCCCGTATAACCGAGAGGCCCAAATGAAATTCATGCATACAACCATGATTCTCCACACAATACAACTCGGGTTTGATCAGCATTCATGCTCCGAGAGCATGTCTAGTGGGAGCCAAATGGCCCAGGCCATGCCTGTTCTAATGGGTTTCTAATGAGATTAGATAGCCTAGGCTATTTGGAGCCCATGCTCCATGAAGGTCAATTCCAGCCAAACACACTCCCCGCCCAGTGATGGAGTCCACGCACAAGTGGAAACAGAAAGAAAAAAAAAAAACTGTTTCTTTCAGCACTCAATTTCGCTGCTTAAATTATTCACACAATTTTAGTTTTCACAAGTTCATCATTTTTAATATTGTGAAATGTATAGGGCATGTCAATTTGATAGTCACATTTGTCTAA
This sequence comes from Prunus dulcis, assembly GCF_902201215.1. NCBI lineage: Eukaryota > Viridiplantae > Streptophyta > Magnoliopsida > Rosales > Rosaceae > Prunus > Prunus dulcis. The sequence goes on along the minus strand of NC_047653.1, from coordinate 12,777,702 downwards.
ACTACAAAGGTACTTATAACGTGAGTTGAGATTATTGGTCTGCAAATCAAACTCATTTTTCATTAAATTAGACTCCGTTAACCAGCATTTGAGTATTTTTTTTAAAATGATTCATTTATTGTGATGGAGAAATTTAAAATTGATTTACTTGTTGTAATGGCTTCCCCCCATAGTGGTTCTACTGATATGATGACAAGAAATGTTGGAGGACACCAAAAATTATGTTGAACATAATGGAGTTACATAACTAGTACTAGGTAGACTAAAGGAGGGAAAGGAAAGAAATGCACCAACCTTGTAGCCCTAATCATCTAACCAATTTGCATTGAATATGAACTTCTATGTCTCATTGATATGGTTTCTAGAGGTGACAGGGAGTCTAGCTCGAAGTTTGGATTGATTGATCCTTTAATTTTTTTTAGCAGAAACAAAATGTGAACATATCTCATAGAGCATATGGTTAATTCATATTATCAACTTTTCTCACTTCACTTTACTAATAAAAGTCCACAAGAAGAAAAGATGAAAAACTGTTCCCATTTTGTTTCCTAGGCTAGGAGTAGGAGATATTCTGTTTCCTAGGTAGCTGCTTTGTTTAGAAAAAAGATTTGTTTTTTGGGCCAACATATAGATGGTTTAGGAGTTCATGTTCATCTTCATTGTGCCACTAGCACCAATAATGGGGGCCTGTAAGTCCAGGTGACCAGTGGTGGATCTACCTAAGGCCCAATGAAGGCTATTGCCCCTACTTACCTTTCTTCTATTCATGAAGTCTTTAGAATCTCCATTGAAGCTCTACTTAAGTATGCTGCAATGGGGCAAGGTGATTGATAAAAGTCTTATGAGAGAACATGGAGGGGCAAAGTTGACATACCAAAACAAGTTTGCTTTGGTTGTCACTTAAATCAACCATAATTACTAACACCCAACATTCTCATATCCAAGTTGTTTTGGTCTCTTCTCCTTGTTACTTCACCATTTTATTACTAAAACAACTAAAATTTCCTAAAATTTCGTTGGCTCTTCTTCTTGTTACTTGTATATAATTCATCTGTGTTTGAAGTGGATTGAGTTTTGGAATTTTTAGTTCTATTTTGGAATCTTCAGTATTCATGTTAGAAAATATTGTTCTCTGCTTTACGCATGAACTTTATAAAATTTTCAAGTTTGTTAGTGATTTAAACTACTACATTTTGCCCCCAACAACAAAAATTTCTGGATCCGCCCCTGAAGGTGACTCGAGGGTGATTGAGCTACAAAATGTCTCAATTCTAAAAAGAACCTGTAGACCATAAGAGCACTTCCACCCCTCCCCTTTTGCCGGCCTAAGCTCCAAAAGCAACCCCCACAAAGGAAAAGTTGTCATGGCAAAAAGTGGACCCACCAAACTGGGCAAGCTTGAAATCAAGACTTGACTAGGCAAGTTGACGTCAACAGCCAATTTAAATAACCAAAAAATTATAATTAAAAAAAACAAAAAATTCAGAATTTTTTTTCTTCCTATAAATACCTAGCCATGTTCTTCACTTCTTACGCCAAAATCCATACAAATTCCTATCCTCATATCTCATGTAAATAGTGGTTGCCCTTGAGTTGCCATAACAATGAGAAAAAATTGCTAAGACAGTCACCATTCACATGAATAGTGTTTGCCCTTACTTGCCTTTACCATTTATCATGGCACAAATGCGCGGAAGTGCTCTAAAGCACTTTCATCAATTATTAGAAGCACCGAATCATTGGCTTGAGAAGGCATGATGTTGGAGAAGTTCTCTCCCAGACTTGCTCCATCCACCTATTTTAAACATTTTGGATAGTCATTTGGTTGATAAAAATATATACGTGGATAATGCAGTGCACGGTAGCTTGAGTTTTTTTGTTGTATTATGGTTTAATCATGTAATATTAACATTTAGTTTTGGCTGATGGCCCCTCTTCACACGAGGAGGAATTAGGTTTTCAAAGCTGAATTAAATAGTTGAAGAAGATGAGTGGTGAAAGCTAATAATGATATTTGTCTTTGCGAAAACCCAAAGTTAACAAGAAAAACACTTGTGTTTTGAAGTTTGGGTTTCATTAATGCTTCTTACAAATCCAAGGATCAAATCAAGTTTAGGTTCCACTTTCCAAGAAGAAAAAAGGTTTGGCTTCCAAGATCATCGGTGCTCATCTTCTTTTATTTTTGTTGGTGTATTTTGTCTCCCCTCCTGCTGTTTGTTTCTTTGATTCCCAGAGCTGGATAATTGGTTTTTTTTTTTTCTTTCATGATTTAGAATGGTCCATTTGGAACAAGAGCATTCTGGTTTTGTATATTTTTAAGTTGACAACTTGCCTTTATGTATTCCATCACCACCTACACTTGCTTAAAAACTCGCTATCATTAATTTCACAAGTATAGAAAGCCTAAAATTGAAGAATGTTACTAATTACATAAAATCCTAGAATCGTCCTACACTCATTCTATATAGTCTATTTCAAGTAATACATTTCATTGAGTGAATCTGCCTACACTAGAAATGATATTGACACCTTGTACTTCGAAAATCATCATAAATCCAATTCAATTTAATTGGCACCAAAATTTAACATAACTCAAATAGTAAATTTATACCTTAAGATTTATTTATTAGAATTAGGTGTGGACATGATACGGATCACCACTTATACACATTTCAGTTTTTGTTTTCATCTCAGTTCATTATTTTAAGCGCCTACCTTTAATTAGAATCCCAAAACGCACACTCAACACAGAAACTTCTATTATCAATATTTCAAACAATAAACAAAAACTTCAACTTGGTTGAATATTTGGGTAATAGAACATAGTAGTGATAAGGCAAGATTTTTCACATGCTTCTTTCCCATCTTATTGCAAGAAAGACATGTATATAGATATAAGCACAAAAGAATGAAATCATAGATTACATCTAATCTTATCATTGCATACAATGCGTGTATATTTTATTGCCTTTGACTTGAAACCAATGAGGTCTGCAAGGTTCACATCTAAGTATTACCCACTCTGTGTGGTGAACTCAGGTTGCTTATGAAATATGCACCCATTAGAGAACGAAAGTAAGAAAAAAAAAACATATTAAAACCCTAGGAATTAAAAAGAAAGGGAAGCATGAAACTGATAAGAAATCAACCTAATATGTCTCTTACTTGAGTAACAAAAATTGAAGAACAAAAGGAAGAGAAGGAGAAGATTGACCTTTGGCTTGGAGAAAGTGAGATGATTGAAGGGCAGAAAGACTATGGAGAAGAAATAGTGTGAAAATATTTCGGGTTATTTTTGGAATTTTAAAATTTTCATTAAACCTCCCAGACCAAATTTTCACATAATTCAAAATTGAAAGCAGCTAGCTGCTTTTCTTAATTGCTTTCCCTTACAGTAATTACTTACAATAAATTTTTATATGTTTTACCAAACCGGCTGGCCTTTTAAAAATTTCAAAACAATCACTTATGGACCTAAATAAGCAATGCTTAACAAGCACTAAAAATAGTTTCCCTAGTGTCAAACAGTGAAGTTCCGATAAAAAGGATTTATCCATGTAGTCTATATTACTAGGCACATCACATGTACAAACACATCATTTGATGAATATTAATATGAAGACTTTACCTTTTTCTAGATCATTTTAATATGAAGAGTTTACCTTTTTCTTGCTCATTTTAATATGAGGATTTAGGTGTTGAACGTTAAACTTAACGTGTAACCCTTAATTTGAAAATCAGGTGTGGAGTTTCTCTTTGCTGGTGGTGGCGGCTTGGAGTTTCTCTTTGGTGGTGGCGGCTTGGAGTTTCTCTTTGGTTGTGGCGGCTAGGTTTCCTGTGTTTTATTTTATGTCTTTTATATTTAATGTGGGCTTTATGCTAAATGTGGGTGTAATGCCTCTTTGTGGGCTATATGCCTTTATGTGGGCTAAATGCCTTTTTGTTGACTTTTGACATTTTAGTTTTTGACTCGGGAACATGATCTTCATGTTATACTGTACTAGTTTTAGCTAGATTTGTTCTTGATTGTTTTCTGTTAGTTTTATGGCTGGTGCTTTTGCTTTGTACTGTTCTCTATCCTTTTGAAGGTTTGCAATGAATTACAACTTAGACCAACCAAAAAAAAAAAAAAAAAACCAAGTCATAATCAACAAAACATTAGTGGATAATCATACTGTGTGAGAATGATTAACAAACTTTCTTTTCAGCGCTCCTCTAACTTTACCCAATTTTATTCCTTTTCACTTGGTGAACGCATCCATAGGAAACTACGAAAATATGTCGTGTAATGTGACTCAATGGTTTTGAATAAGACGACTCCGCTCCCTCATTACCTATTATGCATGTAAGTCAGAAGCTCTACTTTGACAGTGGCGATTGGACAAGATGGGGACAAAATTTGGGCATTGTGCTTTGGATTTAATCCCTTAAATTACACCACTACCACAAAAAGAAAAGAAAAAATCTTTCAGACGCAGAAACTGAAACAGGTTAAAAAATTCAAATAAGATATGAGACAGATTCATGAGAATCCCTAATTAATGCCAATTCAGATTTCAGGGTTTAGTGTCTCTTTCTTTCACGTGTACCTTCCTCAGTAACGATGCCCATTTATTGGTGTTATTACAGAGCAAGGTTTTGGTAAATAGCGCAAAGATTCTCCATTTTTTTTGAAATTTCATGTGTCTTCTTGTTTTATAAATCAAAATTTCTTCTCTTGTTTATGGCTTTGAGACCACTTCTCTCTCTTCCTCTTTCCTGGATACCCATTTTGGAGATACTTCCAAAATGTGCTTCATTTGAATGACACTTTACAAAAGACATGATGGTACTTTGAATTTGAATTTATTATTTTTTTTAAATTGTATTCCTGGGTTTTTCATAAAAGTTTTTGACATGGGTTCTCTTTGATATCCAGCTTTTTGAATATTCTTGGATGAATTCTTGGTTGCTAGAAGTGGAAAGAAGTTAAAGTTGTGTGCCAAAATAGAAAGTTAATTGAAGAGAAAGTGATGGCAGCTAGCTTACTTTTTCCAGCTTTAATGCTGGTAGGAAGGATGTGAAATGGCAATGGAAAGTGATGACTTGCTTTTCAACCCAATGGAGAACACTTGAAGAATTCAAAGATTGTACTTTGTAAGGAGCTTTGGAGCAGCCTAGCCACTAGAAAAACGAGAACCAAAAAGGCAAAGGGGGGGATCAAATATGCCAACAGTGTGGTTCTCTCTGAAGAAATCTCTACACTGCAAATCAGAGCCATCAGAAGTTCATGATCCAAAGTCAAGGAGGCAGTTGAGCACAATCTTGACAAGAAAGGGAGGGAGGTCAGGCTGTTCAAGGTCTATAGCAAACCTCAAGGATGTGATTCATGGAAGCAAGAGACATTTGGAAAGGCCACCAAGTAATTGCAGCCCAAGATCTATAGGGAGCAGTGAGTTTCTGAACCCAATAACCCATGAAGTAATTTTGAGCAACTCAAGGTGTGAGCTCAAAATCACAAGCCTTGGTGGGTTCCATGAAGGAATTGGGTCTGGAAACATCAACAATGGTGGTGGTGGTTCAACATTTGTGGATACTCTAAGGCCAGGCACACCTGGCCCTGGTGGTCCATCAACAGTGCACTATTTTAATCCATCTTTTAGGACCTCATCAACTCCTCCAAGGAAAAGTCCTTTTCTTGCATCTGCAGATAATACAGAAGGGTCAGGGAAAGGTTCAGCTTTTCCTGGTAGTGGTGGAATTCGTCAGAGCAATAGGGTCTCCTTTGACACAGTCGCAGAGAACTCTCATGGTTCTTCTGCAATAACTTGTCACAAATGTGGTGAGCATTTTACCAAATGGGAAGCTGCTGAAGCACACCATCTCTCTAAACATGCTGGTAAGAAATCCCTGCTGAATGAAACTCTCATTTTGGGCAAATATTATTTGAAAATTGAAATGTTCTTCAGTTTGTTCAGAACCTTTCTTCTTCTTGTTTTCAAGTATTCGTTATTTTCAGTTTTCCTTATCCTCATAGGACTAAATGTCTAAATTCTTATGACCACAAAAATATGAGCACTGACCAAGAAAAGAGCAAATGTGAACAGAGTTCTCCTTATTACACATTGTAGATATGCATCTGTTTTACTTTTCCTTATCCTCTTTGGATCAAATTACTAATATTCTTCTGGCCACAAATATACGAGCACTCTTGTGTTATTATTATTATTATTTTTTTCTGACAAAGAAATGAGGAAGAGCGCAGAGAGTTCTTATTTACATATTGCAAGTTTGAAGATGAGACCACTGCTTGAGACACTGGTGAATCTAGCAGAAACTTTATCTGGTTTCCTTTTGGTTCCCCAACAAACCTCAGTTTTTTTGCTTGAATGATGACTTCTAGCATATTTAGTGTTCACCCAAATGTTAGGTCAATCACACTCTAAAATGGCTCTGATTCTATAAACTATCTTTGGATTCATCCAATGGTTACTTCAAATTTTAGAGTAGATTTCCCACTCACACTATCTTCATATCTGTGGCAGTTACTGAACTTATGGAAGGTGACTCATCTAGAAAAATTGTCGAAATAATATGCCGGACAAGCTGGTTGAAATCCGAGAACAATTGTGGCCGGATTGAGAGAGTGTTGAAAGTCCACAACATGCAAAGAACTCTTGCTCGATTCGAAGAATATCGAGAGATGGTGAAAATGAAAGCCAGCAAACTCCCTAAGAAACACCCTAGGTGCATTGCCGATGGGAATGAGCTTTTGAGGTTTTATGGCACCACTGTGGCCTGCTCCCTTGGTCTAAATAGTTCCTCAAGTCTCTGTGTATCAGAAAAATGCTGTGTTTGTAGGATCATAAGAAATGGGTTCTCTGCAAAGAAGGAGCTCAAGGAAGGGGTAGGTGTTTTTACAACTTCAACAAGTGGAAGAGCCATTCAAATATTAGAAGAAGATCCCTCCATAAGGAAAGCTTTGATAGTCTGCAGAGTAATTGCTGGGAGGGTTCATAAGCCTTTAGAGAATATACAAGAAATTGCTGGCCAAACTGGGTTTGATTCTTTGGCTGGAAAAATGGGTCTTTACTCAAATATTGAAGAGCTTTATCTGCTCAATCCTCGAGCTCTCCTTCCTTGCTTTGTGGTCATCTGCAAACCCTGAAGAAACAATCCTTTTCTTATCTTTTTTGCTGAATTTTTTTTTTTTTAAAAAAAGGCTCAATGCATCTATATTTATGATGTTATGTGAATCCCTCCTGTTTTTTTTCTTTCTATTTTTTTTTTTGGGTGAAGATATTTTCCCACTGATTTTTGGAAGAAAATTGATTCTTCTTTCAAGACTCCAAGTCACCTACCATTGTGTAAAAGTTGTGCATTTCAGTCTCAATTGTATCTCTGCCTCTTCAGTTAAGGCCTGTGCTATCAGTGCAACAATTTTTTTGGTGAAGAAATGAATATTTCTGCTGTTATTGCAACAACTGATAGAGCTTGCCAACAATGCTCACTAAAACAATTGAATTATAAAAAAATAGTTTGGGAAAAATAAACCATATATTAATCTCTAGTCTTGAAAGAAAAATCGCAGTTAATAATAGTGATTGAATTATTGAATTGTGTGCATGCTATTCTCTTGCCTGCATTAAAGGAAAAGGTCAATGTCTATCAAAATGAGTAAGCATTCAACCCCAAGTGTGAACCTGAGCATCATCAATTTCAATAGTTCTTGGGGAAGGCAGAATATTAAATCACAAGTAATTAAAACTTCAAACCTTCAAAGATTGAAGCAAAATACCCAAGAGAAGATAACAGAAAGCTTGCACTCTTTATGCTGTTTTATTAAGTCCTACAAGCTAAGAGCTACAGAGCTCAGAGACAAAGAACTGGCATTAGTAGAATAATCACTAAAAACTTAGATTCCTTCCAAATTTTAAATGGGACCATTATGGGTTTTTAGTAGCCACTGGCATTGTGCAGAGTGACAAGGTTGTCATGTGGTCCTTGTTGGAAGGTTTATGTCATGTTAGTCCAAAATCAGAGGACAAAATTTAAGAAGGATTGCATGACATATGTTCACTGTCAGGCATTTGTTTTGTCTCTTCTATCCCTATCACTGTTTGAAGCTTTGATTGATATTTTTGTGTAAATCTTTTTTACTCGCTATTTTCAGATTTGATTTCTTTGGTGCCTACTGTTGGTGTAGGAGCAGCTAACATTCAAGATAAGGTCAGGGTTCATATATCTCTCTATTTTTGCTTTTGAATAATTCACATAACGGTAGCACTTATAATATCACGTGACAGTATTACGGTTACATTGAAGAAATTACTCATCTCTCTTCCTCTTCAAAAATGGTAGTTTTAATTATTATAGTCTTTTAAGTGCCAGAACACTACGTACATGTCCTTACTGATACATCTATACAGCTTTTAAGGCTCTGTGGCACATGCACCTCATAAATGAATGCTACCGCTCCTAAAACTTTTCTGAAATCATGATCTGAAGAAAATTGAATATGGTCTTATTCAATTTCAATTTCTGGCCTAAAAAAAAGTTGCATTTGCAGATGATGATGAACTCAAATATTGAATATCTTTGTTTTATTACAGTTGACATTACTGCTTGACATAGACTCTTAGAGGGCTGCCAATGGCTAAGCAATGCACCGATCATGTCAAGCTTCTGATTGTTATTTTATTATCAGGAAGTGGCAGAGATGAGGCTTCTGTTCTTCTGAGTAGAGACAAACAACTTGAAAATAACAATAATTAAAAGCAGTTACCAAGTAGTCAAAAATGTATTTTTATTTATAAATAAAGTTTGACAGAGATAAGCAACCCAGTCTTTTAAGGATTAATATAATTAAATTTTAGTAATTCCTGAGAAAGTACTTTAAAAAAAAGCTTCTGGATATACAAAAAGCACTTGAATTTTTATTAAAAATTTATATTACTTCTTAATAAAAACACTACTGACAAAAGCAGATAACTTTATACAGAAGCATACTGGTGGTACCTACAACCCTATGACAAGTTCATTGGGCAAGCTTTGCATTAAATCTGCTTCACCTAAATATATGCAAACTGCAATAATTTCTCCAGCTTTCTGAATTATCCATAGTTCTTGCTGGACCAGACGCTGGGCTTGGAGATATCATTTTCCACCTTTATGATTATGGTTAAATAATGACCACCTTAGTTTGGCTTAGTTAGGGTGGCATGAAATCACAGAGGAATGATGCTACATTTTTGCATCCAGGCCCACATCTTTGATTAATCATCAATAATGGCAATGAATTTTCATAAAATTGGATATAGGTAAACATGTTCGCATCCGGCCACCGCTTGGGGTGGCACCGGTCCCAAAAGAACCGTGTCATCCTCCTCTTTCCATCCCGACCAATCCCAGCCACCGGGATCACCTGTGCTCGCCGAAAAATGCAAAAATCCGACCTGATTTAACCCAAAATTCAAGGAGCTCGATCTCCCTCCTCCGGCCACCGATTCAGACGAGTAAGGTATGGATTTCTACCTATTTTCCATGCTCTAGCTGATGGTTGGGTAGGATTGCATCGATTTTGAGCGTAGGTAATTCGATTTACGAATTGAAATTCTGCCGATTTTGGGAGTTGGTTTTTGGCCACTTCCGGTCACTTTTTGAGGTAGGCCCAAGAACAAAAGTGACTCCAAATAGGGTGTTATACCTAGGGTAGAAGTCTTGGCCCGAGATGTTGAGATTTTCCGGCGAAACTTTATCGCTTTGGACACCCACACGCTGCCCGCGCGTGGGCACTGTAGCAGAGGGGCACATAGCATCAAATTTCGTTCATCTTCAAAAATTCCATAAAAAGTATACAGTCTAACTTGAACACCACTAACTTCAAAGAGGAGGCAGAAAGCCATAACCTAGACAAGTAGTAATTGTCTGATGGATAATATCTTCTAGTCCATGCTTGAAACTGAATCCCAAATCTGTTAGCTTCTTTGAAGAGATCTCTGAAGGCACTACATCATTAATTTCCTCCTCCATAAATCTGTATCAGTTAACATGAGTATTTTAGTCTTAATACATAAGCCATTTGATGAGGATCTAAGTTGGAGACTTAACTTGAGAATCACATTGTTTAAATACTTTAATAAAGCACATACTATGTTCTAAGCTCGCCGGACGGATAATACGATATACCATTTAGTTACATGGTATTTAACCTTGGTCATTTGAAAGGTTCAATTTTCGTCCGGCGGCTTAGAACATAGTATTTGAATTTGTTTATACTTAAACATATATGTCTACATACATATATCATTTACTTGACACTGACAGGTCTATGACAGAGAAATCACCTGTTTGAATTTGAGCAAGGGTATGCCTGAGCTAGATACTTAACCAACTCAGATATCGGATAACTTTGGGCAGCGCATATGTAAGGACCTTCAGCTTTGGCATGCTCCATTAAAAATATGTGGGCACTGCATATATCTTCAACATGAACTAAAGCAATTGAACCCATTCTTGCATTTACAGCAGATAATATCCCATGGAATTCAGAGTCACCTGCATAAAAGATCATATATCCACATGTTCAATTGTCTTCCTCTATCCATAATTCTTATTTTATTTCTGAGAATGCGTCCCATGCATCAATCATAAGTTATAAGCATTTTCATAATAAAAACTGAAACATAATTTAATTTTACATATTTATTGGGACATTTCAGAAAGATATCTGGGAAAATCAGGACAGATTAAAATAACATTTAGTTTGTGGTAGACTTGTGAAATTATGATATCACTCCATAATTTGTGATGAATCACACCTAATCTGGTCATTTTAGGAGAATTCAGCATTTTAAGAAGCTATTAGTTTGCCATGTCCATGTATTCATGAGACAGGTATAGCAGAAGAACCACCTGTTATTGGTGACAAAAGAACTTGAATGCTTGATGGAACCTTGGAAGTGAGAAATGGACCTCCAACAGTACTTGTTATCACTGATACCAGATTAATGTCATTCTCATTTGCAAATCTAAATGCTGCTTCCTCTGTGAGAATCTTTGAAAGTACATAAACCTGTCAAAGATTTTTTATTATTTAAATTTCTCATGTATAATAATTAGGGAGATTCACTATTATACCCAATATCTCTAATAGTTATTGAGTAGGCAATTTTGTAGTAAGCATATAGCATGAGAGGGAGAGGAAGCATTACCCATCCATTTGCTTTTTCACTCAAGACTTGATCAACTGGTGTTTGACAAGATTCATCAACAACAGCTCTTGCATTTCCCTTGCTGTCTTTAGCAGTGAGAGTGCTGATGGAAGAGGTGAGCACAACCCTTTTCACAGTTCCAGAATTCAGACAGGATTTGAGGAGATCCAAGGTTCCTTTGATTGCAGGTTCAATGATATTTGATTGCACATAACTCTCTTAGATGTCAAAGATTGAGAGCAACTTAATTAGTGTTATGCTCCACTAAATGATATTAAGGTAGCATTGTAGATTTACATAGTGATTACCAATGTTTTCTTCTACAGTAACACTGAATTCCATTGATGCTGCAACATGAAATACACCATCACAGCCCTTCACAGCCTCGTCGAAGCTTCCTTCCTCTCCCAAATCAGTTTGGAACAATCTCAACCGGTCAGTGTTCGTCCACAATGATAATAGGTGCAAACACTTGGCTGAGATGTTAGGTGGAACTTGATCAGCCTTATTAAAACATTCAGAATAACAAGAAGAGATAAAGCATGCTCATGAATTAAGTATTTCATTTTTTATGACAAAGAGGTATATAGAACAGAAATTGATTGCATGATCCAATTCTTTTACTTTGTAATTCAGGACAGAAGTGTTTTCATTTCACCGCTAAAGTATTTTTACTTGTTCTGTGTTGCTGTCTCTACCAATGAACTAGACATCATACATGGAGTTTGATTCACATGGCTTTAATCTGTGAGCAAAGTGATCTGTTCTAATAATTTTCAACATAAGAAACATACCTTTTCCACCCCTCACCATTTTATCAGTTAATTTATTTTTTTGAAAAGAAAACTATCACTTAATTGAACTTCCATTTGTAGCAGTTCTGACCAAGGCAAATGAGTTTCAGCAGGCCAAACAGAAGCCCTCATCACCAAATAAGATGAAAATCACTGTCAAAAAGGTTGGACTGAGCAGTCCCATGGATTAAATCCAATTCCACCTATGAACTAGACCTAAACGAAACAGACAAATCCAAATCTGCTATTATTTGGACCAAGTTACAAAATTGGGCTGAGCTACTTCCTCAGTCCAATATAGATTTGTTCCAATATTTCTTGGCCTAGATTAGCAGTCTATTGGATTGCTTAGGAGTTAGGTCAATGTTTAACCAGCCCAATAGGAATGGTTGTTGTAACTTGCAAACATAGTTGCCTTCATTTCAGATTAATTCTTAATAAAACCAAAATAGTCAGATTAATTCTTAATAAAAATAAATAATACTTAAGTGAGGGCATGTAACCAGTGATTGATGAGACTTGGGTGTTTTAAATTGTGCATATAAAGTCATCCTAACAGACAAAAAATGTAAGACCTCACACCAACCAACAAGTTCCAAAATATCCTACATTTCTATCTTATAAAGCAAAATGCCAAAAATATATACTATTTAATTAATGTTTCCTTCGTGATGGAAGCACCCATCAAAGAAAAGATGCCATGGAAACTTAGATTCATGTGCTAAAGTTTGAAATCAGAGAAAATGTTCTCTGAAAAGTCCTAGTAAAAAAATTGGCAAAGAGAAAGGATCAAAGTGCCACCTCCAGTCCAGCCTCTATTTTCTTCTTCTTTAAGGAATTATTGTAAAATCAAATAAATGTATCTATTACCAACCATTAAGCAAGAAAAACAGCTTGAGAACATTTTTGTCGAAGTTAGGAATGGGGAGGGGGGTTTTCTCACACGCACACACTGCCAATGTGTCATTATAGTTTGAATTTGAAACTATTAGTTTGCAAATCAAGACCCTTGCATACTAGGCTAAACCGTGTTTGCACAACTTGAGAATATTTTTGAAATTAAAGAGAATGATTGAGGTAACATTCTTGGTCCACAAATCAGAATCCCATAATTGGTTTAATGGTCAGACTTTTTCCTTTGGAAGACTAATTGAATTACAATTTATTGGGTGATTGGATACTCCAATTCTTTTCTTTCTCCATGGTTAAATATTATAGTTTACAGTACATTGCAAAAATCCCACCATCACCTCCACATAAACCAATAGCAAACCAAGGAAATGATACACACATATCTTTGAGATTGACATCAAGTTTTTTTTAAATGCATGTAATTATCAAACTTGGTACTCACATGACTTCTATATGCAGGGTGCTGACGATTTTTTTAAATATATTTATTTTTTAAAGCTAAGCCATCTTTGATTGAAAAGCCAATACCAATCATCTCAGAAGCTGATGCTAACTCAAAATTTGTGTGCGTCTAATATGCAACTATGGATGATTTTCTAGCTAAGCCATGTTAGACCAAAAAAAAATTATACAAATCACAGAAGCTAATGCTAACTCAGTGTAGTCCTTAATCTCTCTCTCTCTCTCTCTCTCTCTCTCTCTCTCTCTCTCTAGTTCAATTCATATCAACCATAAACACAAACAAATCAGAACAAAGAAAGCTATAAGTTTTTCTGCTTGGATGAAAAGAAAAACTTGAAGAACCAAAACAAGCAAAAGTGAGAGGTTGGTGAGGTAACAGACCAGGATCACGAACTGTGGCATGAACCATGTGGCCTCTTTCCAAGAGGGTGTTCACCAGCCAAGACCCTATAAAACCAGTGGCTCCTGTCACACAGTAAGTTGCCATAGCTCCCTTTCTCTTGCCCTCCAAACCCTCCATTTCTTTAACTCGATGCAGGCTGCTGTTTTAGATACCCTTTCAGTGTTGTCTATTTTTTCTATTCTTTTTTGGGTCATTTCAGTGTTGTCTATGAGGGAATTTATTGGATGTTGTAATCCTGTAGCTAATATAATATTCCTTTCGCAATTGTATGATCAGAAACTACTAGACGATCGAGTACGCGTGTGACAGTAATTAATTCATGATTTGGAAAAGTTGAAAGCAAATATAACATGTCTGGCCTATGTTTGGAATCTACATGTCTGGGAGATTTCTGTGTTTTCAATGCATAGTTGCCAAGTGTTAAAGCGTCCATGAGGTTTTAGTGGGACACGCTTCAATTGCATAGCTTTGGGTGGCGTTATTTCCACCACATTTGTAATTTTCCACCTATTATTTAATAAATTTTCTATTATGAATTCATCTTTATGTAAAATTATTTTGGGGGATAATTTTTAAGGCCCGTCTAGTAACGTTTTCAGAGAGTATTTTTAGAGAATATTTTCATATAATGAAAACAAGAAAACAAATTTACATGTTCAGGAAATGAAAATGCGTCTGGTAGATTAATTAGAAAACATCTTCAGAAAACAAAAACAATGAAAACGTATTTAGTAATACAATTTGAAAATAATAATATGTGAGTTATTTTTAAGTGTATTTTTTTTAAAAAAAATCTGCTATTTTTCAAAGGCAAAAATTTATAAACAACAAAAAAAGTATAATTTAACGAATAAAAAATTCGAATATTTTTTTAAAAGACAAATTATCTTATCGCATTTCTTTTTTTTCTCTCTCTCTTTCTTCCCTTCCTTCCTTCCCAGGCCCATGCCCTTCTTTTTTATCTTTTCCTATTTTCTTCTTATATTCCTTCCCAGACCGTTTCTTTTTTCTTTCTTTCTTCCTTTTTTTCTCTTTTCTCTTCTCTTCTTCTTCCTCCCTTAATTTTTTCTTTTCTTCTTCTTCCTCTCTTATTTTTTCTTTTCTTCTTCCTTCTCTCTGATTCTTCCTCTTCTTCTTCTCTCTTCATACCCATCCTCTCTCTGTTTTCATTTGTTAATGGTTGGTGGTGGTTCGATTGAGTGGTGATGGTGGTTCGATTGGGTTTGTGGCAATTATGGTTCGACTGCTTTGGTGGTGATCATGCTTTGGAGGTGTCGGTGCGGCAAACTAGAGGATGGGTCTGGATTGGGGGAGATGGGTTTCCATAGTGGTGCTCCTCAGTTGAATTTTTTTTTTTTTTTTTTTTTTTTTGGGTCTAGTGCTTGATAAGTAAATCAAGATCTTAGAGATTTTAGAAGAAGAAGAATGGCTATGGAGAATTTCAAAGACAAGAATCGATGTTGATTGGAGAAAGAGAGATGGAAAAAATGAATTATTGTATGGATTGAAAACGAAAACAACATAATATCGTTTTCAACTTTTGTTCATGATTTGAATTTGTTTTTGACAAATATTTTTAGGGAAAATAAAAAGGTTCCCCCGAATAGGTATTTTCCAGAAAACAGAAAATGAAAACGGAAAACGGGCAGTGAAAACGATACCGAACGCGGCCTTAGTATCTTTAAAAAAAATTAAAAATAAGGGTTGGGGTTTAATGGCCTCAACTTGCAGATCAGTTGTCTCATGTTCGAACCTCCATGACATCTTGATAGAGAAATTCCCCAGATAATAAATCTAGCGTGAAGCCAATATACTTTGAAATATGTTTCCATGTAACAAGAAAAACTAAAACTAAAAATTTAAATAATAAGAAACATGAGAACTGAACAGAAACTTTTATTTAAACTAAAGTAATTTACATTGTAATTTTACAAGCAAAATAATAAGAAAACAACATACTCGTAACTTATTTTTTTTCACAACAAATGTCCAAAAATTATCCACAACTTGTTCTTCTTGTTTCTAGATCACAAACTAAACTTCAAATTCAAAACCTGCAATAGATTTAATAAGAGGTGAGCACTACATGCTCAATAGGAGTCCTATGTCTTATGTGATCAGTGAGATTTATAATGTATAATATATGCAATGCTTGAATGAGCTTCATGCCCAACCCGTTAATCTATATAATAGGGCAAGCAAATCTGCATGTCCCATACCATGCATTTTACCACTGTGATTCTAAATGCCCCATTTTATAAACTAACACCCATCTCAATTATCCCATAATTCCCCTTTTGCTAGTCATCTTGTCTAAATTATTGATCTCCAAACCCAAATCACCTAATCGACAATTATACCGCTGATATCCTAATTTACTGTGCACACTAGCTCGCCTAAACTTGGTCCCTACAATGGTCAGACTCAACTACACAAAAGATCCTTCCTACCACCCTCTTTTTCATAATTTCTTTATCAACCCAAGAATTCCAACCATCACTGATAACATATGAACATGTCAACATTAATCAAATTAGAATGATAATTGACAACATGTAAACACCCAATATCAAGGATAATAATCAAATAATATTATCAAGCATAACATAATGTTCAGAAAATTTAATTAAATCAATTTATGTAAAGCCTCCCCAAGAAAAACCCCTACCTCAAATTCAAAGTACTGTATAACTCTTAGTCACAAGTCCAAACACCCTGAACTTCTCCAAAATCTCACAACACTTTTTTTCTCACTTTTGTTTTCTTTTTCTACGAATTTTAGGAAACTAAAGCAATTTAAGTGAAGGAATATGATACAAGAACTATAAGGGAGTGCTATTTATAAGGTGCCAAAGTCGGCAAAGTCCAAGTAATAGGAATAGATGAAAGCTAAACTTGTGCGCCACAACTAATCTATGGTTTCCTAGAGTACTTGGGTGGCTTGATAGTAGTCTACCACCACCAAATATAGCCCTATGCGTTGGCTTTATAGAGTGCTTAATGAGCACTCTCAAATTAAGGCTATAAATAAGAATACATACAATACTTACGCCTCATGCTTAAATATTTCACCTAATACTTTAACAAGAATTGACAAACTATATGCATGCAACACGTCAACTTTGAATAGAATGCTTATTAAGCATAAGGGCTTATCTAATACTTTTTTAAATTGTAAAAATATATAATAAATATTACATAGGGCTGAAATGAATTAATATAGTGAAAGCCATGCAATAAGATTTGATAAGGTAGGTTATACTAGTTAATAGCCAGACTCCACATATCACGTGGCTTGCCATGAAAAAAAAATCTTGCTTAAGAATCGAGTAAAGTTTCAAGTTTTCATGGCGGCAACATCATCTTAAGCTTTCCTTCAAGATTTGGTTTAGATACCAAAGCCCCAACAATTTTAAATGTTTCCTAATCTACTGAACAAGACTCGTAAATAAGTTCTGCAGGGGAATGGCTAGGGTTGCTTAGGGGTGGCTGTAGAGATTCCAAGGATAGATTGGGGTGGCTCGGGAGGGGGAGACATAGGGAGAGAGAATTTGTTTTTCATAAAGAAAGTCTTATTTTATTGTTTAATTTTTTATTTTAAGGAGAGTTTGAGGTTTTTTTTTCCAAGTTCTTGAAAGTAATTTTACAAAGGGTAAACTTATCTTTAAAACTTTGATTATAAGGTCGGTGGGAAAATAAGACAAATGGGTGCACTCTTTATTAATAGGAACAAAAATTGATGAGTTACAGTTAAGGAAAATTCAATTTAAAGTGGGTAAGCCAAATTTACTATAAATTCTAAAATTACATAAGTTCAAAGAACTATCATAAATAATACTTAAATTCGAAGAACCATCATAAATAACTCAAATGAAACACATGTGTAAAATTCATGAACATAAATGTGAGGTTAACTATAATACTGTCAATTAATTAGGTGGTGGAAAGAACTAGATTTTGAAAGGAAACTTCATTTTGCAAGGTGTATGCCTAACACATTAAATGCTTCTTATCCTGAAGTTCTATGAATGTTTAAAAAAAAAAAAAAAAAAGAACTTGAATGCTTGATGGAACCTTGGAAGTGAGAAATGGACCTCCAACAGTACTTGTTATCACTGATACCAGATTAATGTCATTCTCATTTGCAAATCTAAATGCTGCTTCCTCTGTGAGAATCTTTGAAAGTACATAAACCTGTCAAAGATTTTTTATTATTTAAATTTCTCATGTATAATAATTAGGGAGATTCACTATTATACCCAACATCTCTAATAGTTATTGAGTAGGCAATTTTGTAGTAAGCATATAGCATGAGAGGGAGAGGAAGCATTACCCATCCATTTGCTTTTTCACTCAAGACTTGATCAACTGGTGTTTGACAAGATTCATCAACAACAGCTCTTGCATTTCCCTTGCTGTCTTTAGCAGTGAGAGTGCTGATGGAAGAGGTGAGCACAACCCTTTTCACAGTTCCAGAATTCAGACAGGATTTGAGGAGATCCAAGGTTCCTTTGATTGCAGGTTCAATGATATTTGATTGCACATAACTCTCTTAGATGTCAAAGATTGAGAGCAACTTAATTAGTGTTATGCTCCACTAAATGATATTAAGGTAGCATTGTAGATTTACATAGTGATTACCAATGTTTTCTTCTACAGTAACACTGAATTCCATTGATGCTGCAACATGAAATACACCATCACAGCTCTTCACAGCCTCGTCGAAGCTTCCTTCCTCTCCCAAATCAGTTTGGAACAATCTCAACCGGTCAGTGTTCGTCCACAATGATAATAGGTGCAAACACTTGGCTGAGATGTTAGGTGGAACTTGATCAGCCTTATTAAAAACATTCAGAATAACAAGAAGAGATAAAGCATGCTCATGAATTAAGGATTTCATTTTTTATGACAAAGAGGTATATAGAACAGAAATTGATTGCATGATCCAATTCTTTTACTTTGTAATTCAGGACAGAAGTGTTTTCATTTCACCGCTAAAGTATTTTTACTTGTTCTGTGTTGCTGTCTCTACCAATGAACTAGACATCATACATGGAGTTTGATTCACATGGCTTTAATCTGTGAGCAAAGTGATCTGTTCTAATAATTTTCAACATAAGAAACATACCTTTTCCACCCCTCACCATTTTATCAGTTAATTTATTTTTTTGAAAAGAAAACTATCACTTAATTGAACTTCCATTTGTAGCAGTTCTGACCAAGGCAAATGAGTTTCAGCAGGCCAAACAGAAGCCCTCATCACCAAATAAGATGAAAATCACTGTCAAAAAGGTTGGACTCAGCAGTCCCATGGATTAAATCCAATTCCACCTATGAACTAGACCTAAACGAAACAGACAAATCCAAATCTGCCATTATTTGGACCAAGTTACAAAATTGGGCTGAGCTACTTCCTCAGTCCAATCTAGATTTGTTCCAATATTTCTTGGCCTAGATTAGCAGTCTATTGGATTGCTTAGGAGTTAGGTCAATGTTTAACCAGCCCAATAGGAATGGTTGTTGTAACTTGCAAACATAGTTGCCTTCATTTCAGATTAATTCTTAATAAAACCAAAATAGTCAGATTAATTCTTAATAAAAATAAATAATACTTAAGTGAGGGCATGTAACCAGTGATTGATGAGACTTGGGTGTTTTAAATTGTGCATATAAAGTCATCTTAACAGACAAAAAATGTAAGACGTCACACCAACCAACAAGTTCCAAAATATCCTACATTTCTATCTTATAAAGCAAAATGCCAAAAATATATACTATTTAATTAATGTTTCCTTCGTGATGGAAGCACCCATCAAAGAAAAGATGCCATGGAAACTTAGATTCATGTGCTAAAGTTTGAAATCAGAGAAAATGTTCTCTGAAAAGTCCTAGTAAAAAAATTGGCAAAGAGAAAGGATCAAAGTGCCACCTCCAGTCCAGCCTCTATTTTCTTCTTCTTTAAGGAATTATTGTAAAATCAAATAAATGTATCTATTACCAACCATTAAGCAAGAAAAACAGCTTGAGAACATTTTTGTCGAAGTTAGGAATGGGGAGGGGGGTTTTCTCACACGCACACACTGCCAATGTGTCATTATAGTTTGAATTTGAAACTATTAGTTTGCAAATCAAGACCCTTGCATACTAGGCTAAACCGTGTTTGCACAACTTGAGAATATTTTTGAAATTAAAGAGAATGATTGAGGTAACATTCTTGGTCCACAAATCAGAATCCCATAATTGGTTTAATGGTCAGACTTTTTCCTTTGGAAGACTAATTGAATTACAATTTATTGGGTGATTGGATACTCCAATTCTTTTCTTTCTCCATGGTTAAATATTATAGTTTACAGTACATTGCAAAAATCCCACCATCACCTCCACATAAACCAATAGCAAACCAAGGAAATGATACACACATATCTTTGAGATTGACATCAAGTTTTTTTTAAATGCATGTAATTATCAAACTTGGTACTCACATGACTTCTATATGCAGGGTGCTGACGATTTTTTTAAATATATTTATTTTTTAAAGCTAAGCCATCTTTGATTGAAAAGCCAATACCAATCATCTCAGAAGCTGATGCTAACTCAAAATTTGTGTGCGTCTAATATGCAACTATGGATGATTTTCTAGCTAAGCCATGTTAGACCAAAAAAAAATTATACAAATCACAGAAGCTAATGCTAACTCAGTGTAGTCCTTAATCTCTCTCTCTCTCTCTCTCTCTCTCTCTCTCTCTCTCTCTAGTTCAATTCATATCAACCATAAACACAAACAAATCAGAACAAAGAAAGCTATAAGTTTTTCTGCTTGGATGAAAAGAAAAACTTGAAGAACCAAAACAAGCAAAAGTGAGAGGTTGGTGAGGTAACAGACCAGGATCACGAACTGTGGCATGAACCATGTGGCCTCTTTCCAAGAGGGTGTTCACCAGCCAAGACCCTATAAAACCAGTGGCTCCTGTCACACAGTAAGTTGCCATAGCTCCCTTTCTCTTGCCCTCCAAACCCTCCATTTCTTTAACTCGATGCAGGCTGCTGTTTTAGATACCCTTTCAGTGTTGTCTATTTTTTCTATTCTTTTTTGGGTCATTTCAGTGTTGTCTATGAGGGAATTTATTGGATGTTGTAATCCTGTAGCTAATATAATATTCCTTTCGCAATTGTATGATCAGAAACTACTAGACGATCGAGTACGCGTGTGACAGTAATTAATTCATGATTTGGAAAAGTTGAAAGCAAATATAACATGTCTGGCCTATGTTTGGAATCTACATGTCTGGGAGATTTCTGTGTTTTCAATGCATAGTTGCCAAGTGTTAAAGCGTCCATGAGGTTTTAGTGGGACACGCTTCAATTGCATAGCTTTGGGTGGCGTTATTTCCACCACATTTGTAATTTTCCACCTATTATTTAATAAATTTTCTATTATGAATTCATCTTTATGTAAAATTATTTTGGGGGATAATTTTTAAGGCCCGTCTGGTAACGTTTTCAGAGAGTATTTTTAGAGAATATTTTCAGATAATGAAAACAAGAAAACAAATTTACATGTTCAGGAAATGAAAATGCGTCTGGTAGATTAATTAGAAAATATCTTCAGAAAACAAAAACAATGAAAACGTATTTAGTAATACAATTTGAAAATAATAATATGTGAGTTATTTTTAAGTGTATTTTTTTAAAAAAAAATCTGCTATTTTTCAAAGGCAAAAATTTATAAACAACAAAAAAAGTATAATTTAACAAATAAAAAATTCTAATATTTTTTTAAAAGACAAATTATCTTATCTCATTTCTTTTTTTCTCTCTCTCTCTTTCTTCCCTTCCTTCCTTCCCAGGCCCATGCCCTTCTTTTTTATCTTTTCCTATTTTCTTCTTAAATTCCTTCCCAGACCGTTTCTTTTTTCTTTCTTTCTTCCTTTTTTTCTCTTTTCTCTTCTCTTCTTCTTCCTCCCTTAATTTTTTCTTTTCTTCTTCTTCCTCTCTTATTTTTTTCTTTTCTTCTTCCTTCTCTCTTATTCTTCCTCTTCTTCTTCTCTCTTCATACCCATCCTCTCTCTGTTTTCATTTGTTAATGGTTGGTGGTGGTTCGATTGAGTGGTGATGGTGGTTCGATTGGGTTTGTGGCAATTATGGTTCGACTGCTTTGGTGGTGATCATGCTTTGGAGGTGCCGGTGCGGCAAACTAGACGATGGGTCTGGATTGGGGGAGATGGGTTTCCATAGTGGTGCTCCTCAGTTGAATTTTTTTTTTTTTTTTTTTGGGTCTAGTGCTTGAAGTGTCAAACGGGTCGGGCCGGCCCAGCACGGCACGAGTCCAGCCCATTTAAATGAGGCACGGCACGGCACGAGCACGAATATTAATGGGCCGTGCTTGGCACGGCACGAAAGCTTGGACCGGGCTGGGATTTTAAAAAAGGTCCAATGGACCGGGCCGGCCCGTGGCCCGACATGAGACGGGCTTAGCCCGAGCCCGCTCCAAGCACGGCACGAGCCCGAGCCCGCTCCAAGCACGGCACGAGCCCGAGCCCGCTCCAAGCACGACACGAGCCCGAGCCCACTTAAATCATCTACTGCATTTTTTCACTACCAAGTTGGAACTTGGAACAGCAAGTAAATAAAATAAAATATAAAAATATAAAAAATTGATGCAATGACCAATTACTTACCGGCAGACTTAAGTGACTTAATAAAAACACTTGACAAACAACCACCCAGCCTTGATGACATAACAAATAGATTTGGAGTTGGAGAGTTGGAGTTGGACTCAAACTCAAAGCGTCTAGACTCTAGGAGCCGTGCGTGATTCGTGAAGAAGCAATGAAAACAAAGCAGCGTCTCCTCCTCTTCCTCTCGATTTCTGCATCTCCTCTTCGTCTTCCAATATATGTTTAAGGAGTATGATGAATGTGTTTAAGGAGTATAACATTACTCATAAAATATTTTCTATTACTTTTGACAATGCTTCCAATAATTCTTCTGCTATTGAGCAATTTAAACATGTTTTACATCCTTCTTATGGAGGAAAATTTTTTCATATGAGGTGTGTGTGTCATATAATTAATCTAATGGTGCAAGATGGATTAAAAGTTATTCAAACCCAGCTTCAATTGATTAGGGATGCTATTGGTTATATTTCTTCTAGTAGCTCTAGGCAGCAAGACTTTGCTCACCTGTGTATGTCTCATGGCTTGAAACCTATAAAATTGAAAAAAGACATCCGTATTCGTTGGAACTCAACTTATCACATGCTTAAAAGTTGTAAAGGTTACACCAATGTCATCAATTTTTATTACAATAATAAAATGAATGACAATCTGTTGAGGGATGAAGAGTGGAATGTATGCTTTGCTTTGGTGGACTTTTTCAAAGTTTTTTATGATGCTACGTGTAACTGTTCTGGTGTTTATTATCCGACATCTCCTATTGCACTTCATGATTTATTTTCAATTGGTGCTACCTTTGCTAAATACAGATTTGATACTACATGTAATTTTACAAATATTTGTGAGCAAATGGAAACTAAATATAAAAAGTATTGGACAGAGATTCCTTATACTTTTTGTTTTGGTGCAATAATGGATCCCAGAATTAAAGTAAGTGGTTTGGAAGTAATATTGACTGAAATTTCAAGAAATTTATCAATTAGTTTACCACTTACAATTAGGGGTGGCAATTTCGGATACGACCCGATACACGACTCGAAACCCGCACGAGAAATTAGCGGGTTCAACCCGCACGATAAAAAAACAGGTCAATTTCGGGTCAACCCGTTCTGACCCGTTTAATAAACGGGTGGGTTTCGGGTCAACCCGCTAACCCGCTAACCCGCTATAATACCTATCTAACCCGTTTATTAAACGGGTCGTGTCACGGGTCGTGTCA
Organism: Prunus dulcis; assembly: GCF_902201215.1. NCBI lineage: Eukaryota > Viridiplantae > Streptophyta > Magnoliopsida > Rosales > Rosaceae > Prunus > Prunus dulcis. Next base: position 12,754,045 of record NC_047653.1, on the reverse strand, counting down.
ACCCGTGTACAACCCGCTAACCCACTAAAAAATAAAGACAAATGGAGATTTCAACACACACACAAGGGGTTTCGAACTCCTACCATCTTCATTTCTCTCAAACACCTTATCCACCATGCTACAAACAATTTTGTGATTTTATAGTATACCTTTTGATATTTATAATGTTTCTTTTTCTTTTGTGTTTTCCTTTCTTTTCGTTCTCTCTTCTCCTCTTCTTTTTTTTTTTCTTTTTTTTTCCTTCTTTCTTCTTCTCTCTTTTCCTTTCCTCTTCTCTCCTTTTTTTTTCTTCTTTCTTTTCTTTCTCTTTAGTTTTCTCTCATCTTTCTTTTCTCTTTCTTTCTTTCCTTCAATCTTCTCTCCTCTCTCTATCTCTCTCTCTCTCTCTCTCTCTCTCTCTCTCTATTTTTCTTTCTTTCTTTTCCTTCTCTCTTCTCTCATCTCTCAATCTTTTTTTTTTCTTTCTTTTTCTTATATTTTCTCTACTCTCTCTGTTTTTTTAATTTAAATTTTTTCGGTTGTGGGTTTTGTAACATGCATGTTATTATTTATGAACCCGTTACACGACTCGAAACCCGCACGATAAAAGACGACCCGAACCCGACACGACGCGTTTATTAAATGGGTTGGGTTCGGGTTGAGCATTCTTGACACGTTTATTATTCCGACACGACACGAACCCGACACGACACGACCCATTGCCAGCCCTACTTACAATATCCAATATTCAGAAGACATTCAATGATACTTATTTGTTGTATGAGAAGAAATATAGTGTTGGTACAATAGCTACACAAAGTGCTCCAACTGTTCATTTATTTGGTTCATCTTCATCTAGTAGTGCAGCTATTTTTGCCCTCCACCTTTTTCATATTGTTTGGATGTTTGATTATTAATGTTTTCAAATAGTTCATCATTCCTTGCTTCTAGTTATATGTTTTATGTTTATAATTTTAATTATCTAGTGGGAAAAAAAAAATCAAGTAAAAAAAAATTCAAATTAAATGGGCTTGTTCTTGGGCCCGAGTATGGCCCGAGCACGAGCACGGGCACGGCCCAAGCACGGCACGGCCCGTTTCAATATGGACTTGGGCTTTGGGCCGGGCTGGGATCAATGATTTTACTAAATGGGCCAGCACGGCACGGCCCGATAAATTAAATGGGCCGGCACGGCACGGCACGAATACATTAAAGGCACGAGTTTAAATGGGTTGGACCGGCCCGGCACGGCCCGTTTGACACCTCTATAAGTAAATCAAGATTTTAGAGATTTTAGAAGAAGAAGAATGGCTATGGAGAATTTCAAAGACAAGAATCGATGTTGATTGGAGAAAGAGAGATGGAAAAAATGAATTATTGTATGGATTGAAAACGAAAACAACATAATATCGTTTTCAACTTTTGTTCATGATTTGGATTTGTTTTTGAAAAATATTTTTAGGGAAAATAAAAAGGTTCACCCGAATAGGTATTTTCCAGAAAACAGGAAATGAAAACGGAAAACGGGCAGTGAAAACGATACCGAACGCGGCCTTAGTATCTTTTAAAAAAATTAAAAATAAGGGTTGGGGTTTAATGGCCTCAACTTGCAGATCAGTTGCCTCATGTTCGAACCTCCATGACATCTTGATAGAGAAATTCCCTCGATAATAAATCTAAGCGTGAAGCCAATATACTTTGAAATATGTTTCCATGTAACAAGAAAAACTAAAACTAAAAATTTAAATAACAAGAAACATGAGAACTGAACAAAAACTTTTATTTAAACTAAAGTAATTTACATTGTAATTTTACAAGCAAAATAATAAGAAAACAACATACTCGTAACTTATTTTTTTTCACAACAAATGTCCAAAAATTATCCACAACTTGTTCTTCTTGTTTTCAGGTCACAAACTAAACTTCAAATTCAAAACCTGCAATAGATTTAATAAGAGGTGAGCACTACATGCTCAATAGGAGTCCTATGTCTTATGTGATTAGTGAGATTTATAATGTATAATTTATGCAATGCTTGAATGAGCTTCATGCCCAACCCGTTAATCTATATAATAGGGCAAGCAAATCTGCATGTCCCATACCATGCATTTTACCACTGTGATTCTAAATGCCCCATTTTATAAACTAACACCCATCTCAATTATCCCATAATTCCCCTTTTGCTAGTCATCTTGTCTAAATTATTGATCTCCAAACCCAAATCACCTAATCGACAATTATACCGCTGATATCCTAATTTACTGTGCACACTAGCTCGCCTAAACTTGGTCCCTACAATGGTCAGACTCAACTACACAAAAGATCCTTCCTACCACCCTCTTTTTCATAATTTCTTTATCAACCCAAGAATTCCAACCATCACTGATAACATATGAACATGTCAACATTAATCAAATTAGAATGATAATTGACAACATGTAAACACCCAATATCAAGGATAATAATCAAATAATATTATCAAGCATAACATAATGTTCAGAAAATTTAATTAAATCAATTTATGTAAAGCCTCCCCAAGAAAAACCCCTACCTCAAATTCAAAGTACTGTATAACTCTTAGTCACAAGTCCAAACACCCTGAACTTCTCCAAAATCTCACAACACTTTTTTTCTCACTTTTGTTTTCTTTTTCTACGAATTTTAGGAAACTAAAGCAATTTAAGTGAAGGAATATGATACAAGAACTATAAGGGAGTGCTATTTATAAGGTGCCAAAGTCGGCAAAGTCCAAGTAATAGGAATAGATGAAAGCTAAACTTGTGCGCCACAACTAGTCTATGGTTTCCTAGAGTACTTGGGTGGCTTGATAGTAGTCTACCACCAAATATAGCCCTATGCGTTGGCTTTATAGGGTGCTTAATGAGCACTCTCAAATTAAGGCTATAAATAAGAATACATGCAATGCTTACGCCTCATGCTTAAATATTTCACCTAATACTTTAACAAGAATTGACAAACTATATGCATGCAACACGTCAACTTTGAATAGAATGCTTATTAAGCACAAGGGCCTATCTAATACTTTTGTAAAGTGTAAAAATATATAATAAATATTACATAGGGCTGAAATGAATTAATATAGTGAAAGCCATGCAATAAGATTTGATAAGGTAGGTTATACTAGTTAATAGCCAGACTCCACTATCACGTGGCTTGCCATGAAAAAAAAAATATTGCTTAAGAATCGAGTAAAGTTTCAAGTTTTCATGGCGGCAACATCATCTTAAGCTTTCCTTCAAGATTTGGTTTAGATACCAAAGCCCCAACAATTTTAAATGTTTCCTAATCTACTGAACAAGACTCGTAAATAAGTTCTGCAGGGGAATGGCTAGGGTTGCTTAGGGGGTGGCTGTAGAGATTCCAAGGATAGATTGGGGTGGCTCGGGAGGGGGAGACATAGGGAGAGCGAATTTGTTTTTCATAAAGAAAGTTTTATTTTATTGTTTAATTTTTTATTTTAAGGAGAGTTTGAGGTTTTTTTTTCCAAGTTCTTGAAAGTAATTTTACAAAGGGTAAATTTGTCTTTAAAACTTTGATTATAAGGTCAGTGGGGAAATAGAACAAATGGGTGCACTCTTTATTAATAGGAACAAAAATTGATGAGTTACAGTTAAGGAAAATTCAATTTAGAGTGGGTAAGCCAAATTTACTATAAATTCTAAAATTACATCAAGTTCAAAGAACTATCATAAATAATACTTAAATTCGAAGAACCATCATAAACAACTCAAATGAAACACATGTGTAAAATTCATGAACATAAATGTGAGGTTAACTATAATACTGTCAATTAATTAGGTGGTGGAAAGAACTAGATTTTGAAAGGAAACTTCATTTTGCAAGGTGTATGCCAAACACATTAAATGCTTCTTATCCTGAAGTTCTATGAATGTTTTTTTCATAAATAAAATAAAATAAAAGCGATAGTAATTTTATTGATAACACAGAAAAAAAGTACAGAGTAGTTGCAATGCCAAATATGAGTACAACATCTCCAGTGACCATACAAAAAAATAAATTGGTTTGATTTGGAGAGAATTAGGCATGCCAGAAAAACCTAAAAAGCCCAATTTGGCAGACAAGAAACATCTGTACTCAGACCTACAATATAGATCTACCGCGCAACGGCAGTAACGGCAAATCCGCATCGAAAAGTCGAACACTAAATACATACATCAGCAAACTCCTATTGAGTTTCTGAGAATTATTAGACTAAAATAAACACTGAAACAAGGACACCGCATCACTTCCTCTCCAACAAACCAAAGAGACTAGTAGCACCAACATGGCTAAACCTCTTATTTTGCACAAGTAAAATCCGATCCCACACAAACCAGCAACAATTACTTTTCCAACTCCAAACACTTAATTGGAGCAAATTCCATATGCGTGGACCAAAAGCTGCAACAAAATCATGGCGTCTATGGTGGATTGTAGTACTTGCTTGAAAAACACAATGAAAACCAAAGAGAAAAGCTGGGTCCACAACACCACACCGCAACCATCCCAATGACAGCAAGACACATCCAAGAAAAACAAAAGTCACCAAGGACCTACAACAGAAAACACACAAACAAACAAACAAACAAACAAACAAAAGACAAGATCCAGATAGATCTAGGCAAAAGGACCCAAAATCCAGACAAATCTGGGGAGAGAATAGGAGAGGGGAAGAAAACTAGGAAAGGAGAAAGGGAGATGAGGAGAGAAAGATGGAAGATGGGGAAGCCACCCACCCCCACAGGGGAGGAGGGAGGCGGCTGCAGACCTTCAGAGAGGGAAGGGAAGGGTACCCAATTCCAAGGCCAAGGTATTTGAGAACTTACAAAAAACTTTAAGGGAAGGGAAGGGTACCCTATTCCAAAGCCAAGGTATGGGTACCCAATTCCAAGGCCAAGGTATTTGAGAACTTACAAAAAACTTTAAGGGAAGGGAAGGGTACCCTATTCCAAAGCCAAGGTATGCTAAGGTCTCTTTGAGAACTTACAGAGGGGGTCTTAGCCCATTTTTCAGTTTTTACAGATTACCCACCAAAAAGGATTGTCGACAGCATGACTCGAACCTAAGCCTTGATAGCGAAGAGAATGATCCTTACAACAGAACATTTTTACATTATATAGTTCCCTCTCAATGATCAATAAGTATTTTATTTTTTTTAATCAAAGTGATCTGGGCTTTCATTAACGAAGAGGATGTACTTCAGTTTTACTTTAGCTTGGGGTTGTTAGCGCTGGCGTGGTTTTCCTTTCAGGAAGCCAAACCTTGTATGTGATCAATAAGTATGAGAAGGCCAAGTTCTTGGGTTAGTGTTGAAGGAGAGTGGAAAAATGGATTAGGATTAGATACACCAAGAGTTCGATCCCTTCCTTCCAATGTAAAGAAAATGTATCATAATTTAAGGATGCCACTTGTCATGAGATTTTTTTTACTTGCTACTAGTTATCTATTTATACGACTAAGTTATGATAGGAGGGTGGGAGAAAGTTTGGTAAACCAGTTGTTTAATGTTAAGAGTATTTCGAGCGGGAGGGGCAGCCCGCTAGCCCCCAATTCCGTTTTCAACAGCCAAAACTTGCTAGGGCAAGCGTTCGATTCTATTAGCCTGGACAAGTTTAAAGGCAAGATTTGCCTGGACTGCTGTCTGGGCAAGCTGACATCACATTAACATCATTGTGACGACAACAATCAATTTAAATACCAAAAAAATTAACTAAATAAAAAACCAAAATTTTATGATTTTCATATTTTTTTTTTCTATAAATATCTAGCCATATCTTCACTTTCCACACCAAAACTCCATACAAATTCATCTCCTCATATCTCATGTGAATAGTAGTTGCCCTTGAGTTGCTATGGCAATGGGTGATAATGCATCAAAAAAATTGCTGCGGCAGTCACTATTCGCATGAACATAACTTCCTTTACCTCCTCTTGTCTTATACCACGACAAATGAGTGGAAGTGCTCTAATAGGACAACATTGACACTTCACACCTACTGGAGGGAACCCTTTATTGTCAACGAGAGGGAGTAAAAGGTCAACTTCGTTATTTAAATATAGAGTAAATTGAATAATAATAATAATAATAATAATAATAATAATGTAAAAGTTAGGGCAATATAATAATTAAACAATACATTTACGAACTTTCTAATAATCCTATACTAACTTTATAAATGAATACATTTGAGGTCATCTTTGTGGAGCCACTTTGTATTGCGATTTTTTCATCACATGTCTTTCTTTCATTTCTTACATCGCATATTAATTTAGGAAACTTTAGCAAGGTGATCTCTTATGTGAGTAGGAATACATCAAAATTATAAAAGACCTCTCATTACCTTAATATTACATCTCATATTAATTTTTCAAGGAAAAGCTTCAGGTTTTAAACTTCCAACTCAAGTCACTGTTCGTAGTGTTCGAGGTTTTATGTGTCTAAATGGTCTACATCCATAATATATTAGTCTTTGTTCACTGTCCTCCCAAGCACCAAAAGAGTGAAAATAAATAAATAAATCGCAATGTATGGATTTGAACCATCTACATTGTACAATTTAATACTTGAATTTTAATAAGTCACATTCCATCCTTCCGGTTGGGTCCCAACCCAACAGTTGGAACAAGTGCAACAGTCAGAAGGATATGCTTTCAATTGTGTTTAGAGACGACCCATCGTATCTTATTAAGAAAACAACAATAAATTATTGAGGAGTGTCAGCGTCAGTTACGTGTCGGCGTGTGTCGCATTAGAAATGAGTCAATAATGCGTCACACGTCTACTCACAACTGATGCTAACACTTTTCCTAGATCCTGAATGTCAAGACAAGGGGCATGTTTTGGAGAAAGATCAACATTCTAATTTGTCATTCAACCAACACAAATACACAAACTTATATTACCCTGTTGCATGTGCATCAGTCAAGGGGCATGCCAAGGTATTGAACCAATACAAACAACAAAATGATATCAATACATCTAGTGTCTAAACTACAACATTGTTCAGGCAAGAATTGGATCCTTATGCAGAAGTGGCAGCTACTTCAGTTTTCCTTTTTTCTTCCTTCAGTTTCTTCCAGTTCTCTACATTATCTACTATTTCACCAGTTTTGATGAGGTAGCGAACTCGTTGTCCATTTTCCAGAATCTTATGACCCACTCGACTTGCTACATCCTTTTCTTTTGAGTAAAGCATCACATTCGAGCTGTGGATAGCTCCTTCTACCTGCAATATGAAATGTAAAATGTTTCTTTGTAATTAAATGAAACTAGTAAACGAGAAAACATAAGAACCAATAAGTTGATGAGTACACATTTTAAGAAAGAAAAAGAACCTTAATAATCTGTCCTGGTTCACCCTCTTCCCTGCTCTTCATATGCTTCGTCTTTAAGTTTATGTCTTTAACTATCACAGTACTATTGTGCTTATAGATCTTTGTTATCTCTCCAGTTTTACCCTTTTCATGCCCAGATATAACTTTCACCGTATCTCCAACCTTAACATGCATTTTGTGTAAAACAGGAAGGCTGTTTGGCTTGCATTCCTTCCGCTCCCATCGCTTGAGCTGTGCGAGGACAAAAAAGCAACATTTCAGGAAAATGGATGAGCAGCCCAATAAGCTACATGAGAACCCATATTACAAAATAGATTTTTCAAAAGAAAAGGATGTTAAATTATGTGAACCATGCCAAGCGAATTGAAACAAAGTTTTAACTTGGTTTAGCCAGAACAAAATCAAGATAAAGACCTCTCCACCACATTCATAGATAAGTTGCAACAAAATGCCCACTGTATGGCTCTTCTAAAACCAGATGGCTTGGGAGAGTGGAATATCCCATTTAGCGGTAAATTTTGGAGAAAATTATATGTGAAATTGCATAATAGAAGATTGCTTCCAAAAAAAAAATACAAGGAGCGCACTACTTTTTTTGTTTTTTTCCAAGAGAGGGGAGAGCACTACTTTTGGTAACTAGTAAGTCAGCAATTTCATTACCGTCTTTCTCACTCAATTTTTTATCCAAAATTCATAAATCTTTTATTTTCGTTTATACAGTTATCATATTCTGGTTCTGTACAACAAAATAAGTTATTGACAAAGATAAAGAAAAAACAAATATAGGTAGAGATAGGACTCATGATACTAACCTTCACTACAATGAGGCAAGGCTTCGCTGTTAAATTAGCCTGCACACAACACAAGTAGACAAATTGTTATGAAATGGTTTTTTTATCCTCCCAGTGATCAGTGATTCAAACTCAAGCTACAGCGTGAGTGGAATAAAAAAAAAATTCTCATCACTTCGATATGTAACAATTTTGTTTCTCTCAGATGACAACCAATATAGAAATATGAGCTCATAAAAAATTAAAAAAAACAACAAAGCATATACTTTAACAAATTTACTAGTATACTTAAAACAGATTATTAAAATATAACATGACACATTTTGTTTCAAAACTTTATTAGATCCCGTCTTTGAGACATTTACATAAAACCATGAAAAGAAATAAAACCATTCTAGTAGAATGAACTGAACGGTGTCACAGTCAGTATGTGGGTTACAAAAAGCCTGCTCACGACTGTGTAAACAGAATGCAAGATCACAAAATGAAGCCAACTCATCATTAAACCAAAAGCTAAAGGTTTATCCAGCTAAAGCATTATTTCATGCAATTAGTTTCATGTCAGTGAAGTAAAAACTATTCATCCACTAATATAGGGCAACTATTTTTACTTACAAACCTGGGGAAAAAAAATCCTTTACTAGATGTCATTAAATCCTGCCACAAATACCAGGGGAGAAGCTAATCTACAGGGTGTTAGCGCATTTTCATTCTTAGGTAGTGGGAATAGCATACAGTAATTGTAGTCAAAGTCTCATTAAGAAATAAAACACTTAAAGCACCTACTACTAAATCTTATACACAACAAATTCCAAAATAGTATACCGGCAATCTCCCTTCACTATTAAAACCTCTTAATCAAACCGGCATCTGGTTTCTATTCAAATTTCCAACAAAAGAATACAAATCTTCAATACCAACTTGGAACATTTTGAACAAACAATCCACCAATGTCAGAACCATAACCCAAAGAACAATTTCTTCAAATTTTACAAATAACCCATTAAAACATTATCCATTTCCTTATCATCTCTCCAATTCTTAGAAAGCCCAGTTTGACATCTTAATCAAGGAATCCAATTTCACAGAGTAAAGGAAAATCACATCAATTTGCACGAACCACTAGAACAAAGAGCTAGTCAAATTTTAAGCAAGACCCATTTCAGTGTTACAAGCAAAAATAACGGAAATACAGCACTAACAACAAGTTTGACCTTCCATCCTGACAATGTGAGTGTTATTTTTATTTTGGCAGAACTTTTTCACAATGAGTTGAAATTGAACGCAACAAAATAAAAGAAATTTGATATAAGAATTGAAGGGGAAACCGAAATCGTACCGGGACTGGGTAAAGAGTAGGGGGTAAGAGTCGTTGGCCCAGGAAGGAGTTAGAGGAGAGAGAAAGAGAGGTCATGGAGCTCTGAAGTGCAGCCATGGCTGCCATTTTCGTTGCTTGCGTGTACTTGGCTGTGATTGAGAAATGGATAATACAGAGCAGAGCTTAAAAGAGTGTAAACTTGTTGCGATATAGGATTGGGACGAAAACGACGACGTAGCTGTTTCTTACTTAAAGATGGGTTTGGAGGGAGCAAGGGACTATATGTAATTTGGGCCTTAATAGATTTTAGTGAAGAGACGAGGTAAAGCCCAACCCAACTTTTGGGTAAGGGTGATTTTATGGACACCCAAGAATTGTTGGACAACCAGAACGTATCTATGGTATTTGTGTTTTATTTTTTTATACAAGCGATAGTTTAAATTACTCTAAATGAATATAATATGTAGAGAAGGGGACTGGAACTTGAATGCAATGGAGCAATTAACTGCCCTAACGAACTGGCCTAACCCACGTCTGCAATATTTGTGTTCATAGAATCACCCTTGTTATTTTGGTGATGTTCCCAATTTTCATTTATTTTTTGGGTGGAAAAGGTTTGCCTTCTGGTTCAAATTACATAGGAAAGTCAACATGTTGAACAAGTTCAAACGTTTTGTAGAACATTAAAATAATAAATTATATAACACTGCAAATAAAAGGAAATAAGTTCCTTCATTTCCATTGCTTGAGAACGGTATACAAATTAGAAACCTGTCATTTCAGCAAAACAGGGAGGAAGAAAGAGAAAAAGATATGTTACAGAGTAAAAATGCTGAACAGAAATCCTGTGTCACTCGAGCAGAAATCAGAACTACTTGAAATCTGCTAGTTCTAGCCCATCAAAGACTGCACATGTATCAAAAAAGCAAAGCCAAAAAACCAAGAAATTTATAATAAAAAATGAACAAATGGGAAAACTATCGTCTATACTTCATAGGTATCAGCTATGCTGTCCGCAGACTCCTCTCTTCGATGTTCAGCCATTTGGATTTTGGTTTCCGGTTGGTTCACGTCAATTGTGACTTCATCTGTTACGGATGACAAGGATTTCATGTGCTTCCTGTTGTGCCTCATTTTGAGCATCCGTGATAGCACTTGTACAATGTCTCTCATGGAAGGCCGTTTCTTTGGGGCACGGTTGACACATTTATATGCAAGAGCTGCCACTTCGTTGAGCTCTTGCATATGGAAGTTCCCATTAAGACGGGAATCCACAATTTCTTCCCACCCAACTTTCCCCTCCGTATTCATTGCAGCCTATTTTTCACATAGAAAGTTAATTAGATAAGCAAATAAATAGCTTTAATTGGATTTTAAGTGGATATGTACTTCTGCAACAAAAGTCCACGACAGTCTTCCCCTTCATTGTTCTTCTAAAACTAGACAATTGCAGCTATTTTCTTCATACATATAGACAACCTAGCCAAGCAAAAGTGCGAGCAAAAAAAGATACACACACGCACGAAAATACAGTTATGTATAGCAGACAGACAAAAAAATGAAAAAGAATCAAAGAACATTATGCAAGTGTAATAGATTAAAAGCTGCCATAACAATGTCTAATGATCTCTTTATGTTCCTGGGTTATCAATATTGTCACATGGTCAAATCAACCTTAAAATTCCCTTCCCTGTTTCACCTATCCCGTGTGTGACCATGTGCGGTGAAAAGAGAGAGAGAGAGAGAGAGAGAGAGAGAGAGAGAGAGAGAGAGAGAGAGAGAGATCTTACAAGCTCAACATATTCCATGAGACCTTGTTGAGGATTTCTTCCAGCTATGAGTTCAAAGAGCAAAACTCCAAAGCTGTAAACGTCACTTTTCTTGGTGAAATTTCTTGTAGATATGTACTCAGGATCAAGATAACCAAACGTGCCCTTAATATTAGCTGCATGTTTGTCCACCATTTCTTCTCTTGAAAGTCCAAAATCAGCTACCTGCTTGATCCAGAATAACCCTCTATAATATCATAATTGGCAGCCTAACCTTTTATAAGTTTTATTACTTTAAGTTCAGAAATATATGCATATATTAAACAAAGTATGTAAAATCCAAAATGCAAAAATTTCTTCCATGTTTGGAAAGTAAATCAAATACTCCCTTTACACAGTGTGATATCTTTACGAATCTGCTTTTGGAAAAATGATTATACAAAATTAAAACACATACCCTGGCTCTCATGGACTGATCCAACAGAATATTGGAAGATTTAATATCGCGGTGTATTACAGGAGGAACAGCCTGGAGTGGAAAATTAAAGTTCAATAAATAAACACCTTGGGCATACACAGAAACAACAACAACAAATAAACACCTTTGAGCATAGACACATGCACAGGCACAAAAGCAATTCATTATGTTTTAGCACAGTAAGATTGACATACTCCATCATGAAGATACTCCAAGCCTCTTGCTACATCTAAAGCTATAAGAACCCTCAAATCCCAGCTCAACGGCTCATGCTTTTCACCTGCACAAAGAAAAGCATGTTATTCTCAATTAAACATCTTGCATATCAAATCTGCATTTTCTTTCAAATTTCAATCTTGTTCTTCTTTCTATTCCTATGTAAACTGAATGCACTAAGACGTAGTTAACATCATCCTTTCCAACAATAATTGCAAAGTTAACAATTCACAGCAGTCATTACATGAACAGAAGTGGAATAAGAATATGTCAGAACAGTGACCATTAAAACAAACATAAAAACTTGAGTGATAACCCTAAGAAATGCCATTAAAAGAAACATATTTGAAGTTCTATAGTCATCTTACTGTATAAATGAGAGGCCAAGCTGCCTTTACTCATGTAGACATATATAAGCATATGTTGCCCTTTTTCTGCACAATATCCAATTAAGTTCACAAGGTTTCTGTGATGCAACCTTCCCAATAGCTTAACCTGAAGGGAAAAGATTAAGAAGAAGAAGGTGAGGGACTACAATTGACGAAACAATCCAGAATATATTTTATACTTAAAAATGAAATTCATTACATGACATTAATCAAAGCATCCTGATGCCATTTAAGAAAGCAAAATACGAATATTTTTCTAAAAGACAGAAGCGAACTGGTTAAGAGTATAAACAATTACTTTGTAGGGACCCTAAAAATAGTAAAATATTAAATGAACATTACCTCAGTCTGGAACTCTTTCTCCCCTTGTTTAGAATCAGTTGCAAGAACTTTAACTGCAACAGTCTCACCCGTTGACATCTGAGCTTTGTACACAGGACCAAACGCACCTTGTCCTATCAATGTTGTAAAGTTATAGGTTGCTTTTTGCAGATCCCTGTATGAATCCAATTAACAAATTAAACTAATATACCAAATGCGAAAGGAGGTCAAGAACTTAGGTGTGCAAAAATAAACTACCTCTCCTTTAAGAATAATAAAATATAAAAATTCATTGTAAATTTCAATAGAAAAACTACTAGGCGGTGAACTTCAGATTCAGAAGCAAGAAATATACAGTCACTTCATGACGAAACATCTAGTCTTTTTGCAGTTACAAATGTATGGCATTAGGCATCTCACATAACAGTTGAAGCAAAGTATAGTTAATGTCTATACATTTCTTGCTTGTTTGGTTGAGTCTACGTGTTTTAGATAAATGTACACTATCAGGGGACACATTCCTCTGAAATTCAAGGACTCTGTCATGACAATCGTAACAAAGTAATGAGGGGTAAACTCTAACAAGCATTCAAGCTATCTACTGTATTCACATAGATTGATCCTCTGGTGTTCAAATGTTTACGCCATATACTCCAGTTGGTTTCTATCAAGTATGCAGCCTCAGAATTCAGCCATTACCAGTTAGTCAACTCATTATCACCAAGACTCTAAAGATAGAATGCTAAATAATTCCACTAAACATGATTCATATCTTTCCATATGGGACAAGCAATGATATGATAGAAAACATATCATCTAAATCAAGAACTAAGGTGCATGACAGGAATAATTTTTCTGGAAACATTACTTGTAAGAATACTGAGGTATTCCAGACATTGAGATCACATTACTCTTCTTAAATCCCTCAAGCCAGAAGGAGGAACCATTGCGTCCGGATTTTACAGGCGAATCTGGACCAATGGTCGAGTCTGACAATATAGTACAAGAGTCAGCACCATTAGCACGGATAGGAATAGTGGCTGTCCTCCGAGAACTGCTGTTCCCTATCTGCAAGCGCCTCCTATGGTACCTAATGCAGAAGAATCCAGAAATTGCCAAAAGCACTCCAATCACTACTCCTATAGATACCCCGATTATCAGCCCAGCCGGCTCGCCTTTCATCTCCTCAAATGTACTTTAGTGCCTATTCAATGATCAAAGCCATTGAAAAACCTGCAAAATGACCAATGGACTTGAAAGTTGTGAGGTCAATTTTGAACAATTTGTTTGATATGCATAGTCATCAAAGACGTCAAAATAAAATAACAAACTCCAAATTATGTATACAAAAAAATCTAGTCTTCAAGGAAAAAAAATATATCTCAAATAATGCAATTTTAGCTCCCAGTTCCAAGTTTGAACATGAAATTAACGTTGGACAAGCACAACCTCGTCAATTCACATTAAAAGCCTTGTGACAGTACTAAGACAAAAAAAAAAAAACAGTTACACGATTAATATTTTCTCTTTTCTGGGGGCCGGGGGGGGGGGGGGGGGTAAAAACCCAAAAAGTTTTTTTTTTTTTTAATAAATAAAAGCTTAATTAATGTGGGAAAAGCACAAATCAACAGCACTAAGTAAGATATCAAATGTATAGTGACAGAAAATTACTTGATCTGCTTCCCATTTAACCAAATCAAACTGAACAGAGATCTCCCATACCAAATCAAATTCATGGATATAATCGAAAATCTAAGAAATGGGTCAACCGCAAATCCAACAATGCTCTGTTTGGTTGCTCATAAAACCAGGAAAAGAAAGTACAGCATAATCATAAAGAGAAATTAAAATAAAAACCATTTAGACTAATGCAAGTTATATTGGACCTACTTAAAGTCAGTTTCACTTTTCTTTCCTTTCATTCAACTCAACTTTTCTTTTCTCGGCAACCAAACAGAGATTCAAGAAAAACCCCGCAACAGATCATGGCCAGGAAAACGAAAACAACAGAAATTGAACAGAAAAAAGAAGCAAAATCAAAACAAAAAGAATCAATCAAACCAAAACATTGACGTGCAGCTTTAGTGGTTTTACTAACACGCTTTGGATATTACCTGTATATGCTGAGAAACTGTTACATGATTTGCTGGAGTAAGGAAAAGAACAAGTGAAAGTGTCGAGACTTGAGAAAGAGAGAGAGAGATTCCAAGGATGAAAAAAGAGAATATGATTATGATGTAGGAGATGAAAATATTTGAAGGGAAACAGAGAAAATGAAAAAGAAAGTTGGTGTGAGAAAGTAATGAAGGAAATACAGAAAGAAACAGTGAATAATTAATGGTATATGTATAAATATAATGGTATGTTTTTGGCTGGCTTCTTAAATACCGTGAGTCGCCGCTGACATAATGAAATGAAACGCGCCTCACTATTGCCCCTAAAACTGGCCTCCTTTTGTGTGTGAATGGACCAATATGCCCAAATTCTTGGGATTTGTGATTTTTCAAAATAAGAAAGTAAATGGTAATCCAACTTTAGATATTATGTTGTTAGGCTGTTAATATGTTAATCCAAATCGTAAACGAAGTAGGTATTGTTGATTAGGGTGTCAATCAGAATCGTGCAGGAGGTGGATTTTGATAATGAGGTTGTCAACCCAAATTGTAACGAGGTGAATTTTGTTTGAACATGTAATACAGTAACAAATTGTAACGAGGTGTCAAAATTATGATGTGTGACAAGAGAACTTTATTAGCAATAAATATGTATTACATTACAAAATAAATAAATAAATTGGGAAGCGTGGGTCTTGGACACTTGGTTGGTGCACTAGTTGAGAGACTATTGATTTCAATATATGAAAATTGGTGGGTGCACCAATTTTGATCAATTTTCATGGAATGCAGGAATGGTCCAAGAGTTACACATAAATTTGTGGGTCTGACTTTGTCACCTTGAATGAGCAATAGGTTGCATTTGGTTGTCTAATAAGAGATTAGATTGAGTTTATGGATAGGTGACGTTGACTTCAATAGTATTTATTTTCATGTTGGCCTTGGACTTGGTATGAGTTTAAATTTGATGTCATTAATCAGGAATATTGGTGGATTTGGCAACAAAATTCAAGGTTTCAATGTCATTCGGCATGTAAATCCTGGGTCAAATTAAATAAACAAACAAAAAAAGGGCATGTAAATAATGGGACCAGATAATCTGTGAGAAATTGTTGGCTAATGACTTGGTATATGAGAAAGTCAAACGATGAATTTTCTGCTGCGAAAACTACGATATACTAAATAGCAATCTACGCATGAGGTGTTCGTAAGTAATAATAATTTCCATGAATACATTGCATGATTGCATCAGCTAAAAAGGTCATTCAACGGTTTAACTAAAAAGAAAATAAGATCGTTTTCTTTACTATCAAGGTTTAGATTTGAGTTTCGTTATAGACCATCTTTTTTAATGGGTAATCTGTAAAAATTAAAAAAGAGGCATGACCCTCTCTGTAAGTTCTCAAAAATGCCTTAGTATGCTCTGATACTGGGATAGAGTAGCCTCCTCTTCCCCTAAACTTTTCTTCATAAAAAGCAAAGAAAATACCTCTCTCTTTTTTTTCTCTCTCTCTCTCTCTCTCTCTCTCTCTCTCTCTCTCTCTCTCTCTCTCTTAAAACAAAAAGAAGACCATTGTGCAACACAAGCAAAGAGGAATTTGATACTTATTCTCTTTTAAGTTTTGGCCACAATAGTCGTTAAAAAGTGTAATCCTCTTTAGTTAATGGAGTTGTTTAAATCTTTTTGAGTTGATTCAGAATTTTCTTTTAATAATAATAGATCATACGCACACAATAAGTTAGAAAATACGATGAAGTTGATATGATAATATTTAGTAAAAATTATGTAGAAAATGACATGCTAGAATCAAAGTGGTATGTACGTTAAAAATGGGGTAATGTAATTGTCATGCTTTTCTAATTTCTAACCCACGCGATGTGTTAGAAATATGATGGAGATCATAAACTTGGAAATGAATCAAAATATCACTATCATGGACTAATTCTTGCTGCAATTTGAGTAGAGGATGATGAATATGCAATTGATGCCACATATTAATTCAAGATTACTATCGATATAATTAGTGAAATAGGAGCTTGGGATTATGAAATTTCTATAGATGTGTTCAGAAAATGTGGGGGGGAGTTGTAGTTGTTGACCTTAGCAGTTAATGGGTATGAAAAACTGAGATTGGAGGGAGCAACTGTCAACCAAACGTACACCTAATGGAAGATGAAAACGAATAAATAATAATAATCAAAGCAAAGAACATATTTAAGGTGATCACAAGTTAACCCCACAAATGACCTCAATGAAGATGACTGCCTTAGATTAATGTAATGATTAATATTTGAATTTAAGTTAGTTTAAGAAATTAAGTACAGCAATAATATCATCTTAGACTGTTCCCATTGGTCTCATGTCGCCCCTGTGGGTAAGTGTCTGTATATATATTCTGTCACATCATTCAATTTCTTCAACTCATGAGTCATGATTTTTAGGATTTTATAAATTATGTACTGATAGAAACAGGGGTTTTGGAGGTACTGCACTGGGTAGCTGTCGTAGCTTTGGACATTAATTAGGAGGCAGTCGTGAA
Organism: Prunus dulcis; assembly: GCF_902201215.1. NCBI lineage: Eukaryota > Viridiplantae > Streptophyta > Magnoliopsida > Rosales > Rosaceae > Prunus > Prunus dulcis. Next base: position 12,736,774 of record NC_047653.1, on the reverse strand, counting down.
AATCCTCTTGGAGAGATGCACATCCACGGGTTATATATCACGTGATCACGCTTATATATTGTATAATAATTTCTGTTTATTTTGTTAAAACAAGTTTTAAGTCTAAACTCGAGCCATGAAATTATGAGAGGAACGTGATTTTAGTTTACTTTAAAAAAAAACAAAAAACAATATTGTGTTTTATGCATAATTAGCTAAAAATTAGCACAATAAAACATAAGTGTACAAACTTGAGAATAAATATATAAACACTACTGATCGAGAGTAATAGACGTATTCAAAGACTAATAAAACTATTTCTATCACATTTACTAATCATTTTTCTTGTTAAGATACTGTAAGATATGAGATAAACAATATGTAGTTTCGAAATATAATATACACGTACGTAACGTCACGGATACTTGCCCCTTAATATAATCTGAAAATGTGGATTGTACCAACAACAACTAGGCCACTCTTATTTATCCAAATTCCGTGGTGTGGAGGTCACGACGGGGTACTTAATATGATAGAAACAAATGCAACCAACACAGAATAAAACAATGCCAACTTGTTTTTTTTTGATGCGGCAATGCCAACTTCTTGTTGTATATATTTATGAGACACATGGGGATGGGGTTGCTTTATTAAATTCATATGAAGGTGATCAAATGATATTATAGCAGAATGTTTTTGTGACGATATTACCGAAGATCAATGCAATGCTTCAAAAGCAGATGCAAAATGGAAATATTTTTACTCACCGTCACTTTAACTCAATGTATATTTATGAAACTACAGTTATATTTATGGATACATGTCAAGTATCGAGAATAATAATGATAATACACCCTAAATTAAAGTGATGGGCAAAAATATTCTCGGCTCAGAATACGCAAAATAAGCATTTTTTTCAGAATTTAAGCAAAAGAGAATGAGATGAAAGGAAGCGAAGGGTTAATTAAGATCTTATTACTAGTAAGTGTGTGAGGTGACTGGTGAGGGGCCGAACAGTGTTTGCAATGATGATGTTGTTGAAATGAGCAAATCTTGGATCGCCACCCTTCATCATCATCACTTTATTAACTAAAGCTAGGTGGGAAATTAATTTTCAGCTAAATGGTCAAGTGAGCTCAGACAAAGTTCGAAAAAGAGAGGCTTCAAAGTAGTGCTTGTCCCTAAACCTAGTCTACAACTGCGAAGTTTCCAGAGCAAAATTTTCGAAGAACACCTTTTTTTTTCTACGAATTATTTATATTGCTTCATAAATTTTTTCTTTTTATATCAATTAGGATTTGAACTTTGGATCTCTTTCAACGTAATACGTGTAATTTGCAGATAATTTCACATATTCATGTCCTAAAGTCCTGGTATTAATCGTCGGGATTTTATCGAGACTCAAGAAAAAAATAGTTACTTATGCAAGAGTTGAATGTTTGCACAAAATTTAATATATTTGATACACATATATTCCAGACTTACCCTCATAAGGCCTTTAACCTAATGACAGAGTTGAGTATGTAACATAGAATTTCCTTGTTATTCACAAAAAAATAAAAATTACAACCATATGAACCCATTAATTTATTTATTATAATGAAACACATATCCGTGGGTCGAGTTGAAGCATTGAACTACACTGGAGTAGTGTAAAACTAGCAAGTATTTTTGCAGCAAATTATATTTTAAACCAAATAAGATTTTCTTATTAATCGTGGGCTCTCCCAAAATATAATAAATGCAAATCCGTAATGCCTCCGTACGGTGTGGTGTGGTGGGTATTATATATGGTGTGTAGGAGTGGAGCACAAATAAACTGTCACTTCCCCAATAATTATAAGCATCAAAGCAGATCATGCATGATCATGCATAATATTGTATATAATATATTAAATATTGGTTATATATTACTTTTTATTGAGGAATTTTTTAAATAATTTTATTTGAGGGACATCATTTAGGATATTATATAAATTATTTTTTGGGAGATTCACTATTATACCCAATATGGGGGCCCAAATTATAAAAATACCCTATATAAAATGGACTTTAGAAACACACCCAAAATCCATTTACAACATAACAAAAAAGCTTTTAACTTCTTATAAATTACAAAACTGCCATCAATTTCTTAAAACAAGCCCAACCCCAAAATCTCATAAAAATACCCAAAGCACTCAATAAGGCATCAAAGTAATTTAATAATCAATATTAAATTCAATAAGGCTAGCTATCATTTTTTGGGTTTTTTTTGGGTTTGTTTATAGGAATTCAATTGTGTAGGGTTTATTTATAATATTAGTGCTAAAAATGGGTATATCACTAAATATCTCTTATTTTTTCAATGATCTAAACCATTTATTTTTCATATCTTCATTCAGAGATCATCTTTGCAAAAAATTACTCAAATTGAAAATCATTAAGACATCTAATTGAGACCAACAAAATCAATGAATACGGTGCTTTAAGAAAGTACTTAAATTTCAATAATATAATTGAGTGGTTAAATGATATTGGATTCAAGTGTTGAATAAATATCCACCAAATAGACTGTTTGAATTAGTGAAATACAATATGGAATGAGCTTTATAATACAAATGTATTCCTCAAATAAATTTTATTTGAGAGATCCTTTAATCAAAACGCTATCTATCTATATATATACCATTGACTCTGCTCACATTTAACTTGGAGGCAAAGATACATAGATTATTGTGGCTTGAGGTTGAAGCAAGCAAGCAAGCAAGCATAAGCATTGATGTTCTGTTGGTCTCTTCTCTTGGCCAGGGGAGGGGTCCATGGGGCATGTGAGAAGCACATGTGGGGGCATGTGATGTTGTTCTCTTCACGTTCCCATAATCTCATTCCATATCTAGTTCTAAAAACAAACCTAGAACTAGAAGAGGGCCAATACTTACTTGGCTTCAATTCAAACAAACAAATTCACAAACTTTCAGAAGCTGCTAGGGTTTGAGAAAGACAAGAAGGCTTTTTGTTGTTGGGAACTAACTGGTGTTGGTTTTTGTTTGGGCTCTTGGCCATTTGTGTGGCAATAATTGGGCTTTACCAAGTGTAACTGGGAGAAATGGGCCAGAAACTTCTAGGTCTAGATCTCTCCAAAATCCTTGATTTTATTGTGCTTTGGTTACCATTGTGTTACTGCCTTCTGAAAAAAAAAAAAAATACTAATACGAGAGAGCTTTGACAATCCTTTTTATCGTTAGAAATAAGATCCATCTCATTCTTCTATATCATGCACGTAACATCGCCTATTACAAGCTATCATTTATGAAGAGAATCTAAACACACTTTCAATTCAAACTATCCAAAGCTCTAGTTGCTTTCCTGGCCAAAGGATCAAAAGCTCTAAATAAATGGTTGAGTTCGTTTCATTTTTTTTAAAAATATATTGGATTTGCAAGAGAAAGAAGAGAAAGAGAAAGAGAAAATAATAATAAAATATTTCAGATTAGTCAAAATAGAGAACATTGCTGGAGGAAACACCTTTTAAGTGGTTTGCTATAATAACTTTTTAGCTATTTTAGCTAGAATTTAGAGATTCTTCTAGAGATGCGCTTACAATTGTGGAGACAAAAAGCCTACATTTCAGGGCACCGTGAAATAGTATTTGGAAGTCAGCCTTTTCTTTGGCCCTGGGATGATTGGATTGGAGTTTCAGCAGATATGGTTGTTGGCCTTTTTGCATCCTTTTCTCCGCCAAATTGCTCAACCTTCAGAAAAGATGAGTGGAGAGTAGGTTTATATCAACTTCATGACCTTGCCGCATCATACAATCTTGACAGAGCGAGCGGGGTATGTCGCCAGAAAGAGACTTAAAGTCCACGTCAAATTTTTGGCAGAAATCAAAGCTCAAGTGGTGGAGGAGGCTCTTCAATATGCTGAAATGAAAACCCTTTCGTTTTGTTCCGCAATGCCATGCGCTGTCAGAAAAGTTCCCCCTTCTCATTACTAGAATTAGCAAGTCAACCTGTACTATTAAAATTACGGGTTAACTTTAGTTCAATCGGTCATGACATGTCTAATAAATAAGTGAATTGAGGGTCAATATGCTAACTCATGAAATGACCTAGTTCACATGTTTATTATTTAATTTTTTACTTTTATTATTAGTAATAAATATGTGGAATGCATGTATTGACATATTCTATTCCATTCCACCGTGCACCTTAGGGTGGTAGATTTCAACCCACCCAAAAGAAAACTCTTAGCCTAAGTCAATCTTGTCATTCTAATTCTCTTTTTCTTTTTTTTCATCTCCTCTTAATAATTTGAAATATGTTACTTATTAATAACTTGTTTAACACAACCTGTGTTGAACATTCTTAACATATTTATTATTCAGACACGACATAAACCCGACACTATACGATCCATTATCAACCTTTTTTAATTGCTTGGGCTTCTTTCCCGCTCATTTCAAGCTTCCCAATAACCGACTTTCATAGGCAAAGAAAAAAAGCTAGGTAGTAGACTCAAGCATCTTAAGTTGAGATTAAGTGCCAGTTTGGCATTGCTTATTTTGGGTGATAAGTGATTTTTTAATCATTTTGGGAAGCCCAGCCCGTTTGGTAAACTATGAAAAAATCACTTATTGTTAAAAATTGCTGTGAGAGAAAGCTATAAGGGAAAGCATCTAATGAGGTGCTTTCATTTTCTGATTATGTAAGAATCAATTTTGAAGAGGCGCCGTATTTAATGATTATACGACAACAATTTTCTGATTATACGAGGAATCAGTACCAACAACGCTTTTAACAAAAAGTTTACCAAACGCCAAACTGCTTTCTCTCATAGTTGATTTATCTTACAGCAAATCTGACAGCGATTATTTTTACAGCACAGCAATGTCAAACTGGCCCTAAGAGAAAAAAAAATACAATTTTAATAAACTTGAAATTTAATCATGCCATTGTGGACTATTTCTAAGTTCTAATTTATTATGTGCCTTTGACCAGAAAAAAAGAAAAGAAAAGGAATTATTATGGGCCTAAACTAACGAAAAAAAAGGGTCTCCCCTAAACATTAAATACAAAAAAAACTGTTCCCTGAGTATATGCAAAAAATTTATAATTTTTATAAATAAATAAAAAAGGGAAAAGAGGAAAGCTAAAGGCAATTGCACAACTCATCCATCCATCCACATACCATGCACATGTGGAACACATGCATTTGGTCATCTCATACATCAAATTTCCCATTGACATTTGATCTCAACGAACACAAAATTTGAATATGGTCAACTCTGAAAATCGGAGCAAATATTCAAGCACACTTTCAAGTGGGAAAATAAAAAGTATACGCACACAAAAATGAAGAAAAAAGAAAACATCTGCTCACATAAACTTTAGGAATCTATTTTATTTTTGTATAATTAAAATTTAAAAAAAAAAAAAAAAAACTTAGGAGCCAGGACCCAATATGGAATATGAATTAATTATAGGATATTTTAATTCGAGAGAATAAAAGTCACCAACATGAGGCATCATGTTTCAAATCCTGGTCAAAGGTCAAAGCGAAAGCGCAGGTTTGACTTTTGATTAAATCCTGTGGCTATACCTCTAAACCACATATCCCAGCTGAATTCATCTGGGCCACACATCATTATCCAACTTGATACATTGGTGACGTGGCATTCTAATAGAATTAGAGCTAGCTCGATTGTTCCTAATTAATCACGTGTGGGTTATCCTCACAGGTGAGAAATGGGAACGCACTCTCTGCGCCCTAATTTTGTCTGCGGCTTTTCTCACTACCTTTGCATTTCCCATGTGATTCATAAATTCTCAGTGCTAACAAAATGGAATTTGGAAACGGCCTGGGAATTTTTCACATATTATTATTATTTTATAATTTATTACGTGGAATTTGGAAAAGACCAAATGCTCCAATAAGTATATGCCGACTGAAGAGCAGTTTGGAAGCACATGAAAATGGGTCAGATTATCTGAGACCATGGACGACTTGTTTGAGTGAAGGAATGAATCCAAGTTGGAAAGGAGCAAATAAAAGGGGGTTTTAACTTTTAATGTGAACGGATATTTTTTCCTGCAGGCTCTGACTGTCATCCATGGCTGGGAGATATAAGGTCCAATATGAGTGGATACATTTGCCCAAAACAAGTGGTAGAAGAAAAGGCCAAGGTTGCTTTAGGGTTAGGGTTTGGGATACACCGATTTGATGTACACGTAACAATATTGTGATCGGCTTATTTGATTCGATATTCAATAATCCAACAAACTGGATATAGTTCTAGTTATGAATGATCCATTGGATTATCGAATTGAATGGAGTTGAAAATTTTCATTATCAGATCCGATCAGATATAGGGTGATTCGATCCATCTCCGACCCATTTACAAGTATTTACATCAATCTAGTTTATCCTTTAATTTGTCATTGATTTAGCTTTCTTGTATTTCTTTCTTGGTGAGTACCCCTTAGGGTTTGGCTGCCGCTAAAATGATTCTACAATCATCTTAACTAATGATATATCTTATAACTTATTCTTAATTAAAAGCATTATGATCTTTAAATCAATGATGCGCATATGTAAATTGGTTCGATAATATAGATAAATTTTTCTATAGTGCCAGATGCAGGTTTTAGCTTATCAATCTTTGCTTCCAATTCCTCTATAACCATTTAAATGTCGGTGATGGAAAAAGGCAAATCATTAAGGCCAAAATGAAAGTGAGATGAGATTAGATTAGATTTGATTTCGCGAATAAAGCCAAAACAAAGGTATCTGCTTTTCTGCCAAAAATATATGATTGCAAAATTTTCAAGGATAAGTCTACTATGATTTTGTCAGATATGATTGTGGCCTTTTTCCCCTCAGGTTCATTGTATGTCTTACCCAACATTCGTTATCATAGGTAGTTTGATTAGAGCAGCTCCAGCAAGGAGCTGAGCCCAAGGCTGGGAGGGAGAAAAAAACAAAAATCTGTTTCTAGCGTGGAGCCCAGGCTCGAGCGCAAGGTGGGACCCAGCAACCTGGGCTGGCCCGAGGGCAAGGTTGGCTCGAGCTACAGTGAGCTACAGTGCTACAGTGTCAGGCGCTACAGGTTGGTCCGATCAGATTTTTTTCTCCAATCCAACGGCAGCCAATTTTTGTGCAATAAAAAATGAAAAAAAATACCAAAAAATTACTGATTTTTATTTTATTTTATTTATAAATACCAAAATTTTATCTGATTGAGATATGAATTTTATAGTAAATATTTATATGTACGAACCCAAAAATATTATCCGAAAATATTATCCAAATTAATTATTTTCATTAAAAAATTTGTGAAAAAAACAAAAAAAATGAATAGTAATTGCCCTTAGCCATGGCAATGGGTGGAAACACAAAATACTATTTGAAAGGACAACCACTATTCATTCCCTAGCTCCCCCCTTGCCATGGCAAGGGGCAAATGGGTGGAGTTGCTCTTATTGAATATGATTTCATTTACAAATCATGGGTAATGCACTTTTCATATGAATATTTGCAGTTTTTGGTCATATACACGACTTTAAACATCGTCTTTGTAAAAAATCAATCACATCAAAAATTACCTTGTTCGACTATTACTAGCCTCTTGGTATGTGTTTTCATATTCTTCTTCTTTTTTATGAATGCTAGTGTTTAGAACTCTAGAGTTAGGTAAAATGTGCATTGCGTATGTTTATTTTAATTTTCAAGTTTAGTCGATTTAAGTAAAGAATATTTGTTGAGTTTTTAAATATTTAACCAACGAACTCATGTTTCTATTGAAAACTGAATAATTACACAACTGGTAAAGTGATTAAATAATTTTCAATTTAATTGATTTTTTTTCTTCATAAATAATCTTTGAAAGATGGCCCCGGAAATAAACACTTTTGATGAAAGTAGTTAATATATGAGATATTTAGTCATATACTTATTCTTACACTAATGATATAGATAAATCCTACACTATTTAATTTCTATAAACAAACCAAAAAAAAAATCCAAAAAATAACAGATAATCCTATTGAATTTAATTTTGATTATTAAATTACTTTGATGCCCTATTGAGTATTTTATGTTTTTTATATAAAGTTTTGGGATTAAACTTATTTTAAGAAATTAATAATAATTTTGTAATTTATAAGAAGTTAAAAATCTATTTATTAGATTATAAATAGACTTTAGGTGTGTTTTCCTTAATAGTGAATTTCCCTTAATACATTCATAAGAAAAGAGACAAAGGGGTACGCGAGATCAAAGAGAACCTAGAAGACTTACCTTTTGGTCTTTATGACAAGGAAAAAAGTGGGTGCCACGTCAGGTCAAAGAGTCAAAGGTAAAGAATAAAGAAACTTATAAATTCCTCGTGGTAGCGCGTATGCTTCATTAGTGTCCCTGCTGGCGTGGGCTCTTTTCGACCTCCATTGTTTGACACTTCATTAATTAATTATTTAATAATTTAAGTTTTAATTAAAATCGTCACGCTTTATGTCACGTGATCGTCATCGGTCAAACATAGTTGGATTCATGTCGTTGATTGGAATTTTACAGTTGCACATGTGCCAACAACTTGGATGTTAAGAAATAGCGTACTAATCGACGGTTGAGATTAAGTAACTTCTAAATCGGATGCTCACTGCTTGATAATAGAAGCTAGCTAAACTCGCTTTCACCGTCACAGTTTCTCCATAAGAAGAGCCCCAAAATCAATAGTACTTTAATCTAATAAATGTTTTAAATGAAATTTAGAATTTTCGTTAATGCTAATTGGGTAGGTGGTTGCAATTTCTGCAGTGTTGTCCCTGTCTCCATGACGGCGGGAGTAGATTTTTTTAATTTTGGGTAAGTCTTCTACCAAACTTTAGTTATGCATGAACTTTATTCGAGTTTTATGCTTGTTTGTGGTCTATCTTCAGGCATTTATGACGAATTGTCTTTTGATCCTATATGGCTTTGAGTGGAGATATACCGTATGAGTTTGATGTTGCTATTAGATCATTCTATATTGATTGTAACTCTTTGTGAATATATTATAGCTATTGTATTTATATTGTCTTTGTGGCGTAATTTATAAATACAATATCTCTTTGATTTGTCAAAAACAAAAAATTAGAGTTCATAAACTCGTTTATGTTGACTTGACAAACACTCGGTTATAAAAGCTGAATTTTGAGTTAATAGAGAGTATAAAACAACAAAAGTTCGTATATATTAAGAGAAGAAAGTGAAGAAGTTTGACAAAGTATTTCGAAGTCAAACTCCGGTCCACTTATTCAAGCTCAAAGATTGGTTCCAAGTTCCAACCCATGGTCCAAGCTAGAAGAAATAATAATAATAATTTAAATTTAATTAGACATGTTTTAACTCTTATGATCCTAATTAAATCTTAAACTTTCCTTATCACACTAGAAGACGATGTGACAGAAGGCCAGCCAAAGTCCAAGAAAAATAAAAATAAATAAATTTTGTTCAACAGTGTCTCACTTCCTGATTACAAGCGCGTAAAGGCATCTCCACCATGACTTTCAACAAACCCAAAAGCCAAACCCAAAAATCCAAAGCGAAGGAGAAAGAGAAGAGAAAGAGAACTCAAAAACCCAAGCGAAGGAGAAAAACAAAGAGAAAGAGCAAGGAATGTTCTGTGTTGTTCGAAGACTGGAGCTTGTGGTCGGCGCGACAGGTCACCCTATAACTTAAAATATAAAAATATAAACCCTCTCAGTCTGATCATATCCAAACGTGCAAAGTTGCATTTTCACTGTTACTTCCGTACAAAACCCTCTTTCTTTCTCTTTCCTATATATGCCTTCCAAGCCTAGCCTGCCTTTCTTCTTTCGAAAACTCAGCAAATTCAGAGCTGCCACAACTTGAAAAGACAGGGTCTTGGACCCAACCGGAGCTTACCCACAACCAGAACTTGAAGTCCAAGCCAAAGACCAAAGATACCCAGAAGAAAGAAAGAGAAGAAAAAGGTATTTATTCATATAAATTAGTTGTTCATATCATATATATATATATATATATATGTGTTGGTGTGTGTTTGAATTGATTGGTTTTGCAGCATGATTTGTTTGGTAGCTGAGAAAGTTGAGGTGAAAGGAAAGTTGAGTGGAAACTGAATTCTTATGAGCTTTTGTGTTGTTTGTGTATTTGGGGTTTTGGGAAATGGAAAAATCAGAGCGGGTAGCTGGTATTGGGCTTGACTGAGTGAGGAAAATCTTGGGTTTTTTGTGTTTTCATCTGTTTTCTATCTCCTTCTCAGAAAGCAAAAACAGAGCGTGAGTGACTTTGGACCGTTTTGTGATTTGAAGTATTGGTTTTGCACAATCAGTTCAACTGGGTAAGGTTTAAGGTTTTGGTTCCAAATGGAAAAAAAAAAAACTTCTAATTTATCCACTCGGAAGTTAATTCTTTGGTTTCTTTTTCATCTTTCTAATTCATTTGTGTGGATTACCATATAAATTGTCTAGATTCACATACTTTTGTCATTTTTGGAACTGTGTTCTCCATTTTAATGCAATACTGTTTTCTTGTTTGCTTTTTGTTGCTTTCTTTTGTACTGGGGGTCATACTGTTCTTATATTTGGTCGATTTATGAGGTTGATTCAGTGTCTGGCCCTAGGGTTCAATCTCAATCTATTGATACCTATCCTTTATCTATCCACTATAGTTATCTTTTTCCAAAGAAAAAAAGAAAAAAGAAGAAAAAATTCCACTGTAGGTAAACTAACCAATCCATAGAAGGACTAGTGGTGCTTTTGGAAAACAAGAGGCCTTTCCCTGCTTCTTGGAGGGATATTTTGTCAAGGGGTAGGTGGTCATGTTGCAATGTGTTTTGAAAAAGTGTCAGGAATTAGGAAAGCCGGGAATTCTTAGTATAGATATGATCATATGACCTGCAGAAGCAATATTCCATGCCATAAAAGACATTCCAGGTATGATTTCTGGCGTAATAATAATCACTTAAAGAGTTAAAAATGTAAAAAAAAAAGTCTCTGTTTTGTATGTTTATTTACTTGAGAAAACATTAAACAAGAGAGTTTGTGATTTGGTGATAATTTCTGCTTCACAAGGTTTGGGTATATGAAAGTTTTCCCCTCAGAATCTCTTGTTAATGGGATTTTTTCTGTGTCAATATTGCAGGTTGATTTTGTTATCTTGCAAGTTCAGAACTTTGATTCCTATTAGAAGATTGCAAAGCTTCCAACAGTTGTTTCTGGGAAAAGCAGCGAGGCTGATCCTATTGTAGTTGATAATTATACCATCAGATTTCTTGTCGCATGGACTAGCTGATGCCAATCTCATAGCATGGACTCGCACCAACATTTTGGATTTGGTGTGACTGGTGCAGGATTTTCATATACAGCTCCACATTCCACTGTTCCATCTTTACCTACAAGGTTACTGGGGTCACTGAAATTTGATATAGGGAATTCACCAAATTCACCCTTTTCTACTCACTTTGATTCTGATACCCTTACTACACTGAGTGACGGTCGGGAGCAGCACAGCTCCACGGAGAATCTCTCAGGAGCTAGCCCTTCCTGTAACTCTTCATTTGAAACAAACAGTTACATTCATCAATTAAGCTTCAGTCCTTCTGTGGATTGTCGTCGAGACAGTCTGCAGCTCTATTCTGGCAGGACTTCTGTATTACAGGATGCAAATTCTAGCCAGAATATAAAACACGCTTTGCAGGAATTGGAGAGTACTTTAATGGGGCCTGACAATGAAGAAGAAGAAGTCACCACACCGAACACTTCTTTTGGAGAAAGTAGCAAGCGGCAGACACAGAGGTCCACTTCATGGATCCAGGAGCACCAGGGTTCACCTGTAGTTCAACGTCAGACATCTTTTGTCTCTAGGCAAAGGCAGTTGTGTGAATTTCAGATTGAGAAACGTCCCAAAGTAATAGATGAAGGGTCTCTCAAGGGTTTACCAGCAGGTAATCTGAAGGAATTGCTGATTGCATGTGCTGGAGCTCTCTCTGACAACAACATTGATAGTTTTGATAAGTTGATTGAAAAGGCTAGAGGGGCTGTGTCTATCAGTGGAGAACCAATCCAGCGACTTGGAGCTTACTTGGTAGAAGGGCTGGTAGCAAGGAAGGAGGCATCGGGTGCCAATATTTACCGTGCCCTGAGGTGTAGAGAGCCTGAAAGCGATGACTTGCTCTCATACATGCAGATTCTGTATGAGATCTGCCCCTATTTAAAGTTTGGTTACATGGCAGCCAATGGGGCCATCGCTGAAGCCTGCAGAAATGAGGATCGCATCCACATTATAGACTTCCAGATTGCTCAGGGAACCCAGTGGGTGACTCTCCTTCAAGCACTTGCAGCAAGACCCGGTGGGGCACCCCATGTACGGATTACAGGTATTGATGATCCTCTTTCTCAATACGCCCGTGGTGATGGATTGGAGGCAGTTGGGAGACGGCTGAAAGCTATCTCTGAGAAATTTAACATCCCAGTTGAATTTCATGGAGTGCCAGTTTTTGCACCTGATGTCACACAGGACATGCTTGATGTCAGGCCTGGAGAGGCTCTTGCTGTGAACTTTCCCCTGCAGCTTCATCACACACCAGATGAGAGTGTTGATGAGAACAATCCGAGGGATGGGCTGTTGAGAATGGTAAAGTCACTATCTCCAAAAGTGACCACTTTGGTGGAGCAAGAGTCAAACACAAACACAACCCCTTTCTTCAATAGGTTTGTGGAAACTCTAGAATACTACTTGGCAATGTTTGAGTCTATTGACGTGACCCTGCCGAGGAACAACAAGGAGAGGATCAACGTGGAGCAGCATTGTCTGGCAAGAGATATGGTGAACGTCATTGCTTGCGAGGGAAAGGAAAGGGTGGAACGCCATGAGCTCTTTGGCAAGTGGAAGTCCAGGTTGACAATGGCAGGGTTTCAGCAATACCCATTGAGCTCATATGTCAACTCTGTCATAAGGAGTCTGCTGAGGTGTTATTCGGAGCATTACACGCTGGTGGAGAGGGACGGGGCTATGCTGTTGGGATGGAAGGACAGGAACTTGATATCAGCTTCTGCCTGGCATTGAGTATATAAAATAAAGATACAGAGGTAGCAGTAGAAATAACCACTTCGGTTCTTTTTTTTCCCTTGATAGATTCATGGGGGGAACACACATCCCTTTGCTTTAGTTCACTGATGAGCGCTATGGTATCAGCCATTTTATATTTTCAATGACGTTTTGGTTATTGTTAATTCTTAGAAAGGCTGACATTTTGTGAGCTGATAGAGAAAAGGATCCCATACCACTAAGCTTGTTACGGCTGTTCTTTATACATATTCTGTTTATCTGTTCTTTTGTTTCTTTGTCAGAGTTGTATATATGTGTCCTTGTGATGCGGGGCTTTTTGTTTCTGTTCTTCTTGTCACAATGAATTTTTATTTTATTTTTTGTTTCTTTGTCCGAGTTGTATATATGTGTACTTGTGATCCATTTTTAACTTCCATAGCTCATGATAATTGATGAAAACTCATTCCGCAATCAGAGCCTCAGCCCATTTCTTGTCCAGTCCTCATACTCTGGTAAGCCCGTGAGGTCCATGATCTCTGTTCTTGTTGGGAAATTGTGGCGGTTATCTATTGCAGGCGTGTTGAAACAAAATAGGGTGTAATTGTTATATTCGAAAATTCACAAATAATCAATGTAATTCAATAACAAACTTAGTGCCTACCGATGAGCGAAAACAATGCTTAATAAACATTGAATATGAGTTAGAAAAGTCTTAAATTGGTCAAGGCAATTGTTAGTGTTGATGGGTGCTTGTCTAATAAGGAACAATGATCACATAACATCACTCGATAATAAGAGTCTAAATCATAAGGTCCCGATGAACTAATGTTTGTGTTGAATTCTGTCCAACAAATGGAAGACTCAAACTCTCTTTATAACTCACAAATGATATGGAAACAATTAGATGATATGGAAACAAGTTTAACATACACATATCCGTTTCATTTAAGTTTAACATACACGCTAACGGGGTTTAACCCAGTGGAAAATGATATTGATTTGCATATTAGAGGTTTAAGGTTCAAACTCCCACAACATCTTAGTTGTGTGTTAAGGTTTAGACCATCGCTTGTACTAAAAATAAAACAAAAAAGTTTAACATACACAACCTATTGTTGATGAAAAATTAGAATCCATTAAAAGGTCATGTACTAAAAGAAGTACCATTTCTATAAAAAAAAGAATAATTTAATCTTTTCAGTTAAAATTTCCAAACATTATAGTAGTTTTCTCTATCACATACGTAAGTCAAAAGAAATGGATAATTTGAATATCTTTATTAAGTAAAGCCCAAACATATCTTAGAAATCAACAATACACACTCATTATTTGAATTTTGAAACATGGACTTATCAAACCCAATAAGGCCCTCCCATAAGAAGCAAAGCAAGCTCTAGTTCTTTCTTCTTTCTCATACGTACAATCCACTCCTATCATGGTGGTGCCGGATCAATGAAATAAGAAGCAACTCTATCTTTCATGACTTTTCCAACATGCGTGAAGCCATCATCTTTTTTGTAGAGGAGATCCACCACTCTTGTTAAATTAAGAACAAGTACAAGGATAGGCATTGGCACAGAGTTTGGTCTGAGGAACTCCTCGTTGATATCTTTCCACGAATCCACAATCTATTTGTTGAAGGCATCAATTATTTCCTGCTAATCTGACACCTCATATTGCTTCCTGTAACAATCAATGGCAGAAGCAACATGCCCTCTCTCTTTCTCAAACTGCAAAAATATAATCCAAAATTTGTGAATTGTAATTCCAAACTCTACCGTGGTTTTGGTCGGAGAAGCAAAGTGGTTTTGGATTTGAGAATTGTGGTTAGAGTTGTTATAAAAAAGAGTCTAATCCAGCTTGTCAGAGTAAAAGTAAGAAAAAGGATTAATTGTGCTCTATAATAAGCAATAGGAACCCTATAAGAGAAATCGACAAGTAAAAGTTTCATGGGCGCGTTGTGGTTATTAATTGTAAGCACAAATATTTGTGCTTTTAAAAGTCAGATCACAAAAACCACTCAGAGAGCACAAAAATAAAACAGTGTCCTATGACCAATTTTGTAGTAGTGTCAGAAGCAGGGTAAAAATATATGGTGTGAGCAAATATTTTTGACAATAAAGAAATATAGAAAAATTAATAAAATTTGACGGAACGATCAAAGTGGACGCATTACTGAATGCGTGTGAGGACTATAAAATTTAAGAATTGAATTCAGAGACTAATTAAAGTGAGAATCATGTAATAGTGAACTACAATGGCTACTTTTTGAACTTCGCTCGAAACAATGTCATCCATGAGCCTACCAATGATATTGGAAGCTCTAAGAATTTTAGGGTCATTCAACAACCACTCAAAGGACTCCTTGGTTACAATGTCTCCCATGCCAAGTAAAGACATAGTTGTAAGTGTGGTGTGCCCAGCAGATGCTGTAGCAACACGCACACATTCCTCCATGCTGGGGATGCATCCTTCGTGGAACCATTTGGCCTCATCAAAGTAAGCTTTGGCATTAGTTTTCCACTGCATATGTGGGACATAAATATTATGTAAATTAATTAAAATAGTGAAAATTAATAAGCGGTGTGTTTCTTTAATTAATTAACAGACAGCTTCTTTTGCATAGTGAGCTCGGTATGCTCTTCCTTCCTTCACCATCTCCTCCTCAATTTCATTGAAAACATTCAAAAGTGCATGGAAGAATATTTGCATGTAGTCTCGCAGTCCATCCATGCAATTGGCATGCCATCTGTAAATTGCATACACCATATTCATCTGAAGCATATTAACAAAACAATTTTTTTTTAATAAATAATTTCAAACCTTTGATGAATGCGTCATAGATATCATCCATTACACAAAGCAGGGCAATAATTTTTGTGAGAAATTTTCTTCCAACAAGGTATTGGGCCTCAAAATAGACCCCCAAAATCCAGCAGTATAACTCCACAATTCTGTTTCTTACAAAAGGCAGCTTCCTTCCAAAGTCTAGTTGTTTCCACCACCTAATTGACGGCATTAATTAGTGAGTTACTAGTGCTCGTAATTAATCTCACATAATTAAAAGATAAACTACCTAATAATCTCACTGAGCTCCTGTTTGTGCAAAGACTGAACAAGATTGAAATCTGACTTGGCAAGTTTTAATAGAGCTTCATTATGTGAAGCTTCATCTTGGTAGATGTACATGAACTGACGGGTGCATAACCTCTCGAGACTCTTTCGGAGCAGTCTCTCTAGGGCTTGAGCTATTTGTTCTGCCAGTTCATAGCTTACATGGATTGTTGCTGACTTCAGATGTTTTGTGGTGAAAACAATAGCCTCTTCTAGTATATCTTCTCCATGCACCCTCAGATGCGTTGCTTCATAAAAGCTTAGCATTCCCGGCACATCAGCGATTAAGCTTTCCTTGAAGCCTCCATTTTTACTATCTTTGAACTTGTTGAATATTCCTGCTCGATTGCAGCAAATGGACACATAACACATAAATATTAAGAAATAATTTTGGCCAAATTCAATCTCGTTACATTAATTTCTCTAATAACTTACTGCATGAAACATAATGTCCATGTTGTCTTAGTAGCCGAAAACGAAGGGAAACATCGTATAGGTCACCATCACCATCATCATCATGGAAATGATTTGCAGCATATATATGTTTCAGTGCTTCTTCTATTTCCTTTTCAAAGTGGTACGCCACGCCGAGCCGCTGGATTGCATCAATTAGCTTCATCTGATTCGAAAAATCATCTCCACTGGTTGTGAACACTTCCCTCCTCACTACTAGTTTCAGTTCATCAACTTCTTCTTACTTATGGGCATAATTTATCTGTACGTTAAATGAGCAAAATACATGTCAAATTTCTTTTGGAACAAAAAAAAAAAAAAAAACATGCATTTAGTTATTGAAACAATATGTCGGATATATAAATTACAATGTCTTCAGAATCATAATTGATAAACTGATCCCCCCAAATGCTCGGTTGGTAGTTTGCTGTCCGTCGAACAATTTGATCAGGCTTAGGATTTTTTGATTGAGATGCTGAACCAGCTTCTTGCGACATGATTTGTACTGGTGTAAAAGAATTTCGGATATTTTGCTTTGCAAGTATGGAAAGATTGCTTATGTACTATTTATAGGGAAGGGATCGTATGTTTAAGGTTGTCCGTTATCTCTTATCCGCGGGCCCGGCCAATTAGGAAGATACGGTCTTTATGTGCGCTTGCTCTTGTGGGATATCTTTTGTAATCTCAAGTGACACTCTACCGATCATTTGTTGGAAACAATCAGAATGTTGTATAATACAATAGAATATATTGTTAGAAAATAATAATATTTATATTTAATTTTTTAATAATTGATATGGAAATTAAATTGTGGAACCTGTGACTTTAAGTACATAACTTTTATGAATTGGTATGTATCCATTGGAACATGTTCTTAACCGAGGAAAACTAAAATATTATTTATTTTGTTTGTGAATAAAAATAATACTTTATGTGAAAAGTTACATTATTTCATGGAAATTGAAACATTACACTTCTTGAATTAAGTTGCACTGTTTCATAGAAATTTAAATATTGCACTTCTTGGCTTAAGTTGCATTGTTTCATAATAATTGAAACATTGCACTTCTTGGTTTATGGTTGCAACATGAAAAGACACATTTGTTGATATTTTTTAGTCACATCTTTTCTGAATAGAGGCCTTGTTGCCTATAAATAGAGAAGGTCCTACAACATTTCATTCATCCAATTGTCATCCAACAATAGTAGTTTTTAGAGCATTCATAGCATTATATTTTCAGAAATATACTGAGTTAGTAAGAGAGAATTCATACACAAGTTTGAGTTCGCTTTTCTTAGGGATTATAGTGCTACTTCAACAAGAAGTCGATCGTTGTATTCTGAGAGACGTTTGCCAAGAAAATCCTAAAAGCACCTGTGAAGAGGCAATTTTGTCTTAAAGATATAGAACTAAGTTCTAGACTCGATCATCTATAAAGTATTCTTAACATTTTCCTTGTCGTTATTTTATTGTATTTATTTCAAATTTATAGTGAAGTTTTATTTTTGAAATTCTGTAAATATATCAATTATCTTTATATTTTACCTATATATATATATATATATAAAAGGCTTTTAAATGAATCAGTATATAACAACATAAAATACAGATACAAGAATTTGTATTAAACAAAAATACTAACTTGCAGAGATGATAGAGGCCATTAGATTTGCTATGTCCTTAGACAGTATTTCGCCCCCACCCCTGTGCTTGCGTGGTTCTGCAGATGACCAGTGGCGGATCCAGGAATTTTCCTTGTAGGGGTCAACGTCTAAAAGGTAAAAAAATTATATATGAATGTACCACTTTCGTATTTTATGTCAAATTTTCAATATAAGAAAGTACTATATGTATTTCTCTCTTGTATATTATAGATTATATACGGTATGTTTTCTTGTTGATGATAGTGACGAAATTGATGATAGCGACTTTCGTTTATAATTCTTTTAACTGCTTTGATAGAGGGCTTGTTTCCAGAAAATATATTACCAAGAAAAATATTTGTAAATTGTATTAAACTCCAGGGTTCGATTCTAAGAGGTCAACATATACAAGTCAGGTAAGGTTTACTTAAGTTGTCTGCAAAGCAGATAAGAAATTATGGATCCACCATAAAAGCCATACTTAATGGTTGTGCTACAGTGTCATGGCCACCATGGATGATGCATATGAAACAATGGAGAGGACAGAACCAAGCAGAAAAATGATGATCTTGGCTTCTTTGCAAGCTGATGCTAAAAGATATAATTTGCATGAACGTCACCTGGCTCAGCAGAAAAATGATCCAAATCTGCAGGGTCGAAGCACTGATGAGGCTGTTGATAGTGATACAAAGGATCAATCTCAGCCTCCAACCACAAACAACAACAACAACGAGGCCAAGCATGATGACGACAATGATGCGAACGAGAGTTATGGTAAATTCGGACATGGTTCTTCTGAAAGTGATTCTCACCATTATTTTGTTGATGATCAATTTCACCCCCATTAATTAGAACCGATCCAATCCTTGAGCTTGTAAAAGGAAGCTTCAAGCCTTCAGCAGTCAAGGTTGTGTAATAGGTAAAATATATGTTTGGCTTGTAATTTAATAATAAAGTGGAACTCATTAACATGTCGCCATATTATATCCAAAAGATATCTAAGGCACATGTGTTTGATTTCACCATATAGTATTCTTAGACAGACAACAATCAGTTTGCTTATATATACGTGTGTGTGTTTGCAATTGATTGTACTTTCTTCTATCGAGCTGCTGTGAGGCCTGTGGGGCTTTTTATTTATTTTATTTATTTATAAATAAAAAACCTGAGCCAAAACGACCTCATTTTGGCCAAGTTTATTTAAAAAAAAAAAAAAAAAAAAAACAACTTAAGTGGAACGAGAAGCGATGGGCGCTGCACAGCAAGCTTCTTGCTTGCTCTTGCCTATGGCTGCTCCCTCTTTGGGGCATTTCATCAAACACCTTCTAGGCATTTGCAGGGGTCAAGTTCTTGGCTCCTATGGTGGACTCCGGGCTTGCGGGGGTCAATTGACCCCCCTTGCCCCTATGCGGATCCGCCATTGCAGATGACTGTCCACTAGGATACAACTATCAAAACCAAAATTCTACCACTTGAATTTTGGTATCTAGCGAACTACATTATGGCTATTTAAATTAGCCTAAGACACCCCTTAGACATATCTGTTCAAACAGAGAACATATATGTCTGAACTTTGAATTTCAAACTAACTGAAATTATCCGAAATTCAAAAACTCAGATATATAAAAATATATATTTAATTTAAATAAAGCCAACAAGTCCAAAGCCCACTTCAGAAAGGATCTAGATCCTCTGCTATGATTTGTTTGACTTTTGTTCCCCACATGCTACCTCTGACCTCATTAAAATTTAATCTAAGAGACTTAAAAGTTGACACATTATCCTAAAATTAAAAAAACTCTAATTAAAAAAGAAAAAAAAAATCTCTAATCCAACTAACGGGAAAGTTAGCGTTCCTAGTCTTTTTTAATCTTCTCCTTCTTCCTGCATCACGTTCTGTCTTTCTTCTCTTATTTTTTCCTCTTCTTTCCCCAAAAATCTTACCTCTCACTGAGATTTCTTTTCCCCAAAACCTCTGTAATCATAATCCCTCCTCTTTCCCATATCAAAAGAAAAAAATATTCCGTATTCATTGTTTGATGATGGTGGTTGCAGACATAGGAAGAAAGAAAAAAAAAGTGATGATCAGAAGCAGTGATATAAATAAGAATAAGAAAGTGGTATATGAATTTGTTTATAAATTAATCAAAAGCAAAATTGATTGACTGATTTAATGAAAATTATCATTTCAACATAATTCATTAAGGGGGGTGTATTCAATTGAGATTTTAATAGATTGTTTTGAAGCTTAAAAGTTCAGTGGTATCCAATTAGGATTTTTAAGTAATTATAAAAATCTGGTTGTATTCAATTAATATTTTTAAATAATCAATCCAAGTCTTGTGGTATTCAATTAGTTCTTTTAAAAGATAAGAAAAAGTAAGGTGGTATTCAAAAACTTGCCGAGTTTGAGGTATTTCGTTAAATGGTGTATTGTGTGAGACTTTTGAGTGGGTGATATAAATACCAAACCCCCAAACAAATCCCACCCTCCTATGCCTGATTTTCACGTTTTTTGTTTTTGGGGAAGATGAACAAATGAAGATAAACAAGGTACTCATGGCTTTACAAAGCCTTGGTTTAACCAGACTCGATCCTTCTGTATTTAGTGGATAGACTCAAATAGCTGTATTTGTTTTCTTTGCTTTCTCTAGTCTATCTTGTTTTCTTTTTCTCCTGGCTGTTTGGTTGCAGGAGGTGTTTCTCACCTTTCTTTTGGCTTCATGTCTATACTGTTTGTTTGCCTTCATCTTATAGATAATCTCTTTGCCCAATAAAAAAAGAGAGACTCAGATGGCTACCTTCAGATATTTAAACAATAATTTCATATACGTTACTTTCAATAGTTGTTCATATTATGCAATATGCGTGCATTTTTCTCAATAGATTTTCAGCTCGTTTATTTACTTTGATTTATTTGTCTTTCTTTAGTCAATTTGTGGAATCAATTTGAGTGACAAGTGTTCTGTACTAGTATCATGTCATAGCTGGACCATTTTGACTTGTTTTCAGCTGTCCAGTTTCTTATTTGAATTGATTCAATTAACTTGTGTTAATGTATGCATTTTGAGTTTTTTCTTTTGGCTTCCCTTGACAATTTTGTAATAGGACAATCATTGTAGTTTCTCAAGCTCTAAGTTTATATTAAGAATTACTTCTCTTGGTGTTCTTATCTGCCTACATTCTGATGGAAAACAATGCATTTGACAAAGGTAAATTCTGCATTACACTACATTGCATTCACTAAATTTCTTAAGATTATGACTAGTCATCTTTCCTTCGTATGACTAGTCAACATTTGTTTCAATTAGGATTTCCAGCTCACTGTTTCCAGCTGGGGCTTAACCATTTTTTTGTCATTTTCTACGAATTTCTCAGCTGCCATGTGTCTATTCTAACCTAGGAATTTTTGGTAAAAGCCAAAGAATTCCTCATTTGGCAGTCGTCACTTTTGGGGACAAGTTTTGGAAAGTTTCATAGCAAACTTTCGCTTCTTCTTCCTCAAGAGTAACCTTCATATTTTTCATCTTTGAGTTTTCCAAATTGTTTCTTTTTGAAAAATGCATTTGAAATATGAAAACTTCATCTTGCTAGATCAAACACTCTATCATATACATCTAGGTCAGATTCAAGATTGATTTCTTCAAGAGTATGGTTTCTTGAAGAAATTGGTCATTTTCTCCATGAATCCAAATTTCATTTCTGTCTGAGTTAGAGCTTGCAAGCTAGTGCCATGGGATGAAAGAGCTAGAGAAGGAGCTGCCATTGCCATGAAGAACTGAGCTTCAAGCTTTGCTAAGTTGAAGAAGAAGATTGCACAAAGGAGGTATAGCTCATCTTCTTAAATAGACCTAGGAATTTCTTGAGCTTGCTAGTGTTCTTTGTAAGAATCTTTTTGCTTAGTGGATTGCCTGGTCGGTTGATGACCCCCAATTTTTTCCCAATGGTGGGTTTCTGGGTGAACAATTTATGGTTTCCATCTCTGTAAATTTTCTGGGTTTGTGTTCTTGATAGTTGACTAGTCATCTGAATTTTTGCGGTTGACTAGTCATCTTTTTCTACTGTTTGGTGTTTGCTTGATTATGTTGTCTTCACACACTTTCACCATAGTTGTTGCTAGCACAGGGGATGCCTAGATTGATGGGTCCTTCTGAGAGCCTAGGTTGTCACTAGTAATTCTCTAGGCCTGCAGGTACATTTTGGTATGCTCTGTGTATGTTATTGTTTGGTATAATTCATATCTAACAGTTGACTAGTCATAATAGTAT
This sequence comes from Prunus dulcis, assembly GCF_902201215.1. Lineage (NCBI taxonomy): Eukaryota > Viridiplantae > Streptophyta > Magnoliopsida > Rosales > Rosaceae > Prunus > Prunus dulcis. Next base: position 12,714,269 of record NC_047653.1, on the reverse strand, counting down.
TTGGTCAAGGTCTAGAGTGTGTGAAGATTGTTGCGTTCTTGATTGAATATCTTTTAAATTTACCCCTCGTCACCTAAGTACCAATTTCAACTTGTCTGTTGTAATATTTATAAATTCAATTAATTCAAGATTTTTCCTTGTTGTAGCTTGTTCCTATGTCAATTCTCAGTTCCAGACCTTGTTCTATATCCAAAACTTAATAGTTGTATGGTTTTAGTTTAATGACAATTATGTTTCAATTTTGGGACCGCTATGGTTTTAGCTCTAGAACAGGATGATTTGAAGAAAGTCATACATGACAGATAGTAATGATAACTTGAGCTAAGATTGGTGTAACTTCAACTTTCTGCTTCTTTAAAGGCTTGGCATCCTTTAACTAGTGGATGAAAGATGGCTTCCCCGAATCCAATCCACACTTTGGTGAAATCTACTTTGGAGAATACAAGAAAGTCCTACATGAATTAAAATCATAAGTACAATCTTGTAATTACAATATATTAAAATCATAAGAAAAATCATGTAATTACAAATCATGCTGAAATTTCAATGATTGTAGATTTATTGCCAATGAGTAATACTGAACTCTCAATGATTGTAGATTTATCATCATAGATTCATCTACTCTAAATTGAAGACTTTTCCAAATCAAGCTTTTGGCTGCATCTACTCTAAATTGAAGATTCTTGATCAACACCAGTCAATTTAATAGCGACTTTGATAACAACTTAACTTCTTTTTTGGGTTGGCCGTGAACTTGAAGAATTAACAAGTCTTTGAATTACAGTTTGCACAAGATAACTTGAGCGAGTGCGACTTTATTTATTTTGTGATCAATATCTAGTGCTATTGAATAACTTGAGCGAGTGTGAAAAAGAAGAAAATCGCTTCAGCATCTGTACAATTGACTGACTTGATCAATTTATTTGACTTTTCTATGAGGATCTGTACAACTTTTATAGAACGAAAGAGTAAAAAACTCCTATAGTAGTGCCTACAACTATGCTATTTGCCCAATTTCCATATTAAAATGTAGAAAATGAAATCAGCAGGCTTTTGTTTTTTTGTTTTTAAAGTCAAATGGTAGGGATAGTGGCGTAGCCAGAAAATTTTCATTGAAGGAGACCTCATATAGTGAAATATATTTTTTTTTAGGGTGACAAATGAAACTAATTTTTTACTTGATACAAAATCCCTAAATTTTTTACTCCATTATTGTACATATTATATTAACTATCTACTCATCATGGATCCTAGGGAAAATGAAAATGAAATGTAATTTATTAAAAATACACACTGAGAAAATTTGAACGGTAATTTATCACTACAAAATTTACAGTCGAAGTACGACAATATAAGAGATTTCAAAGGGTAGCAATGATAGTGAGAAAAGGAAAATTAGAAAAATACAAAGAAAGAAATACGTGGGCACTTCAAATTTTGGTTAGAAAAGTATGATTATATTAATAATACAATAGCCTAAAATAAAATTTGAGAGGGGGCACATGCCCACCCTGGGCCTTTAGCTCCGTCCGCCACTAGGTAGGGAGATTGCATTCATAAATTATGCCATCACGAGAGAAATACAAATACAATAGCCACAATGGCCACTACAACTACCCAGAAATGTATTACAAATAACAAAAAATGATCCATCGACAACATCAAACTCATACACACATAGGACAAAAGACAGTCTGTCACAAACACATGTTTGGAAAAACCAAGTATAGCATCCACAACCACTGGTGGATGCATGAATTTTTTAGCTGGGGTGCAATTTTGAAGGGCTAAAAGCTTTATAAAAAAAGATTGACAACCTAATATTCTTATATAAAAAATTGAACTACCCAAATTATTCGAAAGAGGATTTAGACATTTTCTCTTAAAGTAACATTCCATAACTGTATAAGTAAAACATATAAGGGGTTTTAGGTCTATGACTAATTGAGTATAGTTTATATATATATATATATATATATATATCAATTAAAATGGAAATTAATATCAAATCATCAATTAATTTAATGAAAATCAATATCAATTAATCTAATGAAAATCAATAAATATAAATTAATCTAATGAAATCAATATCAAATTATCAATTAAATAAACAAAGCATAATTGATCATACCTCGAGTTGTGCGTCACGTAGCCTCTTCCTTCTCGAGTTTGCTATTGAATACTGATCATAAGAGCCAAATCTGAAAGGAAAAAAAAAAAAAAAAACAGATTACACAAAAAGGAAAGAAAAAAAGGAAACGAATTGGCTTCGATCAAGAAGATAAAAAAAGTGTGCTGAAGAAGAAGAAAAACACAGCATTCTTGTTTAAATAAGAACGAAAACCTCATACCCAAAAATAATAAAAGAAAGAAAACCAAGCCCACGAAATGTAGCAGGCCTTTTTATTTAGCAAGGCTACCAGTGATTCTGTGATTGCCAAAAATTGCTTAAAACAAGTTATTTGACTTTATTTACTTGAGATTCTTTCCTAGTTGAACCCTATTTTAATTTAAATTTAAATATTATGTTTTCATCATCTTTGACTTGGAGAGCACTTTTTATGAATACCAAATTGGTTTCCATGATCAATATTGTTTCTTCTATAAACAATTGGTTATAGTGAAAGTCACAGAGTTGACGAAATCAATTAGGATTCTAAGAGTATCAAAACTAATCAATGGCAAGATATTGATTCGTGGCTTTTTGCACTTCTCTTGCAAAGGGGAGAATGAGTTATGTATAAAACATTGTGTGCATCTTTTTTGGAAACCATAGCTTTCCGATATTTTGTTTTAGCATCTAAAATTCCTAAGAAAAGTTGCTGTGATATATTTGAGATAAATCATCAAGTGTTTCATGTTTACTTGGTGATTTATCAAACACTTTAATCATTCGTATTGCATTGTTCGGTGACTCATATGGTTGAGGACACCAAGACCATGGTGGCGGTTTTCCTCCGGCGAGCTTGAAGCAATCGTGACTACTATTGCGTTCAACATAAGGAGTGTCAAAGATCATCCCGTGACAGAAGTTGAGTTACGAAGAAGTCAGTAAAGATTATCTAGAATGTGTCTAGGACAAGTGTGTGAGTACTATTTGTAATTATCGTTTTATAGTGGATTTGTGTTGGACTGAGGAGTCCCGTGGATTTTCCCTAAAGATTGGGTTTTACTAATTTTCTGTGTGTTCCTTTATTTTATGTTCATCACATTTTAGGATTGATAAGCCATATCAATTCTACTACCGAAGTTTATTGATTATAATCTTAAAATGGCCTATTCACCCTCCCTCTAGGCATTTTTAGTCATCCTACAGGTAATTTCAGAAAGAGTGGAATGCCGTGAGCTCTTTGGGAAGTGGAAGTCCAAGTTGACAATGGCAGGGTTTCAGAAATACCCATTGAGCTCATATCTCAACTCTGTCATAATGAGCTTTTTGGATCTTTTTCCTTTTTTGCTTGACATGTGTCACTCTCCTTACACTTAAAACAATGTCATTAATATATTATACAAGCTAACTTTTGCTTTCCAAGTTTACCCTTATTAAATGTATTCAATTTATCCAAAAAAATTTCACAACTTTCTTACCATCTTATTATTATTTTTTCTAAATTAAATTATTTTTTTTAAACGAAAATATGTGCTTTTAAGAGGAAATGTAATTTTTTTTTTAAGACACAAAGGGGTTAGATAGAAAAAAAAGTCCTTTTGTGTTTAAAAAAAAAGACATTTCCTCTTTTTTGAAAAAAGTAGACATTTTCTTTAAAAAAATAATTGATGTTTAAAAAGAATTAATAAGATGGTAAGAAAGTTGTGAATTTTTTTGTGGATAAATTGAATACATTTAATAAGGGTAACCTTGGAAAGCAAAAGTTAACTTGTATAATATATTAATGATATTATTTTAAGTGTAAAGAGAATGACACATGTCAAGCAAAAAAAGGAGAAAGTCCAAAGGAGAAGAGAATTAGAGAGAAGGTTGCTAGCATTCCCCCGTAACATTACATGCTGATGGATAGGGACGGGGCTATGATGTTGGGATGGAAGGACAGGAACTTGATATCAGCTTCTGCCTGGCATTGAGTATAGATAAACTAAAAATACAGAGGTAGCAGTAGAAATAACCACTTCGGTTCCTTTTTTCCCTTTCCTTGATAGATTCATGATCGGAACACACATCCCTTTGCTTTAGTTCAGTGATGAGCGCTATGGTATCAGCCATTTTATATTTTCAACGACATTGTTTTGGTTATTGTTAATACTTAGAAAGGCTGACATTTTGTAAGTTGATAGAGAAAAGGATCCCATACCACCAAGCTAATAGAGAAATGGAAGACTCAAACTCTCTTTATAACTCACAAATGATATGGAAACAATTAGATGATGTCATGAAAAGAGTAATTAGAATCCATACACAAGTTTAACACACATATATCCTTTTCACTTAAGTTTAACATACACGCCAACGAGGTTTAACTCAGTGGAAAATGACATTGATTCAGATTATAAGCCTCATGTTCAAACCCTCATAGCATCTTAGTTGAGTGTGTGAGTTTAGACCATCGCTTATACTAAAAAAAGAAGAAGTGATAATTAAAGGGTATTTTAAGGATAATGATGGGTGGAAAGATATGATTGTGTATTTTCAAATTTACATATAGTGAGTGGGAAGATAAGGTTGGTGGAAATAGCAGCACTCATCTTTATTAAGTAAAGCCCAAACATGTCTTAGAAATCAACAGTACATACTCATTATTTGAATTTTGAAGCATGGACTTATCTCAAGTTATCCACAAAAAAAGCAAGCTCTAGTTCTTTCTTCTTTCTCATACATACAATCCAGACTCATAGGCTCATGGTGGTGCCGGATCAATGAAATAAGAAGCAACACTATCTTTCATGACTTTTCCAACATGTGTGAAGCCATCATCTTTTTTGTAGAGGAGATCCACCACTCTTGTTAAATTAAGAACAATTACAAGGATAGGCATTGGCACAGAGGTTGGTATGAGGAACTCCTCGTTGATATCTTTCCACGAATCCACAATCTGTTTGTTGAAGGCATCAATTATTTCCTGCTCATCTGACACCTCATATTGCTTCCTGTAACAATCAATGGCAGAAGCAACATGCCCCCTCTCTTTCTCAAACTGCAAAAATATAATCCAAAATCCAATAACAATAAGAATCTAAAATAATTAATTATTTAGTTGGTTATACATAGCGCATCCATAATTGTAAGAGTAGTCTTTACTAAACTGAATTGAAGTTCCAACTTCTAATTTTTCAAGTAGAATCGAAGTTCTAATGACATTCTAATGACATTTTTCTTCTCATAATTCATTTCTAATGACATTTTTCATGTAGAATTGAAGTTCCAACTTCAAACTTCAAATGAGGATGAAATATAAGAACCGGAAAGTGGACAATGAGAAGTGGGGGAAAAATATTTGGTGTGAGCAAACATTTTTGGCGGTAAAAAGTACAGAAAAAACTTACAAAATTTTACGGAAGGACCGAAGCAGACACATTACTGAATATGTGAGGACTATAAAATTTAGTAACTGTTGAGAGACCAAAGTGAGAATCATGTAATAGTGAACTACAATAGCTGCTTTGTACCTTGCTTGAAACAATGTCATCCATGAGCCTAATAATGGTATTGGAAGCTCTGAGAATTTTAGGGTCATTCAACGACCACTCAAAGGACTCCTTGGTTACAACATCTCCCATGCCAAGTAAAGATATAGTTGTAAGCGTGGTGTTACCAGCAGATGCTGTAGCAACACGCATATATTCCTCCATGCTGGGGATGTATCCTTCGTGGAACCATTTGGCCTCATCAAAGTAAGCTTTGGCTGCATTTTTCCACTGCATATATGGGACATAAATAATACGTAAATTAATTAAAATAGTGAAAAGTAAGTTAAGCTGTGTGTTTAATTAGTTAATTATTACATACTGCTTCTATTGCATAGTAAGCTCCGTATGCTCTTCCTTCCTTCACCATCTCCTCCTCAATTTCATTGAAAACATTCAAAAGCGTACGGTAGAATATTTGCATGTACTCTGGCAGTTCATCCATGCAATTGACATCCCATCTGTAAATTGCACACACCATATTCATCTGAAGCATATCTACAAAGCAAAATTAAAATTTGGTTTGGTTTGGTTTTAGATCTATGTCCAAAAAGATTAGCCGTCATTGGGTTTAGTCCACAAGTTTTTGGTTGTAGAAGTAGGTCTTTTGACATTTATTACTTTTTTTGTTGTGTCGATTTTACCTTTTGAGGTAAATAAGGAAAACACATTGAAAATCTAAATTTAATGAATTATTTCATTGTAATTGAATTCCAGAATTTAAATTTTGAATTCTTTCCTTGATAATATTCCTGATATATGGATAAAATACAATTTAATCAATAAAAAGTAAAGACCCACATATTTTACCAATCTATTAGACAAGCACACACATTAAATTATGTACATAACATACATGTAAATAATGTTATTATTAGCAATGAAAAAAACTTAGTGATAAATCGTGTTACCTATAAGTTAGGAACATAAATTAGAAGACTATCTATAAGTCAGATACAAAAAATAAACAAATAAAATTGTATACCTATAAAAAAAAGATACATAAAATACTATTACACATTGTCGAAAATATGAAAAAACATATATATACATATGCAATAGGCAACATGCAATATGACATAAATGATTATTACCCGATTCAAGTCATAAGGGGCAACATTGGAATAAAAAATAATTTTAAAAATCAAAAGATTACACTAGAAAATATTTAAAAAGGAATTTAATCTTATGTGTTACAAAAATCAAAGGACTTGGATCAAAGTCACCAAAAATTCCAAAGATTAAACCCTACTCCTCAATAGAAATTTAGATGTAAATAAACTTTTCTATTTTATTTACTTATAAAAATTCATCCAACCTTTGAACTGCTTCCGTAAAGATCTCGAGTTCTTCAAATGTACCGAAAGCATCGTACATATCATCCATTGCTGTTAACAGGGCAATCCATTTTGTGAGAATGTTTCTTCCAACGAGGTATTGAGGCTCAAAATAGACCCCCACAACCCAGAAGTATAACTCCACAATTCTGTCTCTTGCAAAAGGCAGCTTCCTTTTGAAGTCTACTTCTTTCCACCACCTAATTCATTGCTAATATTAGTTAATGAATTACTAACTTAATTACATGTGCTAATCTCACATAATTAAAAGATAACCTACCTAATAATCTCACTGAGCTCCTGTTTGTGCAAAGACTGAACAAGATTGAAATCTGACTTGGCAAGTTTTAATAGAGCTTCATTATGTGAAGCTTCATCTTGGTAGATGGACATGAACTGACGGGCGCATAACCTCTCGAGACTCTTTTGGAGCGGTCTCTCTAGGGCTTGAGCTATTTGTTCTGCCAGTTGATAGCTTACATGGGTTGTTGCCGACTCCAGATGTTTTGTCGTGAAAACAAGAGCCTTTTCTAGAATATCTTCTCCATGCACCCTCAGATGCGTTGCTTCATAAAAGCTTAGCATTCCCGGCACATCAGGGATTAAGCTTTCCTTGAAGCCTCCATTTTTACGATCTTTGAACTTGTTGAATATTCCTGCTCGATTGCAGCAAATGGACACATAACACATAAATATTAAGAAATAATTTTTGCCAAATTCAAATTCGTTACATTAATTTCTCTAATAATTTAGCTTACTGCATGAAACATTGTGTCCATGTTGTCTTAGTAGCCGAAAACCAAGAGAAACATTGTATAGATCACCATCACCATCATCATCATCATGGAAAAGATTTGCAGCATATATATGTTCCAGTGCTTCTTCTATTTCCTTTTCAAAGTGGTATGCCACACCGAGGCGCTGGATTGCATCAATTAGCTTCATCTGATATGAAAAATCACCTGCACCAGTTGTGAATACTTCCCTCCTCACTACTTGTTTCAGGTCTTCAACTTCTTGTTGCTTATGGGAATAAGCTATCTGCACCCATAACATTAAATGAGCAAAATACATGTCAAATTTCTTGTGAAACAAAAAACAACATGGATTTATTTATTTAATTGCATGATATATAAATTACAATGTCTTCTGAACCATAATCCATAAACTGATCCCCCCAAATGCTCGGGTGGAAATTTGCCGTATGTCGAACAATTTGATCAGGCTTAGAACATTGTGATTGAGCTGCTGAACCAGCTTCTAGCGACATGATTTGTACCGGTGTAAATTTTTTTAGATCTTTGCCCTGCAAGTATGAAAAGGATTGTTTATGTACTCATGTTATATAGGGAAGGGATGTCAACTTTTTGAGTGGGATCTCTTTTGTAATCTCAAGTGGGCTCCGACCATTTATCAGATTTTCGTCATTATTACCTTTATCCCTGCCAATCAGACGGAGATACACATCAATCAGAAGGAGATACCCTTATCCCTGCCATTTATCAGATTTTGTTTTTGTTTTCTTTTGATTTTCTGGTAAATTTCCATTATATCCGATCAATCAATCTTATAACACATAAATTATTGCATTAAATTATTCATCGGGCAAGCTCATGTCACATATACTGATGACTATTGTTGTTGGTGAGCATCTCCAAGGGTGTAAGTGTCACATCATATACACTCACGAGAGGGAGGGTTATGAGGTGGAAATGTCGTTGGGGGTTTTAATAATATATATATATATATATATATATATATATATAGTTTGCTCACATCAAGATGACTGGATTTTAATTAAAATGCAAACACTAAAGGTGAAATGCCAAATCAATCCAATGGTATTCAGGAATGCTCCCAGGATTTTAAAATGGGATAGGCTAGATTTACCTTATTGAACTGTTAAATTTTAGGCTTATGGAATTGATCATATGTGTGTGTGTATATATATATATATATATATATATATATATATATAATAGGCCTATTTTACACCAACAATGCAAGCTAAGGTCTACCATGATGAACATAAATGAATTAAGAGAAAAGAAAATTTATAAGAAAATTCAAAAATGAAAATTTATCTTCACAAAGACGGAGTCAGATAGACGTATGTCAACTAGAGGTAACACTACAATTATCCAATTAGTTCAAATTAATATTTCTGCTATAAATGAGATTAACATTAACATTAACTATAAGAAATAAATAAATAAAACTCATATGGGCTATAGCTAGGGATGGCAACGGATCGGGTAGGGGCCGGGTATGACAATACCATCCCCATCCCCGCTTTCTATCCCCGCCCCCATCCCCGAACCCATCCCCGTTTATTAGGTTTCGGGGAATCCCCATCCCCGTCCCCGTCGGGGGACTATCCCCCATTCCCGCCCCGAATCCCCGATTTTTTTGCATAAAAAAATATTTATCATATATTTTAACATTAAGTTTCATATTAACTTATCATTCAACACATCCAAATTAACTATAAAGTTCAACTCAACTATTTAAAATGACATAAATATGAAATTCCATAGAAAATTAGGAAGAATTAGGAGATGGAAGTTAACTTAGGGTTAAACATAAATATTATAAATATTTATTTATTTATTTAAATATAAACATATATATTTTCGGGCCGGGTTCGGGGATGGGGACGCCAATACCATCCCCTCCCCATACCAGTCGGGGATTTTTCAAGTTCGGGGATCCCCGTACCCGATACCCATTTAGACCCGAAATCTCCCCCCCTTAGAGTTGGAGATCTGACAGGGACCCGCCCCTACGAGGATTTTTGCCATCCCTAGCTATAGCCCAGGTTGTACAAGTCATAGGATCGTCCCTGATGGTATTGCAGCCTTGATATGTATTAATTGACAAAACTTAAAGCCACGCGTAACAGCTCTTCGGTGTTTTTTTTCATGAGCAAGTGACAGTCTCAACTTTAATGATTATTGAATTAATTTAATATTATATCAAACTTATCATACATTTCTCTCGATTACCTCACGCTCTCCTTTCTCCCTCTCTTACTTTTTCTATCTTCTTCTACTTCTCTCTCTCTCTCTCTCTCTCTCTCTCTCTCTCTCTCTCTCCCTCCCTCTTCTCTGCGTCTTCTTCTTCGTAAGAAAAGGGGCTTAAGCCCAGAGAACAATGGTTTCATTAAGCATGTTGTTTTTTCCTCGAGTCAAAAAGCTTGTGGAAACTGCATCACATGCCTCTTTAATTTCTAGATTTCCACAGACATTTCATTAAGCCTGTTAATTTTCCTTGAGTCAAAAAGCTATGAGAACAATGACTTGTAAAAATTTATCTAAATCAAATGGACAATGGATTTTGATAATTTGTGGATTGCGATGGGTGTTTCTTTGTTTTTCTCTACAAGTCAACAACCTTTCGGAAAACACACCCCTTAATGGCGGTACATATGCAATCATAACCTAGAAATTAGTTGACAAATTTTATTGGGGGTTGTGAACCTTTCTGGGTGGTGAAATTTTGGGGGTTTCTATAATCCCTTCCTCCCAAATCTCTGCCTCCAGTATCTGGCATTTGGTATTTAACTAATATCCGGGATGTGCCTAAGGTAGTGTGTATAGCACTTCAAACTGACATTCTAGACTCTTTTTATACCTTTGCAAACATATATAAATATATATTAATTTCTAATCCCACATAATTAACAAGATTCATCTAACACTCAAGACCTGTCTCTACGGTCACTTAAATCCTCTTGGGAAGGTGAGACTACTCTGGAAGACTCACGGTCAACCAAGGGTCAAACTACCCCAACCCTGGTCAAACGGGCCCACCTGGCCCATGACCTCCAAACTCTGATCCGAAAGTTCCTATGAGTTCTACAAGGTATAGGACTCTCGTCCTGCAAGTTTGGTCCAGATCGGACGGTCGGATCGCTCACGATCGCACGATCTGACGGTTATTATAAAACATAAACTTTAAATTATTAAATCGGAATATCCGGGGCTCCGATTCACAATCCGTGAAATCCTACACGATCCTAGAAATACATAGATTAACATATATTGAATTTGAGACCATCTAAAGGTCCCAACCTATCGAGCCCGGATAACGCGCAATAGGCGGTATCCGTTTGATAGTCAAACGACATCCGAATTGAGATCCGCAAAATCCTACGCACTCGTGACAACCTAAGGATCTCATCGAGACATAGTGCAACTTCACTACCCTCGTCCACGTGCTGCCACATGCGCCGGCAGCGCTGGGTGCCCAAAGCGATTACGCATCGCCGGAAAATCTAAAAACCATGACTCCAAACTTCTACCCTAGGTATAACACCCTATTTGGAGACACTTTTGTTCTTGGACCTACCCCAAAAACTGACCGGAGTGGGCTGGAATCGCGATCCCAAAATCGGCCGAATTTCAATTCGTAAATTGAATTACATACGCTAAGAATCGATCCAATCCTACTCAACAGGCAGCTAGATTATGAAAAATGGATGAATTTCCATACCTTGATATCCAGAAATGGCGACCGGAGGAGGGAGATCGGAGCCTCGAAGTTCGAGTGAAAACCGGGCAAAAATCGCCTTTTTCCAGGGGTGGGAGCGGCAGCCGATATCGGGGAAGGGCCAGGTCGTGACGCCGAGGCCGAGCCGGTCTTTTGGCACCAGTCCCGTCGGCAGCCGCTGCTGGTGGCCGGAGATTCGAGGAGAGAGAGAGAGCACGCGGGAGAGAGAGAGAAAAATATGATTTTTGATAAAAATCCCATTTCAAAATAATTACGATTGTGTCACTGGGTTTCTTTTGACCATATCTCTCTTGTTACAATTCCGATTCGAGCCCACCATGTGTCTACGAACTCATCTCAGTACGACCTATCCAAAAATATTAGTCATTGTCCCAAACTCTCTCCGGGTAAGAAAATGACCAAATTACCCCTACCTCAAGGGTACATTTGTAATTTCATTTAAATTTAGATAATCTCTTTGCCCAATAAAAAAAGAGAGGCTCTGATGGCTACCTTCAGATATTTAAACAATAATTTCATATACGTTACTTTCAATAGTTGTTCAAATTATGCAATATGCGTGCATTTTTCTCAATAGATTTTCAGCTCGTTTATTTTCTTTGATTTATTTGTCTTTATTTAGTCAATTTGTGTTATCAATTTGAGTGACAAGTGTTCTGTACTAGTATCATGTCATAGCTGGACCATTTTGACTTGTTTTCAGCTGTCCAGTTTCTTATTTGAATTGATTCAAGATTTTTCCTTGTTGTAGCTTGTTCCTATGTCAATTCTCTGTTCCAGACCTAGTTCTATATCCAAAACTTAATAGCTGTATGGTTTTAGTTTAATGACAATTATGTTTGAATTTTGGGACCGCTATGGTTTTAGCTCTAGAACAGGATGATTTGAAGAAAGCCATACATGACAGATAGTAATGATAACTTGATCTAAGATTGCTGTAACTTCAACTTTCTGCTTCTTTCTGCTTCTTTAAAGGCTTGGCATCCTTTAACTAATGGATGAAAGATGGCTTACCCGAATCCAATCCACACTTTGGTGAAATCTACTTTGGAGAATACAAGAAAGTCCTACATGAATTAAAATCATAAGTAAAATCTTGTAATTACAATCTATTAAAATCATAAGAAAAATCATGTAATTACAAATCATGCTGAAATTTCAATGATTGTAGATTTATTGCCAGTAAGTAATACTGAACTCTCAATGATTGTAGATTTATCATCATAGATTCATCTTCTCTAAATTGAATAATTTTCCAAATCAAGCTTTTGGCTGCATCTACTCTAAATTGAAGATTCTTGATCAACATTAGTCAATTTAATAGCGACTTTGATAAGAACTTAACTTCTTTTTTGGGTTGGCCGTGAACTTGAAGAATTAACAAGTCTTTGGATTACAGTTTGCACAAGATAACTTGAGCGAGTGCGACTTTATTTATTTGTTTATTTTGTGATCAATACCTAGTGCTATTGAATAACTTGAGCGAGTGTGAAAAAGAAGAAAATCGCTTCAGCATCTGTACAATTGACTGACTTGATCAATTTATTTGACTTTTCTATGAGGATCTGTACAACTTTTATAGAACGAAAGAGTAAAAAATGTTGTAAAGGTTTTGTGTGGAGTCCACTAACTATTCATTTGGAGGCTTTGGGTAAAGTTTGTCTACAACTTTCCCTTAGTGCACATTCACGTGGGTTAGCTACCTCCCCCAATCTGCCTATAAATAAGGCATTATCCTGCCTTTAAACAGACACCTCCATATGAGAGAAAGAGGAGAGTTAGGCAGAGAAGAGGAAGAGAAGGAAGAAAAAGGGTGAGTGAGTGGAGAGGAAAGAGAGCTGAGAGAAATTCTCCAAGAGAGAAAATTCAGTGAGCCACACATATTGTAAACACTAAAGTTGTAGCCCTATTATTTTATGTAGTGGAAAAGTTACTGCTGCTGCTCTCTGAAGACGTAGGCATAGCCGAACCTCTTTAAATGCTGTGTCTCATCTACTTTACGTGCAGCTCAATATTTGCACATATTTCAGTTTATTTTACAACACGTTATCAGCACGAGAAGCTCGCAGGTATAATTTTTGTGCTACACTATTATCTATACTACTAACCATTATGTTGATGTAAGGAAGAAAAGTAGTGAAGGAGCTGTGGTCTGCTAGAGAGATATACGAGCAAACCAACTGGAAGGATAAGCTCCTTGTCTCTAAACTTTTCCATTATTTTATTATTTCTTTACAATATTTAATACATAGTAAGGTTAGTAAAGGTGTACTGGTGACATTGGAAAAGCAGAGGCTTGAATTCAAACATGCACAAAACCAATTTAATATGATAAGATATGTTGGAAAGCTGTTTTTGGTTTAATATATTATAATGGCAAAAAGAAAAGAACATATGCAATTGGGAGCATGCATATACACAGAACACATCCTTATCATTCAATTATTGTTTACTTTTATATATGGTTATCTTATATATATATATATATATGTATATAATTATAATATTAATATTGAAAGGTGGTAATATAATATAACACGTTATATAAAGTGTATGTGTATATATATATATATATATATAGTGGCGGTTTTATTCACACAGTTACTTTATTTATTGTATGGTGTAGGTTCATTACCCATACAATTTATTTACTGTATGGTGTAGGTTTATTATCCGTACAACAGTATCTATTTAAAAGGGTGGCGCGAGTTTATCGTCCATGCCTTTACTTTTATTTAAATGTATGGAGCAGAATTAGTGCCCATACAAGCACGTTTACTTTATCGCAAATTTACTTTACTTAAAGTATGATGTGGAATTAACCCTCATACTTTATGAATTTATTTTACCGCACATTTACATTTATTTAAAGTATGGTGCGGGTTTATCGTCCATACNAGTAATTTATTTACCAGTAATTTATTTACAAGCAATTTATTTTATGGATTAATTGTGT
>NC_047653.1:12699398-12699790 GCF_902201215.1 Prunus dulcis | reverse complement strand
GACCAGAAGTTCCTTGATCCTCATCATACAATTACATCAGGACTTGAAGATCCTTGATGATGATATTGATATGAGAGCTGGCAGTCTCTCCGGTACTANATTTGTAAACATGTGATTGGACTTGAGGGTCCTTGATCCTTGACATGTAAATAAGNACCTGAGGTTCCTTAATGATGTAACAGTACCGTATTGGTTAATAGTGCCGTACACATGGATAATAACTGTACTNNNAAATGTACTGTACACATGAATAGATACGTATTCATGACTTGATGAATAGTACCGGATATATGAATAGTGACGTATACATAAATATTAACCATTTTGGGTAAACCGTCACTATATACAAAAGGGAACTTGCAGTTCCTTAAACTCATGGATGAGCAATTAAA
>NC_047653.1:12698917-12699388 GCF_902201215.1 Prunus dulcis | reverse complement strand
GAAGTTCCTCAAAATATGGACAATTATGTAAGGGCTTGAAGTCCCGAAATATGTACAGAAAATTGTAAAAATATTCATACNATGAGAATATGTGATTTTGGCCCGGAGTTCAAAATCTAAGGGGATTGAATGTCTATGCCATGAGAATATGTGATTTTGGCATGAGATTCAAAACCTAACAGTGTTGAGAACCTAAAGTTCCAACAGTTAAATGGACAACCCTTGAGGTATTATTGCAGATTGTGGTACGCCANATATTTCTTTGGCATAAGAAAATGATGAATTNNATAAAGTTTGATTATGTTATAATCGACACCTCAAGGAAGAAATATATTTTGTGAATTCNGGTTGTTAAGAATACACCGTGAAATGGATAATATGAGTATAAACCTCAAATGATGAATTGAGGCTCCCCACATATTTTGTTATATCTGGGCCGGAAGCCCATGGATCCAAATATATGAGAGATCC
>NC_047653.1:12698721-12698830 GCF_902201215.1 Prunus dulcis | reverse complement strand
ATGTCCATTTGAAAAGGGCAAATAAATTNTGAGTTTGTGTTTAGCCCAGGCCAAAAGTTCTGGGCTCACNTGCGTTGAAATATGAAATTTGAGAGATTTGATGTGGTTA
>NC_047653.1:12698244-12698639 GCF_902201215.1 Prunus dulcis | reverse complement strand
CAATTATTATAACAGGAAAGGAGCATACAACAGATAGATTTTTCCCACCTGCAATGAAGGTGCAGGCCCTGTAAAATCTATAAAATTACATTATGTTCTGGAAGCCTCTGAAGGAAGAGGACGNCGCCTCTTAAGCTTAGCCATAAGCCTCTCGTGGTCTCCCAAAATTCTTTCATTGGAGACCTGCNGCATGTCTAGCCTTCTCAGTGTATCAACGGAGTACGAACTCACCAGTTTCAACAAGGCATTATTCTTTCCTTNAAGTTTCTCAACCTCCTGTTGAGACTCATGAAGCATTCTTTGAAGAGACGAATTTTCNGTTGTTAGCTTCTGAACCTCGTTTGCTCTGGCACGCAAACGATCAGCCATGTTAGAAACAGAAGCAGCACTCTGAA
>NC_047653.1:12697802-12698237 GCF_902201215.1 Prunus dulcis | reverse complement strand
AGCCATTGAGTCATCAATAGCCTCTTCCTCAGACCTCCCTGTTAACANTATTTCATCCATTGGAGTAATGAAATTCCTAGCTACTATGACAGCAGTAGCATCATTCATCATCACAGAATCATTAACTGTGAGATGACGATTTTGGGATACAAAGGATGTAAACCAAACTTTGGCGTCACTGTTGTTGTGGGAGCATCATTTAAATTGAAATAATTTGGGCAGGAAGAAGAGGAAGCCATTTTAAGAAGGTTTCGAAGAAAGTCTTAGAAAAACTAAAGTTTCAGAAAATGAAGGAAGTTGAGTTGAAACGCAGTTGCTCCAATCAAGTTTTGTAGAGGCAATATCTATAGACGGAAATGTGGCAACGTTTCCAGGATCCCAATATCTTCTCGGATCCCCATATTCTCTTTTTCTTTCCCAGATTCCAAAACTTCA
>NC_047653.1:12696894-12697774 GCF_902201215.1 Prunus dulcis | reverse complement strand
TTTCGGCGTTTTCAAGTATTATTTTCGTCAAAGCCGATCTTGCTTTGNGGATTTCACGGAGCTACTTTTTCAAAAGTACCCCGAGAATCTCGCAATTTTCCTATGGTTAATTTGAAATTCACCNGTTCTACCTATTCCTTGTATTTGTGTATAAATGTGTTACTAACGAAATTTTCTTTGCAGATCTAGATATGTGATATCCACTTGTTTTTCATATCAGTGAAGCACTCAATGTGCTTAAGAAGCAAGACTANCTCTGATCATCCATTCAGGAAGCGAGACTATCCCTGATCACGTTTCTGCTACATCGGGGAACTGTGAAGGCGACCACATNCTCTAATCTCCTGAAGTTCTTCTAGACTAGGAGAAATGAGAGTTTGTTGTCTGCTCTCNTCAGCTTCCTCACCTGATTGCTTACCTTACCTTGCAATCAATATCACAATTTTTGTATCTTTTCTTTCTTTTTATAACTCTCTGTTCATAAGGGATTTTATTTCTTTAGAATGAACATCCGAAGAAAGAATCCATGCAGTGATCCTAACTCTGAGGGTTATTTGTTTTGACAGAGGCAAAAAAGTTGTGATTTTTGCTCTTGCAGGATATAACTAGATCATCAAGCGCTACATTATATTTACTGGGCCGATATGAGCTTGAATGATACTTGAGAAAAGTTTCTCCCACCTAAGGATGTAAGCAATACTTGTGTTATTTTATGCTTATATACTTATTTGATATTTTATCTTGAAAGGTAACCAAATGGGGAGATAAGTCCGTTCCAAAAGAATGGCTTGTATGTATCCATGNATTATTAACGCAAATTTTACAGATTGCAAGTTGGATACATTGATAATACACTGCACAGATTAAAGTCCCATAAGAA
>NC_047653.1:12696795-12696881 GCF_902201215.1 Prunus dulcis | reverse complement strand
TAGCAGTGATCAATATGATGCACGCCTGTTGCGTAGCAAATGATGTGGATTGAAGTCNCGAAAGGACAATCCTTTGACATGTCAAT
>NC_047653.1:12696636-12696780 GCF_902201215.1 Prunus dulcis | reverse complement strand
GCCTAATGCGTAGCAAATTGTATGGGTTAAAGTCCCAGAAATTAATTGACATGTATNTATTAATCTGTGGCATGCCTGCAGCATGACAGATATATGGGTTCTAAATGTTCCAACTCCCTAAATNGAGATTATCCACGCCCTACT
>NC_047653.1:12696193-12696619 GCF_902201215.1 Prunus dulcis | reverse complement strand
TGGAGGTTATAATCCACATTCTCACATAATAAAAGCCCNCTTAAGTGGCTTGGGTACCCAAAAGCAAAGAAATGCTTATAATTGATGCATGCGNATGCAAATGAGAATGGTGGGATCATGAATTGATGAATGACAAATTTTGATTTTNGAGTAGCTACTCAAATCATCAATGGGCTGTGTTGATTGGAACCATGTTCAATTATTAAATGTCGACAATATCATTGGCCAAAATNGAATGAGGCAATTCCATTATAGATGAGAATGAACGTGAAAGAACAAACCCACAGTACGAACCCCAAAAGATGTTAATACTGAAAGTTATACTTNGGTGTTCGGAATAAAAGGGAATATACCTACTTTGTATGACACAATNTTTCTGGCAGAAACAAGGAATGTTGGGTTTTCTCCATATTTACAGATTCAATT
>NC_047653.1:12695921-12696126 GCF_902201215.1 Prunus dulcis | reverse complement strand
ATATCACCAGAAGTGTATCACCAGAAGTGATTCCCTAAAGATGTATAAATAGCTAGGTTAAAGCTATATAATGTGTCATAAAGTTTAATCCCTTTAAACAAAATCCTTGAAAGGATTGAAATTGCATGAAGCAAGTCCCTGAAGGACATGTGCCTGAAGCACAAGATCTGTACTCAATACTAATGTGCATAAATTGCCTCAGTGA
>NC_047653.1:12682039-12695904 GCF_902201215.1 Prunus dulcis | reverse complement strand
TGTTTGCAACATATTGAAACTCCTGAAGAGTTCAAGAAATATTTGTCTCGACTTAAAGATCGAGCATTATGCCAACGAGATTCTTGCTTATACTAAGAAAGTATTGAAGCATTTTTATGAGGATTATCCGTTGGGCACTTTAGGGATTTTCCGGAAGTATATTGGACCGGACATCGTATTTTCCAGATAGAGCTCAACTCCATCACCATCATTTTGGGATGGTGTGAGGCATATTTGATGCTATCTCCGCATAACACCATGTATGGGCATATTCTTTTCAAGTGAACTTACAAATAGCCCAGGTTTTGTTGNAAATGCAGACTCTGAAAATTTGGACTCTGAAAATTTCNATGATTTACATAGAGATAGCTCACTGNAAATATATTTACTTACTCAACTATGAGAATTGTTAATGGCTACATCCTCCACTCACTCAGAAAGATTTTCGCTCCAAAAGATAATCATGAAGATATCAGGGGGAGCATCCAGAAGTATGCTGCACTGATTACTATAATCTTCTTCCTTCCATCAGTTTTCTACCGCACTGGGTTTTTCTCCAAGCAAGTCTTTAATGATGCAACCGACATATCATTTGTGGTCTCCAAGGAGGAGTGTTGTAAAGGTTTTTGTGTGGAGTCCACTAACTATTCATTTGGAGACTTTGGGTAAAGTTTATCTGCAACTTTCCCTTAGTGCACATTCACGTGGGTTAGCTACCTCCTCCAATCTGCCTATAAATAAGGCATTATCCTGCCTTTGCACAGACACCTCCAGATGAGAGAAGAATGAGAGTCAGGCAGAGAAGAGGAAGAGAAGGAAGAAAAAGGGTGAGTGAGTGGAGAGGAAAGAGAGCAGAGAGAAATTCTCCAAGAGAGAAAATTCAGTGAGCCACACATATTGTAAACACTAAAGTTGTAGCCCTTTTATTTTATATAGTGGAAAAGTAACTGCTGCTGCTCTCCGAGGACTTAGGCATAGCCGAACCTCGTTAAATGCTGTGTCTCATCTACTTTACGTGTAGCTCAATATTCGCACATATTCCAGTTCATTTTACAAAAAAAAAAAACTCCTATAGTAGTGCCTACAACTATGCTATTTGCCCAATTTCCATATTAAAATGTAGAAAATGAAATCAGCAGGCTTTTGTTTTTTTTGTTTTTAAAGTCAAATGGTAGGGATAGTGGCGTAGCCAGAAAATTTTCATTGAAGGAGACCTCATATAGTGAAATATATTTTTCTTTAGGGTGACAAATGAAACTAATTTTTTACTTGATACAAAATTCCTAAATTTTTTGCTCCATTATTGTACATATTATATTAACTATCTACTCATCATGGATTCTAGGGAAAATGAAAATGAAATGTAATTTATTAAAAATACACACTAAGAAAATTTGAATGGTAATTTATCACTACAAAATTTACAGTCGAAGTATGACAATATAAGAGATTTCAAAGGGTAGCAATGATAGTGAGAAAAGGAAAATTAGAAAAATACAAAGAAAGAAATACGTGGGCACTTCAAATTTTGTTTAGAAAAGTATGATTATATTAATAATACAATAGCCTAAAATAAAATTTGAGAGGGGGCACATGCCCACCCTGGGCCTTTAGCTCCGTCCGCCACTAGGTAGGGAGATTGCATTCATAAATTACGCCATCACGAGAGAAATACAAATACAATAGCCACAATGGCCACTACAACTACCCAGAAATGTATTACAAATAACACAAAAGGATCCATCGGCAACATCAAACTCATACACACATAGGACAAAAGACAGTCTGTCACAAACACATGTTTGGAAAAATCAAGTATAGCATCCACAACCACTGGTGGATGCAGGAATTTTTTATCGGGGGTGCAATTTTGAAGGGCTAAAAGCTTTATAAAAAAAGATTGGCAACCTAATATTCTTATATAAAAAATTGAACTACCCATTTGAAAAAGCTTGTACAATGGCTTTTGTCATCGCTGGATCTTGATCAGTAATAATCATTTTAGGGGAACCTCCAGGCATGGCTGTCTTAAATTGCTCAAATAGCCAAAGAAAAGAATTAGTTGTCTCATCACTTAGGAATGAACAAGCAAACACTATTGTTTGACTATGATTATTGACCCCTACAAATGGTGCAAATATCATATCATACTGATTAGTGTTATAACTAATATCATACCATACTGATTAGTGTTATAAGTAATATCATATCATACCATGCAGTTTTGAATGTTTTCAATGAAATTGAGGAGGAGATGATGAAGGAAGGATGAGCATCATTGCACCCAACTATGATTAATTAATTAACACATGTACAGCTTAATTTAAATTTCACTTTTTTGAATTAATTTACATATGTCCCCTATATGCAGTGGAAAACTTCAGCTAAAGCTTACTTTGATGGGCCAAATGGTTCCACGAAGGATGCATCCCAAACATGGAGGAGTATATGCATGTTGCTACAGCATCTATTCGTAACACCATACTTTCAACTATATCATTATTAGGCTCATGGATGACATCGTTTCGATCAAGGTACATGATTCTCACTTTCGTCTCTCAATTCAATTATTACATTTTATAATCCTCGCACACTAAGTACAGTGTTGCTTTGGTTCTTTCATCAAATTCTATAATTTTTAGGGCAAAAAATATCTGCTCACACTATATATATTTTTACCCCGCTTCTCATTATCAACTTTCCTTCTCATATTTCATCCTCATTTGAAGTTAGGAAATTATAATGACATGAGACCAACATGACTTTGTATAAAACAAGGCCAACTTGATGATCGTAAAAAAAGGGGGTGTAGTATACTATATAACATACGCTGCATGGCGGATCTAAGATTTGAAATTCAACTGGGCAAAACTTACATTAAGAACCGAAAAGTGGACAATGAGAAGCGGGGGAAAAATATTTGGTGTGAGCAAACATTTTTGGCGGTAAAAAGTACAGAAAAAACTTACAAAATTTTACGGAAGGACCAAAGCAAACACATTAGTGAATATGTGAGGACTATAAAATTTAGTAACTGTTGAGAGACCAAAGTGAGAATAATGGAACAGTGAACTACAATAGCTGCTTTGTACCTTGCTTGAAACAATGTCATCCATGAGCCTAATAACGGTATTGAAAGCTCTGAGAATTTTGGGGTCATTCAACAACCACTCAAGGGACTCCTTGGTTACAATGTCTCCCATGCCAAGTAAAGATATAGTTGTAAGCGTGGTGTTACCAGCAGATGCTGTAGCAACACGCATATATTCCTCCATGCTGGGGATGTATCCTTCGTGGAACCATTTGGCCTCATCAAAGTAAGCTTTGGCTGCATTTTTCCACTGCATATATGGGACATATATTAATTAAAAAAGTGAAAAGTAAATTAAGCTGTGTGTTTAATTAGTTAATTATTACATACAGCTTCTTTTGCATAGTAAGCTCGGTATGCTTTTCCTTCCTTCACCATCTCCTCCTCAATTTCATTGAAAACATTCAAAAGCGTACGGTAGAATATTTGCATGTACTCTGGCAGTTCATCCATGCAATTGACATTCCATCTGTAAATTGCACACACCATATTCATCTTAAGCATATCTACGAAGCAAAATTAAAATTTGGTTTGGTTTTGTTTTTATTTAGGGCTTGTTAGATCTATGTCCAAAAAGATTATTTGCCATTGGGTTTAGTCCATGAGTTTTTGGTTTTGGATGTAGGTCTTTTTACAGTTATTACTTTTTTTGTTGTGTCGATTTTACCCTTTGAGGTAAATGAGGAAAACACATTGAAAATCTAAATTTAATCAATTATTTAATTGTAATTGAATTCCATAATTTTAATTTTGAATTCTTCCCTTGATAATATTCCTAATATATGGATAAAATACAATTTAATCAATAAAAAGTAAATACCCACATATTATAACAATCGATCAGACAAGCACCCACATTAAATTATGTACATGAAATTCATGTAAATAATGTTATTATTAGCAACGAAAAAAACTTAGTGGTAAATCGTGTTACCTATAAGTTAGGAATATAAATTAGAAAACTACCTATAAATCAAGTACTAAAAATAGACAAATAAAATTGTATGTTACCTATAAAAAAAAAAGGTACATAAAATACTATTACACATTTTCGAAAATATGAAAAAACATATATATACGGTATACCTATGCAATAGGCAACATGCAATATGACATAAATGATTATTACCCGATTTAAGTCATAAAAGGCAACATTGGAATAAAAAATAAAGGGATTACACCAGAAAATATTTAAAAAGGAATGTAATCTTATAAGGCACAAAAGTCAAAGGACTTGGATCAAAGTCCCCAAAAAATTCGAAGATTAAACCCTATTCATCAATGGGAATTTGGATCTATTTAAAATTTTCTATTTTATTTACTTATAAAAATTCATCCAACCTTTGAACTGCTTCCGTAAAGATCTTGAGTTCTTCAAATGTACCGAATGCATCGTAGATATCATCCATTACTGCTATCAGGGCAATCACTTTTGTGAGAATGTTTCTTACAACGAGGTATTGAGGCTCAAAATAGACCCCCACAACCCAGAAGTATAACTCCACAATTCTGTCTCTTGCAAAAGGCAGCTTCCTTTTGAAGTCTACTTCTTTCCACCACCTAATTCATTGCTAATATTAGTTAATGAATTACTAACTTAATTACATGTGCTAATCTCACATAATTAAAAGATAACCTACCTAATAATCTCACTGAGCTCCTGTTTGTGCAAAGACTGAACAAGATTGAAATCTGACTTGGCAAGTTTTAATAAAGCTTCATTATGTGAAGCTTTTCATCTTGGTAGATGGACATGCACCGACGGGCGCATAACCTCTCGAGACTCTTTCGGAGCAGTCTCTCTAGGGCTTGAGCTATTTGTTCTGCCAGTTCATAGCTTACATGGGTTGTTGCCGACTCCAGATATTTTGTCGTGAAAACAAAAGCCTCTTCTACTATATCTTCTCCATGCACCCTCAAACACATCATCGATTAAGCTTTCCTTGAAGCCTCCATTTTTACGATCTTTGAACTTGTTGAATATTCCTGCTCGATTGCAGCAAATGGACACATAACACATAAATATTAAGAAATAATTTTGCCCAAATTCAATCTCGTTACATTAATTTCTCTAATAACTTACTGCATGAAACATTATGTCCATATTGTCTTAGTAGCCGAAAACCAAGGGAAACATTGTATAGGTCACCGTCACCATCATCATCTTAACGGAAATAATTTGTAGCATATATGTGGCCCAGTGCTGCTTCTATTTCGTTTTCAAAATGGTATGCCACGCCAAGGCGCTGGATTGCATCAATTAGCTTCATCTGATATGAAAAATCTCCTGCGTACCAGTTGTGAATACTTCCCTCCTCACTACTTGTTCCAGGTCTTCAACTTCTTGTTGCTTATGGGAATAAGTTATCTGCACCCATAACATTAAATGAGCAAAATACATGTCAAATTTCTTTTGAAACAAAAAACAACATGGATTTATTTATTTAATTGCATGATATAAATTACAAAGTCTTCTGAATCATAATTCATAAACTGATCCCCCAAAATGCTCGGGTGGAAATTTGCCGTATGTCGAACAATTTGATCAGGCTTAGAACTTTGTGATTGAGCTGCTGAACCAGCTTCTAGCGACATGATTTGTACTGGTGTAAATTTTTTTAGATCTTTGCTCTGCAATTATGAAAAGGATTGTTTATGTGCTCATGTTATATAGGGAAGGGAGGTCAATTTTTGAGTGGGATATCTTTTGTAATCTCAAGTGGGCTCAGACCATTTATCAGATTTAGGTCATTATTACCCTTATCCTCTTATTGGGTCCTTCCAATCAGAAGAAGATACTTCTTGTTTTGGTAAATACCATGAGGTGTCTCTATGTTCGATGGGTGGGATTAATCCCGCTTAGGGTTCGGCTTGCTTCTGATCAAGAAGTGCTTCTAAAGGGTTTTGAACCCCTGCCATTAAGGCACTACGTAGCTCGCCAGCTGGAGGTGGCAGTTTGCTGACCAATAACCACAATATTTTAGAGCAACTGTAGTTGCTATCATATATATACGAGGTACCCAACTCCAAGCCACCTTGTCAAAATTCAGACACAGACCCAAGGGGTTTGGTCTAGCGGAAATCTTGGCTAGTCTTGCAAGTTGGGCGAATGTTAGTTGGATACTCTATAAGGTCTAGCCTTCGAAACTCAAGCTTGTGAATAAAAACCTATGGTGAGAGCTTTATTCACAAACAGGTCTCGGCTCGGAGTTGTTGCACACTTTGCCTCCATTTTCTTCACCCAAAAAAAAAAAATTCAGACACATGATTTTTATCTCATCAATCTGAGGCATAATACTCCAAGCAGGTTAATTGGTGATTTGCCCTATGAACTTGTACCTAACTTTTGATTTACCCCCTATTCTTTTTTTATTTATAGAAAATAAACCGTTTTGGCGACCAAACATATTTTGTCGCCTACTGTACATTTTTGGTCCCTTATTACGATGGGCGACCAAATTTTGGTAGGAATCCAGTTGTTGCTCAAGGCTCGTCGTTGATACTCGAAACGGCGACCAAAAACGACTTTGGTCGTTCATATTCATAAGCGACCAATAAATCTCGTGGCTTATTTCTCCCAATTTTGTCGCTGAATCCTTGAATCATTGGCGCGAAATTATAAGGGATGAGCGACCAAATAAAAATTTGGTCGCAGTTAATCTTTGGTGTCCTACAATTTTGGTCTCTACTTTGATCGCTAAAGGTATGAGCAGACCTTTGTGGAATATTGTCTAGTTCTAAGTTTTTGTCTAAAATGTTGAATCATTTGGTTGCCAATATCGAGTTATTTCGTTGCGGAGATTGCTTTTTTATTTTTTTATTTTGCTATAATGAAATTAATATAGTTTTAATAATTTTTTTAATTAAATGTCCCAAATAAAAATAGCTCAAGACTTACCCAACCCAACTATAAAAAATTTACCCTGGAAAAAAAAAAAAAACTATAAAAAATTTACAAGTACATAACATACATTCACCATAAAAACATACCATACTACACAAAATTTCTTGGCAAAACAGTAAATACCATAATTAACAAATCACCAATGTCATAGCACCTGAGTTCAAAGTCATGTCTTACAAAGAAAAATAAAACTTACAGATTAAAAATAAAAATCATTTCAAGTCTCTTTCGACCAGCAACATTGCCTCACAAGCAAGAGAAACATATGCATCCATATATACCGAGCGGATTAACAACTTGAAATCAATAAACTCTTATCTACTTGTTGAATCAACATGCAACATCATCCCTTCCCGCAGCTGCTCAAGCCAAACCAACCAAAACAGGGCCAATATTCTTAAATGAAACCAAGCAAACCGCCAAGTCAAATTCACGAGCTGCAAACATAAACAAAACCCAACCACATATAAATTCATTCTAACTAATTCAGTCATGCTGATTTACAACTATAACAGAACCTCTGGTGTAAATTCTTTGGTTTATAAATATTATCTCCATATCAAAGTGAAGAAAATAATGAAAAAAATTATTAAGAGGGAAGAGAGTTCAGCATAACACTTGAAAACTTGCCAAAGGGAAATGGAGCAGCCGAGTCAGAATATGTTGAGCAGCCCTTTGCAAGCAGCTCTTCCCTAGGATAATATATGAAAACCTGTGAAGTAAAACAATCACACTTAGAGTTTAGTAGTTAATTTCAGATTGGTATACAACCATTACTTGCAAAAAAAAAAAAAGAAAAAAGAAAAAAAAGAAAAAAAAGAAAAAAAGAAAAAAAAGAAAAAAAGAACAACACTGGAACAAAAGACAAATTGGTATTAATGTGGTACATCTTTGATCTGTTCCATTGGAACCATCGTTCCTTTTATTGTTATAACCACAAGGATAGAAAGAGCAGCTGTAAATGAGCCCCTTGTATAACCAAATTATTTATCTCTGTTCAAGAAGACAACAAAAATAAGATAAGATCTCCTCTCTCTCCAACAAAAAGAAATGGATCTATATGGGAATGTTTATGCATGGTCTAAACCAAGAAAACTAATTTTAGAAAATACAAACATAGCAAATCACTTAATTTTCAGAGAGCTTTATATCAAATTACTCTTCAAACTCAAATTAGTATATGCCTCCGCCTCCTAAGTTTAACTAATTATCATAATCCAAGCAAATGCCAAAAGCATTATTCTTTTGGTCATTTAACCCAAAACAACAACATAATAAAATCAATCACAAAAAGCACCAAATATTCAAGACAAATCCCCAAGATAAAAATAAATGGCCCAAAACTGGGTTGTGGTGTCTCCCAAAGTCCAAAGGTAGAAAGAAATTATTTTTAGGTAAAGGTATTAAAACAAGGGAAGCACAAAAAATATTAAAAGAAGGTAAAAGAATATGTATAAACCCAACAATTTACACACGACATGAAAAAATCGACACCTATTAAATGGAACAGGTTCCTCAGTTCAAAAGGCCAAACAAGTAAAACGATGTAGTTTTAATACTTTAGACGCCTACCTCTCAATGATCAGCGACCAACTTGTCGGTCGCTAAATCTGACGAAATTTTTGGGCCTCAACTTTCATTTGCAGACGAACCAAGTAAACTTGGAGATAAAATATTTTGGTCGCATTTTATTTTAGATTTCACGGATAACCAAAATTGAAAAAGTGGCGACCAAAATTGCATTTGGTCGCGAATTCATTGAACAACATCAAAACAGTTTGGTCGCCCTTTGAAAACATTTTGTCGCCAATCAGTTGGTTGAAGTCTTAACCCATGCCTATATCTCATGAAATATTTGGCGACGAAATTACAAAATGTCCTGCTAATAACTCTATTAGGCGACCAAAGTTACGTTGGTCGCCAAAACTTCGGTTGCAGAAAAGGTTTTTTTCTTGTACTAAGGATATGAACTTTTTTTTTTCCACAAATTTCCCACATGCCATCTAAATCCGCAATAGTTCATCTAATTTGATATTAAATATGAGGGTTAAATAGTCATTTTGTATGCTAAAAATAAATAAAAAAATGAAAAAAAAAAACAGAAAATTGAAATAATTGTCTCTCATAAAATAAAAAACAGAAAATTCTCTCTCTCTCTCTCTCTCTCTCTCTCTCTCTCTCTCTCTCTCTCTCTCTCTTTAGGTGGTTTGCAGGTTGGATTCTATAGGTGGGGGTGGGTTTGTTGCCGCAGCTCGAGAAGAAGGGAGGGATGTGTCTGGGTTTGGGGGTGGATCTCACGGGGCAAGGGCTGGGGCATGGGATGGGCTTGCACCTAGGGGACAAGGCTAGGGGATGAGATAGGTCTGGATCTTGGAGGCAAAGGCTGGGGATGAGTTTGGGGCTAGGTGTCACATCCTGGGATCACCTTCCACAACTATGCGCCATCAAATTTGATCTTGATGAAATTATGGTTAGGAGGACACCACTGTCACCATTCCCACAAACAACAGCAGTTGCAACCACCTCAGGCCATTAGCAGACACATCCGTGGCCATCAAGAAATCAGTATGAGCTGTGGTAGCTTTTTCAATCACCAAAGCTGGGTCAGGGTGTTGGAAATCCCTCGTTAGTGGAGCGAAAAAGTGTATCTGGTGTTGATTGGCAGCAATAATTCTTCTCTATTTGCTGTTGTGTTTGACAATATCAATTAGCTTTATGGGTGGCTTAATTGGTAGCATCCACCTTGTTGTTGATTGCTTGTCGGCAAGTGTGGAAATTTCCATGCCTTTTTGGCATTATTTAATGCATTAAGGTGGAATTGGCACGTGAAGGAATATTTGGATGTCTAGGCCCCGTTTGGTTCATAGAAAAGGAGATTTTGGGATAAGAAATCAATTGATTTCCCATATTTGGTAAGTTCAGGCATGAGAAATCATTGCCTGGCCCATGGAAAAGTTAGGAAAGAGGGGGGGGGGGGATGGTGGCTGGGGGATAAGGTGGAGTCATCCTCCCAACTTGGGTTTTGTTTTCCCTCGTCATGGGAATGTTTAAGAAAATGAGCCAATATTAAATAAATATTTTTCATGACTATTTTGTCCCCATTAACAATTTAGAATTACAATATATCATTAAATGCATTCTTTTTAAATTTTATTTATTGTGGATATAATTGAAATTTATACAAACTTTGTTTTCCATTCCTACTCAAAACAAACATGGGAAAGGAAATAAAGTGATATCTCCCGGTTACTTTCCCAGCATTACCAAATTTGGAAAGGAATCTTCCATTTCCCATCCCTTGGGAAATGACATGAGAAATAATTTCCCCTTAACTTTGTTCCATGAACCAAACGGGGCCCTAGTGCTTTTGACTGGCTTATGTTTTCGATGTGCACTGTTTGCATGTGAGAGTGCACTATGTCCAAGTGCATGGGTAAGAGCTTTGTGTGCATGTGGCTGCTGGCTGTTTTTGGAGATAGAAAATGAGCCTTTCCTTTAGAGCACTTCGTGAATGCTCGTAACTATTCATACCACAATCTGCTCAGTAAGTCCCAGGTATCTGCGTGGCTTGAGCCTACTTAAGGTTGTAGTATGGCTTGGTGTAAAAATAAGAATTTTTCACTTGGTGTTGCGTGTTATTTGGTGTGCTTGTGCTTGAGCTTTGTCGTATTATAAAGGGCTATGGTTGGGCTAAAATGGCGCTTGATGGGATAATAAGCATGGGTTCTTAGAGCCAATATATTTTACGAGCTTGTCACGACCTTACTGCGTCTTGGGTTACGTATTTGCTTGGCGTGGCACATGGACCATAACTCGTGCGAGCGCGTACGATGAACTCTTGCATACCAAAATCAGGCTTCCTCCCTAATTAGATGTCGTATTAGGCAAGAAATATATTTGGGCCTAGCCTTGAATTTTTTGGGCCTCAACAGGTTGCAACAAGCTTGAGAAAGTTTCATTCAGGAGATTTAAATCTTCCTCTACTTCTTAATTATTTAGGTGGAATAGTGTTTGTGCTTGACAAATAAAAAGTGAATTTTTCTATATGAACCCCACACTTTTCTTTGTTCACCCCAATACTTAAATCATTAAGCTCTTAAGTTTTATTATTGTGTAAAAAGATAAAAAAAGGTCATCCAACTTAATACTTAATCCTAATACATCTATACACACAACCCCACACACCCCACCACTCTTCATATTAAGTTTTAGAAAAACACAAACTCCTCTACACCTTATTGCCAGATTACTCTTCTCTTTCAATTGAAGAACCCTACTACTCTTATTTTCTCTTCACAAAACCTCCTAATTCATTCTCAATGCTGCTACACATTTGACAACAATGTTTTTGTCTCTAAGTAATGTGAGGTTGATGTGAACTTAGAGTGGTGAGGGGCAAGATAGCAGGGTGTGGGGTGTGAGGTTGATGAGTTTTTATTTTTATTTTCTTTTGTTGGGTGTGTATTTGGGGTTAGTTTGGGAAGATAGTGGGGTTTTCTTAGAAAATTGTGAAAATTTGCGTTAGAAATTGGGGTGAACTTAGAACGTGGGGTGAACAAAGAGAAATGCGGGGTTTAAATAGAAAAACTCTAAAAAGTTTGTAGGGTGCTCCATATATAAGATCACCCCGACTTTTTGGATGAAAAAATCAGGTGAACACCTATTAAAAAATGATAAATTCATGATTTATTATTATTATTATGTGTGCAGGAATTAATAATAATAATTGGATAATAAAAACAAATATGTTTTTGTTGGGATGCTCTCTAAAATAAAACACCTTATGAATAATAAAAGCCAAAGTAAATTACTCAAATGGTTTATCAAATGGTCCCTCAATTAAATTACCCAAAGTAAAAGCCAAAGTAAATTACCCAAGGTAACTTAAACTCGATTTACATTTTAGTCCCTCAATTAAATTATTCGTTCAAATGGTTCATCAACTCTATATTATTCGCTCAATTGGTCATACCGTTACATTCTGTCAATATTTTCGTTAAATATGAGGGCAAATTGATCATTATTTATCCTAAAATTAGGTTAAATTTAACAGAAAATTAGACAGAAGGACCACTAGAGTGAATAATATAGAGTTGATGGACCATTTGAATGAATAATTTAGTTGAGGGACCAAAATGTAAATCAGGTATAAATTTGAGGACTATTTGAGTAATTTACCCTAAAAGCCAATACAAGTAAATCAATCGAGGCAAGCATGACATATTGGGAAAAATATTAGGACTTCTTGGAAATATGTCCAATTTCATTAAGATATATATAATGGACACAGGACATCAATTGTCTATTCTTGATTGCAGTTCACAAATCCAATAATGTGGCCGAATAAGCAAATCTTATGTCCACAAGATTTAAGATATTTACAACATGTGCCAGTGAACAGAAAAGGCAAATATATCAAACATATCCCTAAATCATGTTTCCTTCATATCAATTTATGTTGATTCATGCTTCCATAATGCATAGGTTTTTGGGTTTCAATTAATATCGACTCTATAAATTTGGAGTATTCTCACCTTGTGTCGTCAATTACAACACCGGTGTTTTAGGTAAGGTTGTGAGGTGTATACCTATACTTTAGGTTTTTAACTGTATTGTAGGTAATTTTTGGGTCAAAATAGAAATAAAAATACCTATGGTACAGGTAAGGATTGTGTGAAAATATGTAATTATTAATTTTTATCTTATTTACGTTTTTAGGGTAAAATTGAAACCACGAAATAATTTAAAAAAAGGGCTAATATCATTTTACCCCCCCTGAAAGTTTGGGTCATTCTTGAAATGTAAGAGGATATGAGTTTTTCACACACACACACACACACACAACACACACACACACACACACACACAATCAATGTGTCATGAGAGTTAGAATACGAAACTACTGTTCTGCAAATTAAGGCCATTTTCCACTAGTCTAGACCGGATTAGTGTTAAGACTTAACTATTAAGCTTGGGTAAGAGTATAAATACTCTTTTTAGCTTTCTAATTCAATACAGTGAAAAATCTTTAGAACTATTAAGAAAGAAACATTTCTAGTTGTTGAGGACCAAAAAATTCACGGATGGGCCCGAATATATTCTCGGCCCAAAACGATATATTATTGAGAAAAGACCCGACTTGGAGCACATGAAAGTCCGCCATGCACAAGTTACACTCCACTCCACGTGCCATGCCAAATAAATAATCCGTCATGCTAGGAATCGAGAATAAGATTATAAAATGCATTAGCTCTACAAATCCATGCTAATTATCCCACCAAGCATCATAATTAAAACATGCCAAGCGACATGCCATGCCAAGCACGAAACCGTTATCTCACACCCAACCACGCTACAAGTCTAAGTGGGCCCAAGCCACTCTCAAATGCCCGGGGCTTGCTTGAGTGGGTTGTGGCATGGATGGTAATGAATCAACATAAGGCCCATTGATGGGCCGAGAAATGGAAGGTCTCGGGTTGCTTGGGAGCCTCAAGACTCAAGCCCATTTCTTAGGCCCAAACATGTGGGTGAGCACAAGAGAGAGAAATAGCCCAATGGCCTAAGCAAAATAGCCTATTGACACAACTAAAAAGCCCAATGTTTAACAGAAATAGCCTACTTGCTTAAGGAACCACCTTGGCTTATACAAAACACCAAAATAAGCCACAAAAATCTCAGCCCTTTGCTAGAAAAATAGAAGCCACGTAGAGAAGGTCTGCAGGATCATTGAACAGAGCTGCTGGGAGGTTCCAGCACATGGAGGGAGCAAGTTTCAAAGCCAAAACATCCAAGAAACCAGGGGGTATTAGCATGTAAGATACCAAAGAGAGAAACACCCTTCGAACCAGCATATATATCCCAACTCCTTTT
>NC_047653.1:12632632-12682024 GCF_902201215.1 Prunus dulcis | reverse complement strand
CATGGAAAAAAGGGAAGAAAGCAATAAAAGAGATGGCTGGGAATGGAAATCTGCCATTGAGACAGCTGCGGGAAAAGGGGGCCTTGAGCTTCAAAAAAAACTCTGATCTGGTGCAAATAGACAGAAGGGATTTCATCAAAATGGGAAGAGTCAAGGAGGGAGATGAGAAAGGAGAGGAAAAGCTTGGCCAAAATGGGTAGAAGCCATTAGGATTTCTTGAGAAGCGGTGGTTTCCAATGGCTATAAAATGAGGCTTCTCCTACCTAACAAATCCAACCCAGATTCAGAGCGCAAGCTTTCTCTCTAACTTGCAAAAACCTAGCAATCTCGTGCACTGTTCACCCTCTTCTCCATTCTTCTCTTCTGGCAGACAGAGTATCTGTCAAGTTGTCGGAAGAGCATTGTTCTTCATTTCTCTCTCCCTAGCCAAATCTCCTACAAATCTCTCCTTTCTCACCTTAACACTTCCCTTTTTCCCCCCCTAAGAAAGCCTAAATTTCCCCTCAGTGCTAAACTCATGTCGATTTTGCTTCCATGCCACATGCCTCTCATGCCAAGCTCAAAGGTTTATCTGTAAGCATGCAAAAATTACCTGTAAGTTGCTATTATTTTGGTTGGTGAAGGTAACCAAAATACTTCCTAAGGCTCTGCTGCCTTTTCGAAGTATTTTTGGGGCTTAATTTTCGAACTCAGACAAAGGGGACAATTTTATCAGTCTGCCCTTTACGACAGCCCAGCCCATTTACAGCTGCCGGAAGCAAAGGTCCCCTACACTAGTTTTCTCTCATTTTCTTAGCCTTCTGTTTATTATTCTTACAAACAGAAAATATAAACGATGTAGATTTATTGTGAGAGAGTAATACTGAACTCTCAATGATTGTAGATTTATCGTCATAGATTCATCTACTCTAAATTGAAGACTTTTCCAAGTCAAGCTTTTGGCTGCATCTACTCTAAATTGAAGATTCTTGATCAACATCAGTCAATTTAATAACGACTTTGATAACAACTTAACTTCTTTTTTGGGTTGGCCGTGGACTTGAAGAATTAACAAGTCTTTGGATTACAATTTGCACAAGATAATAAGAGGACATCAGATAACAAATGTATGTAAAGTGAATTGGCCGAGCGACAGTCAATGCCCCCCATCATGGATCTCAGGAAGCAATCAAAATGAAATGTAATTTATTAAAAATACACACTAAGAAAATTTGAACGATAATTTATCACTACAAAATTTAGAGTCGAAGTACGACAATAAGAGATTTCAAACGGTAGCAATGATAGTGAGAAAAGGAAAATTATAAAAATACAAAGAAAGAAATGCATGGGCACTTCAAATTTTGGTTAGAAATGAAACTACCCGACCCAAATTCTACTTTGGAATCCGAGCTGAACTCTGTGCGTGTCCGGCACCTAGCGGGTGCTGGGCATAAATGACCAAAAAGCCCTTCTAAACCAAATCCAAAGAATTCCAAGCTCGACTTCTACTGAAAATTCGATAGAGTCTCCCCCATAAAATGAACATTTCCCAAAAACTTCCACCTATCAAACAAGCACAAACAAATACAACCCAATTGCCAGTATGTAACAAATTATGACAAATAATCAAGCATCATCTCATTCTGGCCTCAGGGCTTAATAAATTGAATAAAACACTCTGCAAACAACATCCAAATCACATTCTTAGAACATCCTCGGAATAATGTTAGATTTCGTAATAACTTAACGATACTACCTTTTATTACTCGACCTCGTGGCTGCACATTGTAATACTAGGCTGCCTACATGCCTTTACTTAGGGATCAAGCCACACGTCATTCTTTCCTATACTCATATCAGTTATACACTGAATAAGTATGCCGTACACTGAACTCCCTTATCTTAGTTTAAGAATATCTTATAACTGAAATTCCCTCCACCTAGGCGTACCTCTAATCTTGATCTGTCAACTCCATTAATACTGTCAATACCCTTATCGCAGGCCGGGTCGCAATCTTCGCAGGCCTCGGAGATACCGCTTCTATCCGGGCCTTAACCTATAACTAACTATCTATCCTCGCAGGCCTCGGAGATACCGCTTCTATCCGGGCTGCAACCTATAACTAATTATCTATCCTCGCAGGTCGAGCTGCAATTCTTGCAAGCCTCGGAGATACCTCTTCTATCTGGTCTGTAACCTATAACTAATTATCTATCCTCGTAGGCCAAGCTGCAATCCTCCCAGGCCTCGGAGATACCTCTTCTATATGGGCCGCAACCTATCTATTCATCCCGTAACAGGATTTAGATAACTCCTTTTGGTCCGGACTCGTTTACTATAAACCCAGCTCTAGGGTTGGCGTTTTTGGAGTTTTCGGAACTCCGTTTTACAATCCATCGAAACTTATGCGATCTTGGCATTATTTAGATCAATATATCCGAAAATGACTATGATCTAATGGCTCAAACATGCTGAACTCGGAAATCACACACTAGGCGAGATTTGTGGGGTTCAAATTTTAACCGAACTGGAATCCGCGAGTACCCACATGCTCGTGAGGACCAAGGGATTATTCTAAGACTGAATGTGGTCCCCACCCTGCTGCCCACGCTCCACCACACGCGCCGACAGAGCGTGGTACCCAAAGCGATAACGCTTCACCAAAAAATCTCCAAATCACGGCTCAAGACTCCTACCCTAAGTGTAACACCCTATTTGGAACCACTTTTTTTTCTGGGACCTATCCCGAAAAATGGCCAAAAATGGCTGGAATCTTAACCCAAAATCCGGCCAAAACCTAGTTCCCAAATTGTTCTCCTACACTCAAAATCAACCAATTCCTACCCAACAGGCAGCTAGAGCTCAAAGAGTTGATGAGATTCCATACCTTGATCACCGAAAATGGCAACCGGAGGAGAGAGATCGAGGCCGGCAAAATCTCAGGAAAAATCGGTTGTTCTTGGCCCGTTTCAGGCAAAACGGGCAGCGGCCAGTGTCGAGGACGGCAGGGGTTTAACGGCGGGGTCAGGCTGGTCCTTTTGGCACCAGTCTCGTGCGTTGCCATGGCCGGAGGCGGTGGTTTGAAGAGAGAGCGTGAGAGCCGTCGGGGAGAGAGAGAAGGAGAGGAGAGAGAGTGTGTCTGTTGGGCCTAATTTGGCATGCCTAGTCCAAAAGTCAAAAGATGAAGAGGAGGAAGCAAATATTGATCTCGGAAAAAAGTTTCTGAATGTGATGCTGCTCTGAGACATGCCTTTTGGTTGGGGTAAGCCTCCTAATTACCACTTGGGAGCAGAGGTCTATTATCCCAACTTATGTCCCAGGCAGCTTGGTTGTCCCCAGCTCATCCCTCTCAAGTCTTACAGGAGTTGCAATCGTGCTAACTCGTGGAGGGACTTAGATGATCTAGATGTGCACAAAGACTGCAAGTGCTCAGTGAACAAAATTAACAACAGTATGGACGCCCTCTATCTATCTTGGGAGCCTAACTCCTACAGTTCTTGTGAGTTTGATGCTTGGTGGGAAGCTCGTTCTGGCCTGCCAAACGCTAGTACGGCTGTGAAGACACTGTTTGAGACTTGGGATGCTCGGAGAGCCAAAAAATTTATAGTGCAGATGGTCAAAGGCATAAATGCTCAAGTGATTGAAGGTAAAATTGCCAGTTCTGCTCCTTTGTTTTGGATTTCTGTATTATGATATGTGCCTTAACTTCATTCTGCCTGTTTGTCTCAGATCCCTTTATGACGAGCAATTTGGGGAGACAAACCGTTCAAGCTGGGGAAGTGGTTGGTAAGTTTTTGAACTCTGCCCTTAAGCTTGTTTCTTATTGGAGTGTCTGCTAACCCTTTTCCTTCTATGTAGTTAACTCTGTTATTGTTGCTAGGGACTTGAAGCTTCCTTTTTGTGATGAGGAGGATGATTATGAGACTTTGGCAGAAGCTAGTGTTGAGACAGCTCTTTCTGTCTAGAAGAACAAAAGAAAGGAAGTCACCCAGGCTCAAGACAGTGCTGTCCAGCTTGATCCCCTAGGTATAATTTTGATTTTTAATTCAGTCGATTTCTTTTGATCAGTTCTACACTCGATTATGCCTTTTTTTTTTTTTTTTTTGGTGTGTAGCCGGAAGCTCCCCTCTTCATTTCAAGGCAAATAGATTGAGAAAGAAGGCTGTTAGTGAGTTTGAAGGGAAAGAAGAGCCTGCAGCAGTTTCTATTAAGACCATAGAAACTGATGAAGAGCTGCGAGAGGCCTTTGAAGCCGTGGGCCTAGAGAAGAAGGCCCTAAAAGGAGGAGAAGAAAAGACAAAAGATGGAGAAGAAGAGGTAAGATTATAATAAGAAATCCCTTCTTTTGGCACCATCCTGACTTTTGTATTGCATTCCCTTTTGACTCAAGTTCTGTCTGTCTATAGGAAGAAATTCCTGCTGAAATAATTGCAGAGAGTATTGAGCTGGCGAAGAAAAAATAAGAGGCCCAAAGAACAGAGTCCACTATTCCAGCACCTGAGGTAGTTCCTGTTCTTTCTCAATTTTGTTTGGTTTCTACAGTTCTGCCTTCCTCTATCTTTCTAATTGAGATTTCTTTCTTTCTAGGTGGAGGAGGACAGAACTGCTGGGACTTTGGCTGTGTTGACTAGCCCTCTCAAGCCTTCCATTGTGGCTGTAAGTATCACTGTGTCTCTAGCCTTCTTCTTTTTTAATTTTTAGCATGGAGTTTACTGAAATCATTTCTTTGCAGATGCCTATCCACTCCATCCCTAGTTCTCCAGCTACTGCCTCATTTGCTGATCTAGAGCTGGCAGAATTTGAGGCCATGGATCTGGATGCTTAACTGGATAGGCTAGAGCAGCTCAGCTCTACTCCAGGCAAGGCAAAATCTAAGGCAGTAGATGAGGCAATGGATACAGTGAAGATCTAGCAGTCCACTGAACTGGATTTGGATGAAAGCCAAGAAGTTGTAGACCAACTGATGAAAGACTTGGACTTGCTGCATAGGGAGAACATGGTTCCCAGGCTTATCCTTGAGCTCAGCTTGCGTCTAGTGAGGGACATGCTTAATCTCCACAACCATTATGAGGATCTCAAGACTTCCTTTAAAGCCTCTGAGTTTTGCAAAGCTACTTATGAAGCCAACCGGGCTGATTATGCCAAGTAGAAAACAGAATTGGACCAGATGGTTGTAGGCTATAAGGAAGCCAAGACTGCTGCTGACAAGCTGGAGAAACAGATTGAACAACTTTAGAAACAGCTGGCAGGGCTGAGGGAGAGGCAGAACAAGCTTAGGGCTGGATTGGGTACCAAGACCAAGGCCAATTTCCTTGTGCAGAACATGGTAGCAGCTTCTAGGCCAGCTTTGGAGATTGCAGAGGCCTCTCTCCATCAAGGAATGCTTCTTCAACAAGAGATTTCTACCAAGAAGACTGTATTGCAAGAAGACTCTTAGGCAATTAGGACTTTAATTTTCAGATTTTTAAATATAATAAAACTTTAGTCATGGAAATAACTATATTTAATATAAAAGTTATTTTTGTAGAACTCTTTCTTGCACATGCAGTTTCTTTTGTTAAAATAAAAGAAAATAAGAACCTAACAAAATACAATAAACGTCAAACTTCTGAAACAGAAATTCAAGTGGCAGTTTCATTTCGTTCCCTCTCTATTCCAGGATCTGTTTGTACAGCCTATGAATCCCACATAGTTGGATAAAATTTCTTCAACCACTTGCCATTGATTGGTGTAGCATGAACATCTTCATCTCGATCCTGTAATCTATATGCCCCCATTCCTAGGATTTGCTTAATTATGAAAGAACATTCCCATATAGGTGACCACTTTCCATAACTAGCTATGTGAGTCCCAAGAGGCAGAATTGCTTTCCATACTATTTCTCCCTCTTCAAAACTCTTGTTTTTTACTCTTTTGTTGTAGGCCTTTGATACAGCCTCTTTCCCTGCTAAGAGCTTGTTGGGGGTATCAATCCTACTTGCATCCAATCCTTCCAGTTCTAGCAGCATGGCTTGAGAGTAGTCTTCTACAATTAGACGGTGTTGATGAGCAATTTTGAGAGATTGGACTACTATCTCCATAGGCAGAATTGCATCATGACCATAGGTTAGAGCATATGGGGTCATGCCAGTTGCTTCTCTCTTTGAAGTTCTATATGCCCACAAGTTTCTGATAACTTCTCATGCCACTGCTTTGGATTCTTCTCAAGCATTTTCCTGATAATGTTGATGATTACTTTGTTACTTGATTCTGCTGGCCTATTAGCCTGAGCATAATAAGGAGTGGATTGAAGTAGCTTGAATTTGAATGCTTCTGCCATATCCAGTATTTCTCCAGATATGAAAGAAGATCCCCTGTCTGTTGTGATTGATTCTGGGATGCCAAACCTTTGGATGATTTGTTCTTCTATGAAGGTGATGATCTCTTGAGATGTAGTGGATTTAACAGGCTTGGCTTCCACCCATTTAGTGAAATAGTTTGTGGCTACAATGATAAAACAATGCTGCTTGTTACTGACAGGACCCGACCCAATTTCCACTTTGGAATTAGAGCCAAGTCCTGTGCGTGTCCGACACCTGGCGAATGTCGGGCACAAATGACCTTTTCACCCTTCTTATTTCAATTTCTCTTTAAAATTTCATTAGACTTCTGCCGAAAATTCGGCAGAGTCTCCCCTGTATTTTGGCCAATCCCAAAATTTTTCACCTGTCAAACAGTCTCAAATATTTCACCAACAGCCAGAATATTTCTAGTAATCAATTCGATTCTAAACACCAAATTTTCAACTGGATATCAGAGCATATTCTCAAGTTCTCAGGGTTTAAAGGATTTTCTACAACGCTACCTTACTTGGTGGTGCGGAAGCTATGACTGGCCCGGTGGTGGATCCCGCGTACCTCTATGGCCTGGGGGCGAAAAACAGTTTGAAAAATGTGAGTGGACCAAAAATAATGTTCTTCAAAGCAATTCTCATAAACATAATATCCCCCATTGTAAAAAAAGAAATTTAACTAAATAAAACTGAATACTTACTTTCTACATCGCGCATAGTCAATTCAAGGCATTCTATATCAGTCATATTCAAGCTCGAAAGTTTCATACAAAAACCACTGAATTCAAAGCTTTCATAAAAGTACTGAAATCAAACGCGTATAAAAACTCTGTACTCAGACCTTTCATAACTGAATAAATATAAAGGGATCTATGTCCGAAAAATCAGAAAAACTGATTTATAATAGCTGAAAATCAACATTTAATAAAGAAACTCAGAATCCTTTGAAAATACCACCAGTATGTACCCCTGTCATTTCCGTCAATTCCCTGGCAGGTCTCGGGCGTCACACAGACTTACCCGAGCCGCAAACTGGCGAAATCAGGGGACTATGATCAGCCTGTCCCGCCGGCAGATTCCTCGATGACACCAAGTCAACTCGAGTCGCTCTGGCAGGATGCAGGGGACCGTAGTCAGCCTGATCCGCAATCCTGGCAGGTCTCGGGGACATAAAGTCAGCCGAGCCGCAATCCTGGCAGGTCTCGGGACACCAAGTCTGCCGAGCCGCAAATCCTGGCACTCACGGTCCGAGCGTCCCCGAACTCGTGAGGCAAGTCAAGTGCACTGACTGAACTATAATCAGACTGGATGTCCGTAGACATCGGTCCGACTCTGGGTAATCACCATAAAGAAAAACGGGTACGAGGTGGTTTTAAAATAATGTCCTTTTAAAAAAGAAATATCTGAATAATAACTGTAAAACTCAAGTCGTGCTGCGGTCTTAACTGATTCAAAACTCAAACTCTGTTTCTGTAACTGGTAAATAAGCAGCACCGACTTATAGAATTATTACTGTACTGATCATATTCAAAATCGTATTAAAACTTACTCAAAGACTAAATGAAGAAACTTACTCAAATAAACTCATTTATAAAACTCATGTAGATAAAATCATTTATAAAATCTATTTTATATAAAAGCACATCAATTCATATAAAAGCACATCAATTCATTTATGAAATCTGATTTATGAAAGAAGGTCCACTCACAGATGGTCCGAGCTACTTCGATCCCTCAGAGGTCTCCTTTTAAAATCCTGTCGGGCTCCTGGTGCCTGATTACCCCGAAAGATTAAATTAATAAGCTGCTGAAATAAAACGAATTTCAACTAAACACCCTGCCCCCGGCTCCTAGAAATACGTGCTTTTCAATTTACAAAAATACTCCTATGCCCACATTAGCCTTTTCGACAGTTGGACCAGTTTTGGGAGGTCCGATACTCAGCTAAGCGATAACTGTCAGATCGGCCGACCCGGGACCCGTTGGGTCCACAATCTCCGATGGCCAATCTGAATTTCCCTGAAGGTTTCTCACACAACGGGAACCATGTTCTGCGAATTTGGTCCGAATCGGACGGTCGGATTGGCCAAAATCGCGTTATCG
This sequence comes from Prunus dulcis, assembly GCF_902201215.1. Lineage (NCBI taxonomy): Eukaryota > Viridiplantae > Streptophyta > Magnoliopsida > Rosales > Rosaceae > Prunus > Prunus dulcis. The sequence continues at coordinate 12,673,607 of NC_047653.1, read as the reverse complement.
CTTAAAACTCAAACCCTAGCCCCAGGGTTCTCGATTTCGGAGTATCCGGGACTCCGATTCGCAATCCGTCGAATCCTACGTGATCCTGAAATCACGTAGACCGACATATCCAAAATTCAGCTCGATCCGACTATTTAACGACACAACACTCAAGGATCGCGCGATATGGAAAATCCGTTCGGGGCTCAAACGGACTCCGAATCGAGATCCGCGAAATCCCACACGCTCGTGACGACACGAGGGTCACAAATCTGCACAGAATTATATTAGTACCCTCGCCCACGCGCTCCAGCACGCGCGGGCAGCTTTGGGTGTCCAAAGCGATACCGGGTGGCCGAAAAATCTCGGAACCAAGACTCCAAACTCCTACCCTAGGTAAAACACCCCATTTGGAGTCACTTTTGTTCTTGGACCACCCCCAAAAAGTGACCGGAAATGGTAGTTTCGAGCGGCCGAAGTTTCGGCCAAACTTCAAGTCGTAAATCGAACCCCTTAACGCTAAAATCGATCGAAGCCCATATACCCATCAGCTAGAGCACGAAAAATAGGTCAAAAACCATACCTTACTCGATCGATTTGGTGGAGAAACGGAGGAGAAATCTGAGCTGGAAGTTCGGGTGGCATTCGGACGAACCATCGTCGGAAATCATGGTTTTCCGGCCAGATTCTGGCACCCCCGAGGCTGGTGTTGGTCGGAAAAGAACGGCGGTTGAGTCACGGTTCCAACGGTACCCACGGCGGAGATCGGTTCCAAGTGTGGTGGCCGTGGCGACGTGGAAAGTGAGCGAAGGTCGGCTGCTGGGCAAAATCGCGAGGAGAGAGAGAGCTGACGGGGGAGAGAGAGAGAGGAGTATATAAATCTGACTTTTTGACCAAATTACCATTTTGCCCCTCGCGATTTTTAGACCATAACTTCTTCGTTACGGCTCCGATTCGGGTCTACTCCGTGTCTACGAACTCCTTTCGCCGCGCTCTACGCAATGGCGTAGGCGAAATTCCCAAATTCTTTTCCGATTAAAAAGTCAAATTTTCCCCTATTAAAATATGCGAGGGCAATTTGGTCATTTCGCTAAAAGATATTTTCCTTACCTTTTTAAGATATTTTCTTTCTTTTTGATATTTTGTTTTGGGTTCTTACAGTTACTGTCTGGATAGATCTTGCCAATGAGATCCATTGTCCATCCTCTGAATGGCCATGGCTTGACTACTGGATTCAAAGAAACTGAAGGGGCTTGCTGGATTGGGTCATGCCTTTGACAAGCCTCACATCCCTTGGAGTAATCAATGCAATCTTTCATCATGGTCGGCCAGAAGTAGCCATACCTCCTAATTAACCAGCACATTTTTCTTCCACCTTGATGAGCTCCACAGATTCCTTCACGATTTTCTCCCATGACCTTCATGTATTCTTTCTTTCCAAGGCACCTCAGAAGTACCTCGTCTTTGCTTTTTCAGACCAAATCTTCATTCCACATAAGGTAGTTCAAAGCCATGATTCTGACTCTCTTCTCAGAAATCAGGGTTGTATACTGCAAGTAATTTATGATAGGATGTCTCCAATCATCTTCAGTGATTATGGCAGAATTGACATCTATCTCCATCCCTCTGGTCAGAACAGATGGTGGACTTTTCTTTCCAACCTTGATGATCCTTTGCACATAGTCCTCAGGCATTTGTATCCCTGTTGCTATCTGAGCCAATTCATTGGCTACAAAGTTTTCTTCTCTCGGGATATGTTCCCAAGTAGCTTCCCTGAATTCTGTCAGAAGGTTTCAGGCTGCTACTAGATAGACAGCTAGAGAAGGATTTAGACACTTGTATTCTCCCGCAATCTACTTCCACACAAGCATAGAATCTCCCAAAATTTCAACAATTGGATTCCTAATTCCACCAGCATCTCAAGGCCAATGATTAAAGCTTTGTATTCAGCTCTGTTGTTGGTGCACTGAAAATCTAATTGGAAAGAATAACAGTGTCTGATCCCTAATGGTTCTTCCAAAATAGTCCCTGCCCCAGAGGCTACATCAATCTTTGATCCATCAAAGTATAGTTTCCAAGGTGTGAGGTAAACTGAATAGATGGGATTGTTGAGGCAAGTATGAGCTCTAGTCAACAGATTTGCATTTGCTATATCCAAAGAATCCATATTTTCAATTTCTTCTCTTGGATGATCTGCTAGAAAATCTGCTACAGCTTGTCCTTTGATAGCTTTCTGAGGAACACATCTGAAAGAAAATTCTATCAAAGCCAGAGCTCATTTGCCAATTCTGCCTCTCAACATTGGTCTTGTTAGCATGTATTTGATCAGGTCTATCTTGGCAATGATGTAGACGGTGAATGATGGCATGTAGTGTCTGAGTTTTATAGCAGTGAAGTATAAGGCTAGGCAAAGTCTTTCAATTGCAGAATACTTCCTTTCTACTTCTGTCAGACTTTTGCTTAGATAGTAGACTTCATGTTCCTTCCCTTCCTTGTTATCTTGAACTAATATACTCCCCATGGACACTTCTGATGCAGACACATAGAGTTTGAGCGGCTCGCCTCTCTTTGGTGGGGACAAAACTGGTGGATTTGAGAGGTACAGCTTGATTTCCTCAAAAGCCTGTTGGTGCTTTTCCTTCCACTCAAAAGTTTGTTCCTGTTTCAACCTTAGCAAGGAGGAGAAAGGCTGGATTTTTCCTGCAGAATTGGATATGAATCTTCTTAGAAAGTTAATTTTTCCTAGGAGACTCTGCAGTCCTTTCTTGTTCTGGGGTGGTAGAGCTTCTATGATGGATTTTTCTTTGTTTTTGTCAATCTCTATGCCCCTTTGGTGGACCAAAAACCTAAGAAATTTCCTGATTGAACTCCAAAAATACATTTTTTGGGGTTCATTTTCAATTTATGTTGTCTCATCCTCAGGAATGCCTTTCTTAGGTCTGATACATGATCTCCCTCTTCTGGGGATTTGATCACCACGTCATCTATAGACACCTCTAGAGAATGACCTATCATATCATGGAAAACAGAATTCATTGCTATTTGATAAGTGGCTCCTGCATTTCTTAGGCCAAAACGCATTACAATTTATTCAAAAGCACCTATATGTCCTAGACACATGAAGGCTGTCTTATGGATGTCTTCTTCTGCTACCATAATTTGATTATATGCTGCATTGCCATCCATAAAAGATAGCATTTGGTTATGAGCAGTTCCATCTACCAGCATATCTGCCATTGACATAGGATAGTCATCCTTGGGGGATGCTTAATGCAGATTCCTGTAATCTACACAGATCCTAACTGCTCCTGTTTTTCTCTTCAGAACTGGCACAATATTGGCTAGCCAATCAGCATAAATGGCTGGTCTGATGAATCCTGCCTTTAGCAATCTTTCTATTTCTTCCTTGACTTTCAGTTCTGTTTTCATAAACATCCTTCTTCTAGCCTGTTTGACTGGAAGGTAGCCTTCTTTGATTGGCAGCTTATGTTCCACCAGTTTTCTGTCTAATCCAGGCATCTCTTGATAATGCAAAGCAAAACAATCTCTAAAATCATGCAGAAGTGCAATGATTTCACTCTTCAGTAGTTCTTTCAACAGTGCACTAATGAAAGTGGGTCTTAGATCCTCTTCTGTCCCTAAGTTTATCTCCTGCAATGGATCTTCCACTTCTTGTAAAGAATCATCTAGTGCTGCTGGTGCAAAATCTAATACTTTCTCCTGTAAACTCTTTTCTTGTTCTTGCGTACTCTCATGGGTGAATTCTGTCATATTGATGGCTGAATTCTGCATAAAGAGCCTCATTTCTTCCCAATATATCAATAATACTTTTGTAATGGATCGGATTATTGATTGAGACTAAACATCAGAGTCCTATAGGTTTAGAACAAAAGGTTTATTCCAATCTTCTAGAGAACTGGCTAGACCATCTTCAATGAGTCTCTGGGCCGTGACACCATGGGGGCGGCCGTTCTGGTTGACTCCAAAGAATGTGAAAGGGCCAAGATCATCATGATAATACCTGGCCTCAAAGCACATGGCAGAAGGCAGGAATGGCTGTGGATCGGCCTCTACTATCTCCATGAAACCTTGTTCATTCCAAAGGGTTAATTGCTGATGCAGAGTGGAAGGAACACATAGACTTTGGTGGATCTAGTCCCTGCCAAGCAATGCATTGTAAGTGGTAGAAGTAGTGTCTACCACAAAAAATGCAATGTTCATCTCCTTGGTTCGAACTATAACGTCCACATCTAAGATTCCATGAGTCTTAGTGATGCCCCCAGCAAAGTTGGTGACAGTCAAGCATGTTGGAATTAGATCATTCTCTTTTCTGCCCATCTTGCTCAGCAGTCTGTGAGGTAAGAGATTAATGGCTGCACCTCCATCCACCATCACTTTGTTAATAGGAATACCCCCAAAGTTTGTTGTTCTGGTGCTTCCTCTATTTTTGCCAACCTGCACTCAAAACTTTCTTGGGAGAACACGTCTCCCTCCAGAGTGTTTTGTTGCCCTTTTGCTGCCCTAAATCTTTCCTGCAAGATGAACACCATGTTAATGCCTAGATCACCCTGCAACAGGCTTTTTAATTCTGCACCAAAAGCCTCAGTTTTCTCATCTAGTTCTCTATCATATTCCATATGTTCTTCCCCTTACTCTTTTGTCCAGTCTTCTTGTTCTCCTGTTTCGAGGAGCGTAACTTGGTCGTCTGCAGATGGTTCATAGTCTAACTGTTCCTCTTCATACTCTTCAGTCTAGTCTTCTTGTCCTTCCACTGGAATAGGTTCAAATTCACCTTGTACTTGTGAAGGTTCCAGCTGATTAACTGAGGATGAGGCAGGGTGGAAGGAAGGTCTGCCTGGAGATTCTGTCTTTATCAGCTCTTGTGGTTGACATGTTGTTTGCTCTGCCAAAAGAGCTATTTATGGACTTTTCCCTCTTCTTGCAGAACTGGTCTCTAGAAGTACCTGTGTGTCACTCCTGTTTTTTAGGAAGGTGTAGTATTGCCTTTGAACCCTCATTTTCTGCGTTCTGGTTAGCTCTATAGTTGGTCTACCGCTTTTTTCAACAGAATACCATCTGCCTTCTATGATGGTTGCCAATGGCTTGTCATTTCCGGGCATCTTAATTGGTATTTCTTTCTTTGGCTGCTCTGCCATTCTTCTGCTGTGCTGAGCAGGCCTAAGATAGTCCTTCAGTCTAGTTATGTCTTTAGATGAAACCAAAATTAAACTCTGTTGGTATGATGTTCTAATCCTGTCAAAAACGCTAGGTGTGGGCTGATTTTGTCTGTACAGAGTCACTTCTAATTCACTTCCACACTTGCACTTGCCGCACAGCACTACCCCAACTGAGATGGTTGCTTTTGGCCTTCGATTAGTTTCCCTTGTGACTCTTCTGTTTCTGCTGGAGCTAGCTTCCATCGCTGGTTTGCCTTTCTTCTGCTCTGGCCAATTTAAGTTGACCATGTTGACTTGTGGTTGGGGAAAATGGTCCGTTGTAACTGATGGAGGCTTCTTCACCAGTTTTAGCCTTCATGCTGTTATTCCTTCCTATATGACGTCCCTGAAAACAACACAATTATTGGTGGAATGGTTCCAAGAGCCGTGTCATCTGCAATACTGTCTGCCCTTGAGTTCTTCTTGCTTGGGCAACCTGTGGGGTGTCTCTATTTCCTTATGTAGTAGCATCTCATTAAACAAAGCATCTACTTTGGTTAGATCAAAGGAATAAACCTTGTTCTGTGTTGGTTTGTTCGAAACAAATCCTCCTATGAATGGTGGTGGCTTCTGGTCTTTTGGTGGCTTTATAAGAGCCTTGCAGCTGATGGGATGTTTCAACTTTGCCATTTCTGCCACTGTAATCTCTCTTTCGTCCGAGCCTTCTGTGTCTTCTTCAAATTCTACCTCAACCAAATGTACGAAGAAGAAGGGGTCTTGTAGTATGTCCCTTTGGAAGAGTTCCTCCTCTGTTGTTCTTCCCTGAGCAGCTCCTCATATTTAGATGCTTTGTCTGCCATTTCTGCCAGATCTCCAAATAGCATCCCATCAAATCTTTTTCTCATAGAGATTTTAAAGGCGGTTTGAGCCATCTGGATGAAGTTTCTTTCTTCCCTAGGGATTCGGCATTTCATCTTAAGCTTTTTGAATATGTTTATGAAGTCCTAAGTAGGTTCATCTTCCCTTTGTTTGAGGGCAGCAAGATCACTGATGGTGACTTCTGGCTGGATCCTGAAATAGTAGTCATGTAAAACATTTTCCATTGGTCCCAAGTTTGAACAAAGTTAGTTGGTAGACTGGTGTACCAGGTGAAGCCTTGTCCAGAGAGAGAGTTTCCAAAAAGCCTCAGTTTTAACAGAGGTTTATTTTTTATGACTATGCACTAGACAGAGAATCTGCCTATATGCTCAACTGATAAAGCATGGAGGTCTTTTCCGTTGAACAAAGTGAAGTTTGGTACTTTAAAACCCGGGGAGGTATCTGATCTATGCAAGCCGGATATGGCTTTTTGTAGGTAGGCCTTTCTCCTATTCTGGCTTTAGGCTCCATCATTTCCTTGATCATTCTCTGGAGTGCCCCCATGTCATTTAAAGCATTGATAGGGTGCGGATTTCGTCCTTGTTCTGGTTGGACGTGGTCAATCATTGATGTTCTGAATGGCCTGGGCAGAACTTCCTCCCTGTGTTCTTCCTCTTCCTCAAAATCTGGATGATTCCTCCAGTTTGCCCCCGGTCTATTCCTGCCATTGTTGGCGAAGGGGTTAACTCCCCTTCTGCCTCTCCTGCCTCTGACTAGTGGAGGGAATGGATTAGGGTCCATCCTTCTAGGTCTGTAGAGAAACACAATTGGTGCCTCGGGCAGAAGTGGCAGAGGCTGATCACGTGGGGCAGCAGGTTGTGGAATAGGTGGAGGTTCTGGCTGATTCTGTGGGGCCTGGACTGGTGAAGGGCTTCTGGCCGAACTAGAACCTCATGCTCTTGGACGGGAAGGGCTCCTTCCCTCTGTCCAGCTTGGATATCTCTATATCCTGGTATTCCAGCTATCTGTGCGATGAGAGGGTTCTCTTAGTATGGCCATGCCAGTCCTAGTAGAGGTCCATAAGGGAAGTTTAGCTGCTGGACCACTACATCTGGGTTTGGAATTCTGGCCATAGCAGCCTCTCGGTCCTCCTGAACTGCTTGTTAACTTGCCATTGCAAGAGTATCCTGGTTCCTTTGTGCTGTGGCCTCCTGTCGGAACACAGCTTCCTGTATCCAATTCAACCTCCTGGAGCCAGAACTGGAACATCTACTCCCGGTGCAGCCATGGGCTGATTGTCTGGCATCACTTTCTTCTGACTCTAGTCCTTCTTGGAGAACTACTTGATTTCTTTCCATGGCGTAGTGTGGATTCTAGCTAGAACTTCCAATATTCAAATACTTTAGAAAATTTCCCTAGGAGTATGTATACTGAGAAGTCCCATTGGGTGTGCCAAATTGTTCACCGATTTCGTGTTTGTTCCTGTGATGGTATGGTAAAGTTTCCCATTGCCTTGAAAACAATTGTCTGGTCAACAAGTCAACTTTCTTTAGTGTGCGAGGGTGCCACTGCTAGTAATGAAAAATCCTAGCAGGCTTCGAAAATAGATGACTTGCGCCCCAAGTTACTGATTTCTAAACAAGCAAATGTGAATTTGTGTGAGGAATCTCTCCCAAGTAAGTTCTTTTCTTGCCTCAGACTGGTGAGGACTTGACAATTTTTCACGGGACAATATTGGTAGTTCTAGTTAGAATAAATGATGAGAAAATGAATTGTTTTTAGGCAGAACTGCCTTTTACAAAACTCGAAAGGGAAAAGGCAACTCTAGAAAGACAAAAAGAAGGCTGTGCTTCCATTTCTGTCTGGATAGATACTTCTGATCCGGGCTGGACTGGGTATGCTTGGGCTGGACTGGACTGCAGCAACTTCAACTGTCAAGTTTAAGCTGTAAATCGACACCAACGTTCGAGTTTGGCAGAGCTTTAATTTATTTCAAGCCCTGGAATGCTTTTTGAACGGATATAATTGCGGCCTCTTCAATTTGAAGGGGGCAGAAGTGGCTAGATTCAAGGATTATTGAGCTGGAACTGCTCTGTGATGCCTGTTCTGCTTGATCAGGGCTTTCCATAAATTTGTTGAGGTTTTCATATTTGTAAAAACCCGAACTCTGTTTGATTTGGCTTTTGTTGAACCAAATTTGTAACGAGAGAAATCTCGTTTTAAATGACTTTTCTCTAAGTCTGAAATGGATTTGTGGCTGGCTCATTTCTTGTGGCTCAATGAGCTTAGGGCTCGTCAATGGGCCCGGCCGGGCTAGCCAGGCCAAAATTTAATGGGCTTGGGCCTGGCCGGGCCAGGCTTTAAAGAGGAGAGAGAAAATATCGGGTCTGGCCGGATTTGTAAAAAAATTTGAAAGCCCAAGCCTGCCCCATGAGCCGGGCTTGAGAAAGCCCATCGGGTCGAGCCTAAACGGGCCCTACTTCATTAAAAAAACAAATCATAAACTTAATCATAAGGGCATTTTAGTCCAAATTTGAGATTAAACTCACTTAATTCCAATATTTTCACATCAAACCAAATTCATAAAACACCCAATAAAGTCACACAACTTATAAGATTTTCCATAAAAATAATAAAATCAAGTATTATTTTTGAGGTTATTACATAATTAGATCGTAATACATTTTAAGAAATAATTTTAAAAAATAATAAGTATCAAAAAAATATTTTTTTAAAGGATGGTATGAATAAATATGCAAATATTTGGTGATGTGTTCAAGAAAAGCATGATTATATTTAGTGGTACGATTATGTTTCGGGATATGATTATATTTAGTGATGTGATATGTTGTTCATTTTATTTATACATATATAATTGTTGAATTAATAATTGACCCAACTTAATGTGCTAATTATCGAATTATAAATTAGGAATGAGTAAAGAAAAGTAAATGAAATGAAACAAATTATATATGTGATTTAAGTGATATAATCCTAAACCTAGACTCTTATTTATACATAATTATATTTGTATGCGGACCTAACGGACAAGGCTTTTGTGGGCGGGCCAGGCTGGGCTTTCTTGGGCTTAATCGGGTCGGGCCTATGGGCCGACCCAAGGCTGGCCAGGCCATCTCAGAGCCCATAACGGGCCAGGTTGGGCTTTTTTTTCGATGGGCTGAGGGGCCTGCATTGGCCCATGAGCCCGCGGGCCAAATGATGAGGCTTAAATGAGCTTTTGGTTGCTTCAGTGTTTTGAAGGTTTTTGAGATCAAGTGATCATTTTGAGTTTTTGTTGTTGATTGATTTTTGGTTGTTTGATTGATTGTCCTCTCCTCTGTTCACCCTCTCCTATATTTATAAGAAATGTTTAGGAGTGGGGTTTCTTTCTTTTAATAATGGGAGGCAAAAAATTCGTCAAAAGATCTTTCATTTTTAAATGCAAGGGAAAATGAGTTTTTATCAATTCTGGCAGATAAGCTCTCAATAGTCAGCTCCAAGGTCTATCACTTCCCTGTATTTCTTGAAAGAAAACCTAACCCTCTTTCCAATTTTAACTGCTCTGTAAGAATTGAAATTGTGATGGTTAGTTTGATTTTCCCGTTTGAACAACTCCCTGTCTTCTACTTATATTTTTAGAAAATATAGCCTGCTTATGCCTTGGAAATGATGTATGTCAAATTTTCTGTTTTAGGAAAGGATTTTGATCTTCTTCTCTGTCTGTGACAGAGTGGGGAAATCTTCCTGCAAGAGTGCCTTTACTAACCTCCTGCCAAATTCCTTTGTGACGTTAGCTGAAATTGTTGACTTTTTCAAAGTCTTTTAGGTAGTCACGTGGTCTTCTTTGAGAACAGATTCCTTAAAGTTTGCCACATTGTTCCTAGGCTTTTGAGTGAAATGGTAGGTTTTTTTTTTTTTTTTAGACTGGGCTTCTTTGTGAGAAGTGGGCTGGTGCTTTTGGATTTATTTTAGCACAAATAGCATCATATTGCATTCACTAAATTTCTTAAGATTATGACTAGTCATCTTTCTTTCGTATGACTAGTCAACCTTTGCATCAGTAGGATTTCCACTCACTGGTTTCCAGCTGGATCCTAACCAACGTTTTTGTCATGTTATGTGAATTTTCTCAGCTACCATGTGTACTATTCTGACCTAGGAATTTTTAGGTAGAACCCAAAGAATTCCTCATTTGGTAGCCGTCTGTTTTGCATAGGAAATTTTGGGAAGTTTTCTTTGCAACTTTCTCTTCTTCTTCCTCAAGTGAAAACCATCATATTTTTCATCTATGAGTTTTCCAAATTGATATTTTGAAAACTACATTTGTGTCACACCCCAGGATCAGCTCCATCGTAGTACGATATTGTCTGCTTTGGGCCCGGTGGGTCACCCATCCTGGGATTGCTCTGGCCCCAACTTGCTTAACTTCGGAGTTCCTACGACTCCGAAGCCAATGAGCTCCCAAAAGGCCTTGTGCTAGATGGATGAGGGTGTGCACATATAAGGCACATCACCCCCTCTCTGTTGGTTGATGTGGGATCTTACAATCCACCCCCTTAAGGGCTCGACGTCCTCGTCAGCACACTCGCACCACATGGCAGAGTGGCTCTGATACCAAATTGTAACATGATATTGTCCGCTTTGGGCTCCCCTCTCTGCCCGCACGATTTTATTTCTGGAAGCTCACGAGCAACTTCCTAGTGGGTCACCCATCCTGGGATTGCTCTGGCCCCCAACTCGCTTAACTTCGGAGTTTCTACGACTCCGAAGCCAGTGAGCTCCCAAAAGGCCTCTGCTAGATGGATGCGGGTGTGCACATATAAGGCACATCACCCCCTCTCTGTTGGTTGATGTGGGATCTTACAATTTGAAATATGAAATCGGCATATAGCTAGATCAAACACTCTCTCATATATATATATATATATATATATATATATATATATAGGTCAAATTCAAGATTGATTTCTTCAAGAGCATGGTTTCTTGAAGAATTAGTCATTTTTCCTTGAATCCAAATTTTGGTTTCTATATGAGTTTGAGCTGGCTAGCTGATGCGATGAGATGAAAGAGCCGAAGAAAGAGCTTCATTGCCATGAAGGACTAAGCTGCTGGTTTTGCCAAGTTGGAAAAGAAGATTGCATAAATGAGGTATAGCTTATCTTCCTAAATAGATTTAGGATTTTTTGAGCTTGCTTGTGTTCCTTTGTAAGAATCTTTTTCGCTTGGTAGATTGCCTGGTCAGTTGATGACCCCCAGTTTTTCCCAGTGGTGGGTTTCTGGGTGAACAATTTTTGGTTTGTGGCTCTGTAATTTTTTGGGTTTGCGTTCTTGATAGTTGACTAGTCATCGCATGATGTTCATATATTTCTGGGTTTGTGTTCTTGCGGTTGACTAGTCGTCATTATATATTGTTTGTTGTTTACTTGATATGATACTTTCACACGTTTACCATAGTTGTTGCTAGCATAGGGGATGCCTAGATTGACGGGTTCTTCTGAGTGCCTAGGTTGTCACTAGTAATCTTCTAGGCTTGCAGGTACAGATTGGTATGTTCTGTGTGTGTGTTCTTGGTTATGGCTTTCATGACTAGTTGTTGATTAGTGATAATCATTTTTGGTCAAGTTTTGAAGTGTGTGAATAACATTTAAATTTACCCCTCATCACCTAAGTACCAATTTCAATTGGTATCAGAGCACCAGCTCTTAACCTAAATAGAGAGATCATTTGGGTGTTAATTAGTATTAGGTGTGTAAACATAAAAATGGATCAAATTGCTCATTGCATTCATAATGAGCTTGCTTTATTTGTTAAGAAATATAGAAGGGCTGTCAAAGATAAACCAAAGTCACTAGGAATTGTCAAAATCCTCCTAGTTCGCCTGTATGTGTGTCTCAAGACAATTTTCTTGAGGAGAGGAATTTATTAGATTCTTATGCCTTTACGAAGAACAAAAGTTTGAATGGTCTTGTAAAATGCTACATATGTGGTGGTGCTGGTCATATTGATGTGGAATGTGCAAATAACCACATGGCAGAGTCTAAAGGGTGAGAAGAGTCAATTAGTGCACAATGGAGTGATAGTGATAGTGATAATTCCAACAAGTATATCACTTCATCTAATGAAAAGGCAAATCATTTTGCCCTTAGAGTTCATGTTGTTAATGAGGGAGAATCTGATTCAGGAAATGAATCTAAGTCTAGGGATGATAGGCAGGATGACCAGTCATACAAGAAACTATATAAAAAGTATGATATGTTTTTAAATGAAACTTGTAATTTCAAATAACATAATCACATGCTAGAACAAAATGTCAAGGAACTTGATGAACTAAATGAAACTCTAAAAATGGTCAAAAAGAAGTTGAGTGATATCTTGTATGAGAATGAAGTTGACATGTATGAATTATATCATAAAGTCAGCACTCTTGAAAAAGAAAATTCTGATTTGATTGAGAAGTTGAATATGCTTGAAAATGACAAATCCTTGTTTCTTCATAGACTAACTTTGTTTGAGTTTGACAAGTCATTAGTTGAGTTCTTGCAGCTGACTAGTCATCCTTATATATTGGTTGTTGTTTACTTGATTATGATGCTTTCAAACACTTTCACCATAGTTGTTGCTAGCACAGGGGATGCCTAAATTGACGGGTCCTTTTGAGTGCCTTTGTTGTCACTAGTAATTTTCTAGGCTTGCAGGTACAAATTGGTATAGGTTGTGTGTGTGTTCTTGGTTATGGCTTTCATGACTAGTTGTTGACTAGTCATAATCATCTTTGGTCAAGTTTTAAAGTGTGTGAATATATATCTGTCTGTCTGAATAGTATTTAAATTTACCCATCGTCACTTAAGTACCAATTTCAAACACCTACTCTATTCGACCTCGAATATCTTCTCAAAGTTGGGAATTGCTGGAACTGGTGCTATGCTCAACTTTTCTTTAATAAGGGCAAAGCTTCGCATTTGCTCTTCACCCCAATTAAATTTTCCACACTTCAAGCATTTAGTAATTGGTGCGGTCAAGGTATTGAAATGGCGAACAAAACACATGTAAAAGGTTGCAAGCTATAAAAACTCCTCAAATCATTGGTTTGTTTTCTTTCTTTCAATTTGATAGTATTTTATTTTGTTTTATGTTAGTATTGTAGATTGATAATTGTGTTTGAGGTAGTTCTGGTAGTGTCTTTGTGTTGCTAGGATTCTTATTGTATCGTAGTTTCTTCTTTTGATTGGTAGTTTTTTTTTTTTTTTTTTTTTTCTGAATTTGATAGTTTTTTTTGTTCTTGTTCCAGTTATGATTTTGTTGTATGTTGTGTCTTTGTAGATTGATCATTGTGTTTGAGGTGCTTCTGGTAGTGTCTTGGTTTGCTTGTATGTTGTGATTTTCTTAAAGTTGTAAATGATTGAAGTTTCTATTTTCGTTTTACTTCTTTGATATCTACATTATTTTGTTATAAAAGTAGTCGTTGATTTCAGTTTCTGTTTATTTAAAGGATGGGGAATGCTAATTAACAACCTTCTCTTTTGGACCTTCTCTCTTTTTCTCATAACATGTGTCATTTTTCTTACTTAAAACAATGCAATTAATACATCAAACAAGCTAACATTTGTTTTCCAAATTTGCCACTAAGAATTAAAGACTCCAAAGAGAATAAGGAGACATTCAAATAAGAATTAAAAATTAAATAAGAAAAAACGTTTGTTTGTTTTTTTTCCTTTTTTGAAAGATTCCAACAAATAAGACTTACCTAATTAATGGTTTAGAAAAAAAAAAATCAAACTTACAGAATTAATAGTTTGAAAATGCAATCAATGAACTTCCTTCGAAAACAGACCTCTTTAGAAGAATGCCTTTTGTTTGTATATTTTTTAAAAAAAGGATCTTTCTTTTGTTGATTTTTTTTATTAAAAAAGTCATTCTTGTGTTTAAAAAAAATTTGTTTTCCCCATCTAAAAAAATAGACATTTTCTTTTTTAAAACACTGAATGTTTTTAATTTTTTAATTTTTTACATGTGGTAAGAGACTTGTAAAAAAATTTGGATAAATTGAAAGACAATACAATATATTTTTTTTTAATAGAGAAGAGCGATAGTATTTTATTGAAGAAAGATGAGTAACGAGTACAAAAACCGGGCTATGTCGTCGGGGATTAGGTGAGTGTCTCTACTCCAATGTGCTCGGATGTCGGGCTAACAAGTTAGCCGTACCCGCTCAACCCCAAACGGGAGCAAGAGCCTTACCTCCGGTAGAGTGCCCCTCCATCCACTCAGAACATGCCTAAAAAAACTACAAGTTACAATCTTCAAATAAAAGACCCATAAGAATATCTGGAGGTTCCTCAAACCATGGGATGGTAGAACCAATGTGTACAGCAAAACGAGCAATACGGTGAGCAACCTCATCTGCTTGGCGAAGGGTGTGGGCAAAACCTTCTCCAGTGATCTGAGCCAGGAGGATCTTAGAATCCTCCACAATCGGGCCAATATATGACCTATATATAGAGAGTTTCCTAAGTGCTGAGACGATCCGGAGAAAATCGCTCTCAAAACAAACATTATGTAGACCCCTTTCCATCGCCAACTTAATGCCTTCTCTTGCCGCAAGGGCTTCACTGTGTAATGGAGAGAAGACATTTTCAAAACGAGTAGCTCGCGCTGCCACACAAGTGCCATATGAATCACGAATCACAACCTCAGCACCTCCCACTTGGCTGTCTTTATCCCAAGAGCCATCAAGGTTGACTTTCCATTCACCTTCCTTGGGTTCGCACCATTTAGAATTAATAGACCGTTGCATGGCCCTTGGACCTTTTGCCATCTGATGTTGTATAAATTCATTTAATCTGCTTTTAGTCTTGGTCCACATTAGAGCTGGGTCACTACGTTTGTTGTTGCACAAAAGTGCATTGCGTGCTTCCCAAATGGTCCAACCCATCATTAGGATAGAGGAAAAATCAAAAGCAGCATAATTGTGAGCATAATCATATAGTAAATCGCGGACTGAGGAGAAAGCGCCCAAGCTTCTCTTAATACCAAGGGGAGAACCAGGCACAACGGGTGAAGTGGCAGTCCCTGAGTAAGCGAATAAAGGACTCGCTCACTCCCCCGCAGAGCACACATCCGTCGGTTGTCGGGACCCTTTTCCGCAAGAGATTAGCTTGCGTTGGTAGTATATTCCACCAAGCTCGCCACCAAATTTTTTTAACATGGGATCAGAGATTTCCATAGGGTCGGCCACATAGAGGAGTCTGCATTAGAGCTAGAGGAAGGAGCCGTAACTGTCTCATTATACAGCATAAGGGTTTGGGCGACACAGTATGCACTTTTAACAGTAAAGAGCCCTTTCGTGTCATAGTGCCAAATGAGTTGATCTCGAGGGCGACGGAGACTAAAAGGCAAGCTTCGGATCAAATCCACTTCTTCCGCAAAGAAAAGAGTCTGGAGTATAGGGACATTCCAACTAGGTGATTCCGAATGTAACAAGTCGGCCACCTTATTGACTATACAATCTGGAGGTTTAGGAGAGAAAATACGAAATGTTTTCAGTTGTGGTAGCCAACGGTCCTTCCACACCTCAATAGATTCACCATTCCCAACCTACCACCGTGAACCCCTGTCGATAATCTGTCGGGTTGCACAAAGACTTTTCCAACTAGCAGAAGCATGAGGGTTAACTTTAATATTCATGAAAGAAGAGTTGGGGAAATACTTAGCTGTAAGAACACGGGATATGAGGGAATCAGGCTCGGTAATTAATCGCCATCCTTGTTTAGCTAGTAGCAAGGTTGAAAGCATAAAGGTTACGAAAACCCAGGCCCCCGTCCTCTTTTGATCGACAAAGTTTCTTCCATGACATGCAGTGAATTTTTCGGTCACCATTGGCGCTATTCCACCAAAAGTCTGCCATAAGTTTGTGAAGATAATCACAAAAGCCTTTTGGAAGGAGGAAATAGCTCATCGTATAAAGGGGGATGGCTTGCACGACAGCTTTGATAAGGACTTCTTTTCCGGCGGGGTTCAGTAACTTGCCTCAGCATCCTTGTAGACGTTTCCAGATTCTCTCTTTAATGTGACTAAAACTTGCAGTGTTATCTCTTCCGATCAAAGTAGGCAAACCTGAGGTAACGGTCATGAAAATCCACTCTTTGCACTCCAAGTGTCGCAACGAGGAGGTCTTGGTTGGGTTTTCTAATATTATTGCTAATGCAAAGTGAGCTTTTCAACAGATTGACTTGTTGTCCCGAGGCTTGAGAATAGTTAGCAAGTATATCACGGATAGTATGGCAGTCATCAACTGTTGCACGGGCAAAAATAAAACCATCATCTGCAAAAAGGAGGTGGTTAACAGATGGGGGCCCCCGACACAGAGAAATACCCCGGAAACATCCCTCTCTTTCCTGCTTAGCAATGAGAGCTGAAAGTCCCTCGGCGCATAGGAGAAAGAGATAGGGGGACAGTGGATCACCTCGATGAACTCCACAGGTAGGATGTAAATAACCTTTGAGAGTGCCATTCACCAGAAAAGAATACGATACTGAAGAAACACATGTCATGATAAGATCAACCCAACGAGGATCAAGGCCCATTTTTGTCATCATACCTTTAAGAGAACTCCATTCAATGCGATCATAGGCTTTGCTCATATCAAGTTTCAAAGCCATGAAGCCCTTCTTCCCTCGCTGTCTCGTTTACAAGAAATAAGCGATTTCAGTGGCTAATAGTGTATTGTTAGAAATTAACCGACCGGAAATAAATGCACTTTGCGCAGGACAAATGATAGAAGGAAGGAGTCCTTTATAAGTCTGTTTGCCAACACCTTAGAATCAATCTTGAATAGCACATTACATAAGCTTGTGTCATGTCTTGAGGATTCTTAACTTTTGGGACCAATACGATGCGAGTGAAATTTATTTCCTGTAAAATATGGCCAGAAACAAGAAAATCACAGATGGCTTGACTAACATCCTCTCCAACAATGTGCCAAAATTTCTGGAAAAAAATGGGTGGCATACCAGGCCGGGAGCTTTAGTTGGATGCATTGAAAAAGGGGCTTCTCTAATCTCTTCACTGGAATATGCAGCAGTCAAAATAGAATTCATAGGAGCAGTGATGCGATCTTCAATGACATCCAAAACAACTTGCTGTTCACCACAGCCTTGTGAACAAAAAATATTATAAAAATAGTTTTAACACCACATCGTCCATACAATTGGCAGCATCATGCCAAACACCATCATTGTCCTTAAGGTCAGGAATAAAATTCTTTTGTTTGCGACTATTTGCTGTTTGGTGGAAAAACTTCGAGTTTCAATCTCCGTCCTTGAGCCAAGCAATTCTTGAACGATGTCGCTAGTATGCTTCATCACGATCCAGAAGCTCGTCAAGTTGTGTACCAGGAGACGGTGAGCTTCTAGGTTTGTATCGGTTAAGGGCTGGTTCATGAGATCGTTGAGTTTAGCTCTCACGCGAGCAATGTCCATATTTGTACCATTGAATTCTCCTCGTTTCCACTTTAGTAGTTTCACCCTGGTTGCTTTTATTTTCTCAACCACAATAAACATAGGTGTCCCAACAACAGAAGTGTTCCAAGCTGACCGAATAATATTTTCACAGTTCGCATGTTGAACCCACTGTTGGAGTTTTGAGAGAGTAGAAGTTTTCTTGTAGAGGAAGTATATGAAGAAATGCAGCAGAGAAAATAGAGAGAGAGAGAGAGAGAGAGAGAGAGAGAGAGAGAGCGAGAGAGAGAGAGAGAGAGAGAGAGAGAGATTGTTACTCAGCTCCAATATCACATGAATGGAACGTACTCAACGTACTCACACACTTTTCATTCTAACAGAAACATTCCTTTTGTACAGCAAAAAAAATTATCTCAGCCATACAATTTAGTGTCAGCAATATGAGTGCACACTTGGCATGAGCTAGGACCTATGAGACCTACACTCTAGGATTAAATCTAAGCCTTACACCTGTCTAGCTAAAAGACTTAAACTAGTAAATAATTTACATTTCAACATTCCCTTCTAAATTGTTAACTGGTTTAACACCAAGCAATCCTCTCAAATAGTTGAATCGATCTTTAGGCAGAGCTTTAGTGAAAATGTCAACCACTTGTTCTTCAGACTTGCAATACCTTAAATCCATTACACCATCCTGTAAAGCATCTCGGATGAAGTGATACCTACAGTTGATGTGCTTGGTCTTTTGATGAAAAACTGGATTTCTTGTCATTGCAATAGCAAAAGTATTATCCACCATTAATGGAGTTGCATCAGTTTGCAATTCTCCAAAATCCTCTAGAACAAACCTCAACCATATAGCCTGTGTGGTAGCTTCACTTGCACTAACATACTCAGCTTCAGCTGTGGAGAGAGCAACATTGTGTTGCTTGATTGATGCCCAAGAATATACTCCACTGCCAAAACAGAAAGCATAGCCAGAGGTGCTTCTCATGTCATCTTGACTTCCACTCCAGTCACTATCACAGTATCCAATTAGGACAACTTCTTTTCCCTTATGATATTCAATACCAAAACCAATTGTGCCTTGGATATACCTTAGCACCCTCTTAGCTGTTCCATAGTGTTTCTTTGTTGGACAATGCATGAACCTAGCTAATAAGCTGGCTGCAGACATTATGTTATTGTAGTTGTCAAGTATAACAAACTACCCACAATCTGCCTATATTCACTCTCATCTACAGGATCACTTCCATCATCCTTGCACAATTTTTCACTTGCCACAAGAGGAGTACTAAATGGCTTACATTGTTTCAAGCCAAACCTGTTCAATAATGTCAGTGCATACTTCTTTTGGTTTATGAAAATGCAGGATTTAGTTTGAATCACTGCCATACCAACGAAATGATATAAGAGACCTAAGTCAGTCATTTCATACCTTCTCGTCATTTCAGACTTGAACTCTGCAATCAATTCCCCACTGCTTCCTGTATACACAATGTCATCAACATAGATTGAAACAATTAGAGTTCCAGAGTCTTCCTTAGTCTTGCAGTACAATGTGGCCTCACTTGTGCTTCTGACATAGCCACAGCTAATGAGGTAGGCATTGATCTCCTCATACCAGGCTCTTGGAGACTGTTTTAAACCATACAGAGCTTTCTTCAGTTTATACACCTTATCCTCATAGTTTGGAACCACAAATCCGTCAGACTGATCTACATAAACCTCTTCCTTAAGTACACCATTTAGAAATGCAAATTTAACATCTAACTGGTATAACTTCCACCCCTTTTGAGCTGCTAATGCTATGAGAGTTTTGATGGTGTCTAGTCTGGCCAAAGAAGCAAAAGTCTCATTGAAGTTAATTCCAGGCTTCTGTGCATAGCCTTTGACTACTAGCCTAGCCTTATGCTTCTGTATTGAGCCATCAAGGTTCAGTTTAGTTTTATAGACCCATTTAACACCAATTATAGGTTTGTCACTTGGTCTATCCACTAGTTCCCAAGTTTCATTCTTCTCAATCATCTCTATTTCTATCTCCATTGCCTTATTCCAAGCTTTATCCCTTGAAGCTTCAGCAAAACTTTCTGGTTCAATGATGTTTATATTGCATTAACATAGATCTCAGTGATATCTCTGAGTTTCACAGGTGTAGAGCTTGGTGATCCATCTGGTGAATCAGCATTTGAAACATTTGTGATCATCTCAGTTGAGCTGGAGATATTTTCAATCTGTGTATCTGGTGTAGACTGGGACTTCATACTCTTCTTCAGTACTTCTAGAATTGTATTCAAAGCTCATTGGAACCGTGACATACTCAACAGTCTATTTGTCCCAATTCCATAATGAACCTTCATAAAAAATGACACTTCTAGATACAGTTATCTTATTTGTCTATAGGTTGTATACTCTGTAGGCCTTTTCACATTTTCCATAGCCAACAAAAATGCATTTGACAGCTGAGTCTGCCAATTTAGACCTCAATTGACTAGGAACATGGCAAAAACATATAGAATAAAACACTCTCAAGTGCTTAATTCCAGGCTTTCTCCCACTAAAGGCTTCAAAAGAAGTTATGTTATCTAAAGCCTTTGTAGGACATCTATTTTGAATGTAGACAGCAGTATGCACTGCCTCTCCCCAGAACATGTATGGTAGTTTCTTCTCATTCATCATTGCCTTCCTCATTTCTACTATTGTCCTGTTCTTTCTCTCAGTAATTCCATTTTGCTGAGGTGAGTAGGCCACAATTAGTTGTCTTTCCAAACCAATTTCTTCACAAAACTACAGAAACTTAGTGGAAGTGTATTCTCCACCTCAGTCACTTCTAAGTTTCTTGATTTTGTAGCCACTTTCCAATTCCACCATAGCCTTAAACTTCTTGAATATATTAAACACTTCTGACTTAAACTGCATGAAATGCACCCAGCACATCCTAGTCCATTTTCTTGGAATGGCTGTGATTCAAACTGAAAATAGCATCTTCATAAACCAAAAGAAGTATACATTCACATTGTTGAGCAAGTTTGGTTTAAAGCAATGTAAGCCTGTTAGTACTCCTTTGGTGGCAAGTGAGAAACTATGCAAAGATGATGGAAGTGATCCTGTAGATGAGAATGAATATAGGCAGATTGTGGGAAGCTTGTTGTATTTATCGGCTACAAGGCCTGACATAATGTTTGCAGCTAGCTTATTAGCTAGGTTCATGCATTGTTCTACGAAGAAACACTATGGAACAGCTAAGAGGGTTTTGCGGTATATCCAAAGCACAATTGATTATGGTATTGAATATCAGAAAGGAAAAGAATCTGTATTAATCGGATATTGCGACAGTGACTAGAGTGGAAGTCAAGATGACATGAAGAGCACCTCAAAATATGCTTTCTGTCCACGGCTGAAGCTGAGCATGTCAGTGCAAGTGAAGCAACTACTCAGGCTATATGGTTGAGGTTTGTGCTAGAGGATTTTGGTGAATTGCAGACAGAAGCAACTCCATTGATGGTAGATAATACTTATGCCATCGCAATGAACAGAAATCATGTTTTCCATCAAAAGACCAAGCATATCAAACGTAGATATCGCTTCATTCGAGATGCCTTACAAGAAGGTGTAGTGGACTTGAGGTACTACAAGTCTGAAGAACAAGTGGCTGACATTTTCACAAAAGCTCTGCCTAAGGATCGGTTCAACTATTTGAGAGGTTTACTTGGAGTTAAACCAGTTAACAATTTAGAAGGGAATGTTGAAATATAAATTATTTTTTGGTTTAATCCATAGTTAGACAAGTGTAAGGCTTAGATGCCATCATATTGGAGGACTTATATGTCCTAGATTTATGCCAAGTGTACAGCTCACATTACTGACACATTTTGTAAGGCTAAATCTGTTCTTTTTCGTTCATTGAAAAGGGGATAATTACGTTGGAATGAAATCAGAGTGTGTGTGTGTGCATTGCTATATTCATTGCACAGTGACAGACGCTCTCTCTTCTCTCAACGATCTCTCTATCCTCTCTTAGCTTCATTTTTCTTCCTCTGCATATTTTCAAAATCTCATCAGGGATAACCCTGGTCTTGTAATCTGCCATCATTTGGTGGATTGGAAGAATAGCACCGCCTTCTTTCTCACACCCCCGGAGTAATTCATTAAAGTCCCCAAAACACAACCAGGGAATGGTATCTTCAGAGGCTAGAGTTCTCAGTAATTGCCTTGACCGAAAGTTGTCTTCAGTGGCTGGAAAGCCATAAAAACTAGTCATTCTCCAGTGTTCAGGAACCTCATTTCCTCCCACAAGAGCATCAATGTGGTGTAGGGATAAGGAGCGAATGTACAAATCAAAATCTTGCTTCCAAAGTAAACAAAGCCCACCAGACCTGCCTACAGAATTCACAGCAAAACAAAAATCAAATCCCAAGGAAAGTTTTAAAGAATAAAAAACAGTACCATTACATCTTGTTTCACACAAGAAAACAATGGAGGGAGCTTTTTCGCCAACAATGTGGCAGAGTGCTTGAACACCAAGTTTCCTCTTATCACTAATAACAGGAAGTTTTCCACGTTGTACACAAGAACCCCAATGTTGAGGGGACCTTCTGGATATCCTTCGTGTTCTCTTCTTTGCCGCAGGTTTGGATGTCCTTTTGATTATGGGACTTGGATTAAAGGGGTCAGATCCCAGTGACAAATGGACGTCAGATGGCTTTGGTGTAGAAAACTCAATTAGAGGCCTGGTCCAACCCAGGTATTGAAAACTCAATCGGGCCTAAATTGGGGGAGTTGTGCTGGCCCAAACTCTTTGGGCCCATGTGGGACACGAAGAGGCCACCATTATGACTAGGTAGATCATCCAAATCGTCATCGAGGTCAGGGGAAATCTCATTAAGACCCCAATGAAACGGAAAATAGGGCTTTGGACAATTATCCCCATTATGACATGTTTGGCACGTCTCACTGGACTAGACTTGGTTAAATAGCACTTGAAACCCATGTTTGGTAAGAGACGAGACTAACTTAAATGAGACAGTATAGTCCAAAAGGGAAAAAAACGCCTCACTCGCTTGCACTACTACATTTTACGATTTGCGCGACGAAGACAATTTCGTTGCGCAGAGTTACATTTAGTCGCACAAATTCAAGCGCGACAGAAAATTCGTCGCGCACAATCTGTCGCATAAAGAGTGTGAAGAAAGACTTTACGTGACCAATTTTTTCATTCGTTGTGCAAAATTGTGCGACGGGTACCTTTCGTTGCACAAAAGGTTCAAGGACGACACAACAGTTCATCGCACGAACTTATGCGAGATGAAAGAAGGTTCGTCGCCACAACAATGCACGGCGGATAATATTCGTCGAGCGATACGTGTTGTAGACATTTGCGGCACCAAGAGTTCTTCGTCGCGCAATTCGTGTCTACACCTTTTGCGAGATGAAAAACCGTTGTCACGCATATCCTTTTTGCGCGACGAAACACTTCGTCGCGCAAAAATAAATTATATGTATTTTTAAAAAATTTATCATTTTTATTTTTTAAAATGTGAATTTGCAAGACGAGAAAGGTTTCGTCGAGCAAAATTAATATATATAAACATTCTTTAATTTTAATATTACGTTTGTTTTTTTTTTTAATATAAAAATAAATTTTGGTTTTTTTTTTTTTTGGGGGGTAATAAAATGAAATTCCAATATAAAATAAAATAAAAGTATAATACAAGAGAAATATTTAAAAAATAATTATGAAAATAAAAAAACTAATCAAATAATGTTCCAAAATCTACATTGGCGTCTGGCACATGCGGTTCAGAGGTCTGGGGGTCTACAGGGGTCGTCGTCTCGTGGGCGCATCAAAATGCAGGACTGGAATGCTGTACTGTGCGAGGGACTGTAGAATGACCGACATCTGACTCTGAAGAGTGGCCCCCTGTGCTGTCAAAGCAGAGACCTGACTGTTTGACTGCGCTGATGAACGGGGTCTGGGTTCCCTCCGCCTGGCATTCCCCATCCCTCGACAATAGGTCCCCGGTCTCCTCCCTAGAGTCTGATCCAATGTCTCCGTCAAGATTTGAAACCTAGCATCCTGTGGAGGATCCACAGACTCGATCGAAGTATCGGGAGGGAGTTGGGAGGCGGACTGACAGGACCCGACCCAATTTTCGCTTTGGAATCCGAGTCGAATCCTGTGCGTGTCCGACGTCTGGCGAATGTCGGGCACAAAAGACCTTTTTACCCTTCTCGTCTCAAATTCTTTTCAGATTTCCCTTAGACTTCTGCCGAAATTTCGGCAGAGTCTCCCCTGTATTTTGACCAATCCCAAAATTTTCCACCTGTTAAACAATCAATAAATTCACACCAACTGCCAGAATATCTCAAGTAACCAATCTCAATTCTAGTTTCTTAGTTTCAACTAGATATCAGAGTATTGTCTAAATTTTTCAGGGTTGTAAGGATTTTCTACAACACTCTACCTGACTTTGAGGCGCGGAAGCTATGAATGGCCCGGTGGTGGATCCCGCGTACTTCTACGGCTTGGGGGCGAAAAACAGGTTGAAAATGTGAGTGGACAAAAACAATGTTCTTGAAAACAATTTTTTATAAACATAATAACCCCCATTAAAGAAATAAGAATAGATCTAAATCGAGGGTTTGTTTATATTTCAATATAGAGTATTCAAATAAGCATGTAAAAACCTACTGATGACTGTGCTTGTATAACTGAACCAATATGTAAGGATATAAATGCACGAATATTAAGAAACTAATATAAAATAACTGAAAGTCATACTTGAATAAAAGAAAACTCAAATCCTCTGAAAATACCACCTATTTGTACCCCTGTCATGTCCGTCAATTCCCCTGGCAGGTCTCGGGCGCCACGCAGTCCACCCGAGCCGCAAACTGGCGAAATCAGGGGACTATGATCAGCCTGATCTGCCGGCAGGTCCTCGATGACACCAAGTCAGCTCGAGTCGCTCAGGCAGGATGCAGGGGACCGTAGTCAGCCTGATCCGCAATCCTGGCAGGTCTCGGGGACACAGAGTCAGCCGAGCCGCAATCCTGGCAGGTCTCGGGACACCAAGTCTGCCGAGCCGCAAATCCTGGCACTCACGGTCCGAGCGTCCCCGAAACTCGTGAGGCAAAGTCAAGTGCACTGACATAAACTGAAATCGGACTGGATGTCCGTAGACATCGGTCCAACTGTGGGTAATCACCAAAGAAAATGGGTACGAGGTGGTTTTAAAATAAATTCCTTTAGAAAAATCTGATTAATAACTGAAATCTCAAATTGTGCTGCTATTTCATCTGCCATAAGCCTCAAACTCTGTTTTCTATAACTCTTTAGCAAGTGTAAGTAAGCAGCGCAAAACTATGGAACTATTTATGTACTAATCATGCTCGGAAATATAATAAAACTTATTCAGATAAACTCCTTTATAAAACTTATTTATATAAAATCACGATAAAATCATTAAGTAAACTCAGTATAACTCATTTAGATAAAATCATTTATGAAAGAAAGTCCACTCACAGATGGTCCGAGCTAATTTGACCCTTCGAAGGTCCCGGCTGCGGGTCGACCGGATCTTTGGTGCCTGATTATCCATAAATAGTAAATCAATAAACTGCTGAATAAAAAGAATTTAAATTAAATACCCTGCCCCCGGCTCCTAGAAATACGTGCGCTCAATGTTTAAGTTACTCCTATACCCGCAATAGCTTTTTAGATAGTTAGAACGGTCTTAAGAGACCCGAAGCCTTACTAAGCGATAAATTGCCAGATCGGCCGATCCGGGACCCCGTGGGTCCACGATCTCCGATAGCCAATCTGGGCTCCTCTAAAGGTTCCTTATAGAGGAGGAACCATGTTCTGCGAGTTTGGTCCGAAACGGAAGGTTAGATTAGCCAAAATCACGTTATCGCTTAAAATCCAAACCCTAGCCCCAGGGTTCGCGATTTCGGAGTATCCGGGACTCCGATTCGCAATCCGTTGAATCCTACACGATCCTGACATCATGTAGACCGACATATCCGAAATTCAGCGCGATCCGACGATTTGACGACACTGCACCCGCGGATCACGCGATATGGAAAATTCGTTCGGGGCTCAAACGGATTCCGAATCGAGATCCGCAAAATCCTACGCGCTCGTGACGACACGAGGGTCACAAAACTGCACAGAATTACTTCACTACCCTCACCCACGCGTCCCAGCACGCGCGGTCAGATTTGGGTGTCTTAAGCGATTAAGGGTGGCCGAAAAATCTCAGAACCAAGACTCCAAACTCCTATGCTAGGTAAAACACCCCATTTGGAGTTACTTTTGTTTTTGGACATACCCCAAAAAGTGATCAGAAACAGTAGTTTTCGGCGGCCGAAGTTTCGGCCAGAATTCAAGTTGAAATTTGATCGCTTTAGAGCTAAAATCGATCGAAACCCATAATCCATCAGCTAGAACACGAAAAATAGCTGAGAAACCATACCTTACTCGATCGATTTGGTGGAGAAACGAAGGAGAAATTAGAGCTGGAAAATCGGGTGGACTCGGAAGAACATCCGTCGGAAAACATGGTTTTTCGATCAGCTCCGGGCGGCCGAAGGGTGGAGGTCGGTCAGGTTTTGACGGCGAGAGGGAGACGGAGCCGACGGTACCCTTGCCGGAGATCGGCTCGGCCTGTGGTAGCCGGGCCGTCGTGTAGAAGGCGAAGAGTCGCACTGCTCGGGTGCGACGGGAGAGAAAGAGAGAAGAGAGAGAAAGTGACGGGGGAGAGGAGAGAGAAGGGATAAAAAATCTGACTTTTTCCCAAATTACCATTTTGCCCTTCGCGGTAATTAGACCATATCTTCTTCGTTCCATGTAATCGAGGAAATTATCAAAATAAAAGAATTGACGATAATAACTATAAATATACGAAAGAAAAAGAACTTTTTTTTTGTAATTCCTATGATGCAATTGGAGCTTATCGGCAGAAAAGAATCATACGACGCTTCCTCTATCAATTAGATCCTTTATCCATAGAATAAAAGTAAAGTATCTAGGCATACCTATTTCTTCATATTCATATTTCGACTTTTATGAAGTTTATTTCTTTGCTACAGCTGATAAAAATCGTTGTACGAAAACTTTGTTATAAATTATCCCTTTTCCTTATCAGGATCGGGACTAACAATGGTTGGGACAACAAACATCCATCTCGTTCGTATTTTGGATACCCGTATAACCATCTTGGACTCCCGAATTTGGAGTATCCTACTTTCACGCAATTCACATTTACAGGGTTCAACAAGCAATCGATATTTCACGATCAAGGGTGTAGTACTATTTGTAGTAGCGGTCCTTATATATCGTATTAACAATCGAAAGATGGTCGAAAGAAAAAATCTCTATTTGACAGGGCTTCTAAGGATACTTTCATTTCTAGTCTCCTATTATTTATTTAATTAAATACAATATATTAATAAAATAATAGGAAATTTTTTAAAATAAAAGAGTAAAATATAAAGTAATAAAATATATGGTATTAGAAGAATACATAAAAATATTTATCAATCTACAGCTCCGATTCGGGTCTACTCCGTGTCTACGAATTCGTTTTGCCGCGCTCTACGCAATGGCGTAAGCAAAATTCCCAAATTCTTTCTCGATTAAAAAGTCAACTTTTTCTCTATTAAATTATGTGAGGGCAAAATTGTATTTTCGCTAGAAGATATTATCCGTACTTTTTAGATATTTTATTTCTTTTTAGATATTTTGTTTTGGGTTATTACACGGGCTCCTGAAGAACCAGCTGGCTCCTCTCCACCATCGTCGTCTGTTTAGCAATACATAAAATATAAATTAAAACATTCATATAATAGCCTTTAAACTTGAATGCGTAACATAAGAATTAAAATTAAATAATACTTACATGAAGGGACTCGGCCAACTCATTCCCAGGTCGAACATATACGTCGCCAAAGACGTCGATCTCTGGGAATTTGGACCCCCCTAAATTGAACAAGAGAAGAATAATATTAGTACGAAAAAATAAATTAAGAATAATGAAATATTAAAAATTAAATAAAAATTATTTTATTATTACCCGCCGCCGTGCATCCATCCTATAAGAGAAGGGCCTGGAACCTGAATGATGGAGAAGAGTCTTCTTCTTCCTATTGCCCTTATTGACTTTGGCTTTATTCTGTTATACAAAAAATAAAGCGTATTATTTGAAATTGAAATAAAATATAAAAAATTAAATAAACATTAGTAAGAAATATATAATAAATTTGAAATTCATATTACAAATTACGATAAAAGCGGGCGCCTGAAAATGAGCGCAGAGCCACGCCCAACTATCCTCCTTCCCCTCAAAATAGGGCAACCCTCCTGAAGAGCGATTTGCGGATCATCAAACGCCTCAAAATAGTGGTGCAAGTCGCTCTTCCACTGTTTGTACCTTTCAGAGAAGAGTTCGTTGATGTACGCCAACGACTCGCCGTCGAGGTCCTCCAAGTTGTAGTTCGTCTGCAATAAATTAATTACATACATTCAAATAATAGAAATATAAAGTTTGAAAAAAAAGAATTTGTTCACCCGTTTTCGCGTTTAGCTCCTGTGATGGAAGGGCGAAATTCCCCACTGGCTTGGAGACCATATACTGGGCAAACAAGTCAGCTTTCTTTGGTGTGCGAGCGTGCCACTGCTAGCAACGTGAATTCTAGCAGATTTCTTTTAGAAAAGATAACTTGCGCCCCAAGTTACTGACTTCTAAAACAAACGATTGTGAATTTGGGTGAGGAATATCTCCCAAGTAAGTTCTTTTCTTGCCTTAGACCGGTAAGGACTTTCACAATTTATCTCAGTATCAAACGGCTGTTCTGGCCAGAAGTGTTTGATAGAAGTGGACTGTTCAGGCAGAACTGCCTTTTACAAGATAATAAATACACATATTTAACTCTAGACAAGTTAAGAGACTGTCGGAACTTCGTTTCCACTCGAATGGAAGGTTCCGCTATAGGCTGGACTGGACATATCTGGGTTGGTCTGTACTGCTTTGTGACTTCAAATGCTAGGCTGACCTGCAAATCGATACCAAAGTTGGATTTTGGCAGAGCTTTACGTCTTCTTCACGTTTTGTGAGGCCTTTTGAATAGGCAGAACTGCAACTTCTCCTGCTTGGAAGGGACAGAAGTGGCTATTCTCAATGGTCTCATGAGCTAGGGATTATACTACGAGAGTTGTTCTGCTTGAACAGGGCTCTTCCTGAGTTTTCTGGGGTCTCCACGTTTGTGAAAACTCAAACTCTGCTTGTCTTGGCTTTTGCTGAACCAAATTTGTAACGAGGAGTCTTGTTCCAGAAGACTTGTTTCCTAAGTCTTGAACCTTGGAATTCAAGTGAGCTCTTGGCTTTTCTTGGTGTTGTGTTTTTTTGATTGATGAATTGAGTGTCTCCTTGCCTGCTTCTGTTTTTTTTTTTTATAAGAGATTCTCTCTTGAAGGTGATTTTAAACTTTAATAATGGGCGGCAACAGATCTCTCAAAACGTAAAGCAGGAAAGATTTTATCAATTATGGCAGATAGGTTCCCAGTAGTCTTTTCCATAGCAATCCCTTCCCTGGTTTCCTGGGCGGCTGTTTCTTTGTTTTAACCAACGCCACCGCCTATGCTTCTTATGGCGGTTTGGTTTCTTTTGTGGCTCCTGAGTAATTCCTTGTTTCCCGTTCTAACTGAGAAGGCGTGACCTGTAATCCTTTGGAAGATGGCGTCTCGTTTTGGAGAGAAAATCTCTGAATATAGATGGGTTTTTTTTGATCTTCTGTTTTGGCAGTTTTTCAGAGACGTCCCTTCCCATATAAAGAATTTTTAGTTTAAAAATGCTGACTTTCAAAGCTGAGGTAGCCACGTGAATGTGTTTTTTAGTCTTTTGGGCTTTGAGTTTTAAACAAATATCTTCGTGGGCTGATCTTCAAAGGCCCAATATGGTAGTTTTCTATGCTTTTGGGCTTTCTAGGACTGGGTAAGTGATTTCATCACGGGCCTGTTTCTGGATCTTTTGGTATGTTAAATTTAGGCCCAAACAATGCCCCCATTAAGTCTGAATTGTTTTTTGGAACGGTTTTTCAGACTTAATGTTTTGCCATGAATTTGCGCGTCAGTCTTTTTCGCTTCGTGTGTCTGTCACGTCCGCCCATAATGATCTGGAGTTCGTGGGGGAAGAAAAACGGCTATTTATTTAGCTAGTTACTAGCCAATAATCACCAGGTGTCGTCTCTTCTTCTTCTTCCTACGTTTCGAGCTTTTCCCCGCTTTTAAGAGGAAATTTCAAACCCTCGCTTGTAACCCTTCCGATTAAGAGTTTCTCTCTCTCAGTTTTTTATAGTCTCCTTCGAATCCTCCTTTCCTTTCATCCTCTCTGTGGTTCTCTTTCTTGATTTTTAGAGATGTCTTCCCCAAGGTCTCGTGCTCAGTCCTCTTCAGCTTCGATTCCTCCTGATTACATTAGTGGGAGCGGGATTGATGCTCACGCGATAGAAGTTAGGAGCAAGCTTCATCCTTTTGCCCAGAAGAATCTGGATGAGAATGTTCTTCACTTGTTCGAGAATACCCTGGTGCTAGGGCCTCACTGGTTTGGCCCTGTTCCTGCTGAAGTGGCAGAACTGCTAAGAAAAGATGCTGAGGCTCCTTTGTGTTTTGAGAGCACTTCTGCCCTAGCTTCTCATTCTTGGGTTAGCAAGAATTTGAGCCGGTCCTTCCCATCCAGCGAGGGGAGGAACAGCCCAGTCAAATGGGTAGACTGGATTGACAGACTCCTCCCGAGATATGGGGGCCACTGGAGGAGAGCTGGGATCTATGACGCCATTCTTCTGTCCAAGCAATCGATCAACAGAGATGAAAACCTGCTTGCTGCTGCCTTGTGTTTCTGGAATTCTGCCAGCAACACATTCGACTTCCGTGTAGGTCCTATGGCGCCAACCCTGCTGGATATGGCTCAGATTTTTTGTTCAGGCCCCATGGCCGATCTGTAGATGCTGTTGGAGATTACCATAGGCGAAAAAATCAAGAGAAGGTGACCACTCCCTTCACTATTTCTCCAGCCACGATCAACCAGAACTGCTCCTTCTCCAACTATTTGAAGAGGTTTGGTATTGAGAAGGACAAGGACCAGCAACATATGTTGTTCCTTCTATATTGGCTGAATCGATTTGTCTTCCCCAATCGGTCTTCGGCAGTTCTGCTCGAGTATAGGCATCTGGCAGAAGCGCTTCATAATCACACTGATGTGGGGCTTGGGCCAACAGTTCTGGCTCATCTTTTCAAGAATCTATACACTGCCACCCTTGAGAATCCATTGAACCTGTCTGCCCCTGGTGCATTCTGGATGATCCAGATCTGGCTGCAGGTATATTTCCCTGAGTTAAGATTTCCAGACATAGTTCTGTCTGAAGACCAAGTTCTGGCCCTTCCCCTGATATCGGCAGAAGTGCCCAAGCGCTCTTTTGAGGAATATTTGATGTTCTTCAGGCATTGCACCAAGAGGTCGGCTGCTCAGTGGCAAGTGGTGATCAGAAGGACCTATCCTTGGTTCCAGACTGGATTTCGGCTTTTCGAGAAGGAGCCAGAAGACGAGGCTGCCAGAACAGACTTCAGGAAGAAATTTCTGAGTATCACTTTGCCCAGAGATCTGCCCCATGGTGGGGGCAAACCTCCAAATTATCATCTGGGGGCAGAAGTCTACCATCCCAACTTCTGTGCAAGGCAGCTTGGCTGCCCTCAGCTTATTCCGCTGAAGTCATATCGGAGCTGTAATCGGGCCTCTTCCTGGAGAGATGCAGATGACCTGGAGGTGCACAAGGATGCTCGGTGTGCAGTGAATAAGATCAACAACAGCACGGATGCCCTCTATCCCTCATGGGAACCAAATTCCTGCAGTTCCGCCGATTTTGACACCTGGTGGCATGCCAGATTCCAAAATCTGCCTGCCTCTGTTACTGCCCTGAAGGTGCTCTTCGATGGTTGGGAGAACTGGCTAGTTTTTGCGGATGGGGAGGCTAGAGCGCATATGATCCAGACCATCAAGGACATCAATGCACAGATTATAGAAGGTAGACATCTGATTCTGTCTGTTGTTTGTTCTGTCTTGATAATCTGCTTTTGACATATATTCTGCCTGTTATTAGATCCTTCTCTGACAAAGAACGTGGGTGGACAGTCTGTCCAGGCCGGAGAAGTGATTGGTAAGCCTTCTCCCTTTTAATTTTCTTCTGTCTTTTCCTGTTTTTTTTTGGCCTCTAACCTCTAACTGCTTGGTGCAGTCTCTTCTGTCATTGCTGCCGGGGATTTGGAGCTTCCTTCTGCTGATGAAGAGGATGATGTTGAGGCAGAACAAACCCCTGCCGAGGCTGTTCCTTCTGGTAGAAGAAAAAGAAAAGGGGCTGGCATTCCTGGTGAGTTTGGAACATTCCAACTGTTCTTTCTGAATTTATTCTGCTTTCTCTTTTCTAATCTTTTGCTTTTGTTCTGTCCAGCTGGGAGTCCTTCTCCTCCTCCCACTAAGTTAAAAAAGCTTAAGAAGAAGGGTGAAGTGGAGTACTTTGCCGTAGAAGAGGCCGCAGCAATCCCGGTCAGTCCTTCTGGGACGGATGACGAGCTGCGGGAAGCTTTTGAGGAGGTGGAGCAGGAAAAAGAGCTGCAGGAGCTGGAGGAGGTGTCCCAAAAGAAGGTGGCTGGGCTGGAAGATGATGTGAGTTTTAGTCTGTGACTTGCGTCAGTTTTTCTTTCGCTTTATTCCTTCTGTTCTGATCTCCTTTTTGTAGGATGAGATTCCTGCTGAGGTGATAGCGGAAAGCATTGCCTTGGCGCAGAAGCAACAAAAAGGCCCGAGTGCTGAGCTGACTAGCTCAGAACTGGCTCTTTTTGAGGATGCTGAGGCAGAACATTCTACTGCCGTTCCAGAGGCCGAGGATCGGATGGAGCCATCTGCATCAGACTCCGTGGATCAGGCAGAATTAACCGTTGTGGTCCCGGAGGCTGAGATGGGGACAACTGCAGCTGTTCCTGTGGTTGTGGTAATTTTCCTTCTCAACTTGTTCATGTTTTCGTGCTGTTCTGTCTGTTCTGCCTTTTCTAACAGTTGCAGTCTTTTCCAGGTGGAAGTGCCTAAAGCCACTGGTGCCCTGGCCGCGGTGTCCAGCCCCCCGAAGCCTCCCATTGTTGCTGTAAGTTTCCATAACCTCTGAGCCTCCAAATATATATATATATATATTTACTTTCTGCCTGGTCCTAAATTATGCTCTCTTTTGCAGATGCCAATCCACTCCTTTCCAGGATCATCTGCTACGGCTTCTTTCGCTGACCCAGAACTGGAAGAGTTTGAAGCGATGGACCTGGATGCTCAACTGGACAAGTTGGAAAAACTCAGCTCTCCTCCGAGCAAGGCAAAGCCTAGAGCAGTGCAGGAGGCCATGGAGAGGTTAAAAATCTGGCAGTCCACTGAGCTGGAGTTTGATGAGGATAAAGGGGTTCTAGATCAGCTGATGAAAGATCTGGACCTGCTGCATAGACAGAACATGGCTCCAAAGCCTATTCTTGAGATGGGCCTAAGCTTGGCCAGAGATGTGCTTAATCTGCACGATCGCTATGAGGATCTCAAGCCTACCTTCAAGACCTCTGAGTTCTGCAAAGCTACACACGAAGCCAATCTGGCTGACTTCGCAAGGCAGAAGGCAGAACTGGACCAGATGGTGGCTGGATATAAGGAGGCCAAGGCCACTGCGGATAAGTTGGAGAAGCAGATTGAAGAGCTTCAAAAACAACTGGCAGAGTGCAGGGAGGTGCAGAACAGGCTTGGGACTGGACTGAGTTCCAAGACCAAGGCCACCTTCCTGGTGCAGAGCATGGTTGCAGCCTCCAGGCCAGCTTTGGAGATTGCAGAAGCCTCGATCCATCAAGGGGTGTTGCTCCAGAAGGAACTCTCTGTCAAGAAGGCGAATCTGCAGGAAACCCTTAGAAAACTAGGATTTTAGTTTTTTTTCAAATTCCGTTTCTTTATTTACCTGGACAAATTTGCCGCTATGGTGGCTATTTAAATAAAGTTTGTTCTGCTTCTTTTTCAAAACAGCATCTTACT
Organism: Prunus dulcis; assembly: GCF_902201215.1. Classification (NCBI taxonomy): domain Eukaryota; kingdom Viridiplantae; phylum Streptophyta; class Magnoliopsida; order Rosales; family Rosaceae; genus Prunus; species Prunus dulcis. The sequence continues at coordinate 12,640,052 of NC_047653.1, read as the reverse complement.
ACTTTCATTCACCCTTGATGTAACAAAAACAAAACTTTGGAAGTAAAAAACGAAACAACTTTAAAGGAAAAATGGATTCATGAAATAGACAAAGTTAGCCTTGTTCTTTTCCTATCCCGGGATCTGTCTGTACAGCTTGTGAATCCCACATGGTTGGGTAGAACTTCTTTAACCATTTGCCATTGATTGGGGCATTGTGAATAACTCCATCTCTGTCCTGCAACCTATATGCCCCCATTCCGAGGATCTGGCTAATCACAAAAGGACCTTCCCATGTAGGTGACCATTTTCCATACCCAGCTATGTGTGCTCCAGGAGGCAGAATTGCCTTCCCGACTATTTCTCCTTCTTCAAAACTCTTGTTTCTGACTCTTTTGTTATATGCCCTAGATACAGCCTGTTTCCCTGCCAAGAGTTTGTTGAGGGTGTCAATCCTACTTGCATCCAATTCTTCTAATTCAAGTAACATGGCTTGAGAGTAGTCTTCTCCTGTGAGATTGTGCTGGTGAGCAATTCTAAGAGACTGGACTGCTATCTCCATAGGCAGAATTGCATCATGGCCGTAGGTTAGAGCATAGGGGGTCATGCCAGTTGCTTCTCTTTTTGAAGTTCTGTATGCCCACAAAGTCTCTGATAACTTTTCATGCCATTGCTTTGGATTCTTCTCTAGCATCTTTCTGATGATATTGATAATCACCTTGTTACTTGATTCTGCCTGTCCATTAGCTTGAGCATAATAAGGGGTAGATTGAAGTAGTTTGAACTTGAATGTTTCTGCCATATCTAGCATATCCCTAGATATGAAAGAAGAACCCCTATCAGTTGTGATTGATTCTGGAATGCCGAATCTTTGTATGATCTGTTCTTCTATAAAGGTGATGATCTCTTGAGAAGTTGTGGTTTTGATTGGCTTGGCCTCTACCCATTTGGTGAAATAGTCTGTAGCAACAATGATAAAACAATGCTGCTGGCTGCTGGCGGGATAGATTTTGCCAATGAGATCCATTGCCCATCCCCTAAAAGGCCATGGTTTTACCACTGGATTCATGGGAACAGAAGGAGCCTGCTGGATTGGGCCGTGCCTTTGACAAGCTTCACATCCCTTAGAATAATTGATGCAATCCTTCAACATGGTTGGCCAGAAGTAGCCATACCTTCTAATTAACCAGCACATCTTTCTTCCCCCTTGATGAGCCCCACAGATCCCCTCATGGGTTTCTCCCATGACTTTCATATATTCTGTCTTTCCAAGGCACCTTAATAGCACCTCATCCTTACTTTTTCGGACCAAATCTTCATTCCACATGAGGTAGTTTGTAGCCATGATTCTGACTCTTTTCTCAGAGGGCAGAGTGGGATACTGCAAGTAAGTCATGATAGGCTCTCTCCAATCGTCTTTAGTGATTAAGGCAGAATTGACTTCTATCTCCATTCCTCTAGTCAAAACCGACGGTAGACTTTTTCTTCCTATCTTGATGATCCTCTGGACGCAGTCTTCGGGCATTTGTATGCCTGATGCCACCTGAGCCAGTTCATTGGCTGCAAAGTTCTCTTCCCTTGGGATGTGTTCCCAAGTAGCTTCTCTAAATTCTGTCAACAGATTTCTAGCTGCTACTAGATATACAGCCAGGGAAGGATTCAGACACTTGTATTCTCCAGCAATTTGTTTTAAGACAAGCATTGAATCTCCCAAGATTTCCACGGATTGGACTCCTAACTCTACCAACATTTCAAGCCCTATGATCAAAGCTTCATACTCGGCCCTGTTGTTGGTGCACTGGAAATCTAACTGGAAGGAATAGCAATGTCTGATCCCCAATGGTTCTTCCAGAACAACCCCGGCTCCTGAAGCCTTATCTGTCTTTGATCCATCAAAATATAGTTTCCAAGGTGTAAGATGAATCGAATAGATTGGATTGTTAAGGCAAACATGAGCCCTGGTTAGTAGATTTGCATTTGCTATGTCCAAAGAGTCCATGTTTTCAATTTCCTCTCCTGGGTGATCTGCTAGGAAGTCTGCCACAGCTTGCCCCTTGACAGCTTTCTGGGGGACATACCTGAGGGTGAATTCTGTTAAAGCCAAAGTCCATTTCCCAATTCTGCCCCTCAGCATTGGTCTTGTCAACATATACTTGATCAAGTCTGTCTTGGCGATGATATAGATAGTGTGTGGCAGCATATAATGTCTGAGCTTTACAGCAGTAAAATACAAGGCCAGACAAAGCCTTTCTATTGCGGAATACCTTCTCTCCACTTCTGTCAGTGTTCTGCTTAGATAGTAAACTGCCTGCTCCTTTCCTTCCTTGTTGTCATGGACTAGCAGACTTCCAATGGACACCTCTGATGCAGATACATAGAGTTTGAGTGGTCTGCCTCTCTTTGGTGGGGACAGAACTGGTGGATTTGAGAGGTAATCTTTTATTTCTTGGAATGCCCGTTGGTGCTGTTCTTCCCATTTGAATGTTTGTTCCTGTTTTAGTCTTAACAGGGAAGAAAAGGGCTGAATCTTTCCTGCGGAATTAGATATGAATCTCCTTAGAAAATTGATTTTCCCTAGGAGACTCTGAAGTTCCTTTTTGTTCCGAGGTGGTAGGGCTTCCATGATGGACTTTGCTTTATTCTTGTCAACTTCTATGCCTCTCTGGTGAACCAAGAATCCTAAGAAATTTCCTGCCTGGACTCCAAAAACACATTTTTTGGGGTTCATTTTTAGCTTGTGCTGCCTCATTCTTAGGAATGCCTTCCTTAGACTTGATATGTGGTCTCCTTCCTCAGGAGACTTAATCACCACATCATCTATGTATACTTCTAAAGAATGTCCTATCATATCATGAAAAATGGAATTCATTGCCCTTTGATAGGTAGCACCCGCGTTTCTTAAACCGAAAGGCATTACAATATATTCGAAAGCACCTATATGCCCTGGACACATGAAGGCTGTCTTGTGGATGTCTTGTTCTGCCATCATGATCTGGTTATAACCTGCGTTGCCATCCATGAAAGATAGCATCTGGTTATGAGCAGCTCCGTCTATTAGCATGTCCGCCATTGGCATAGGATATTCGTCTTTGGGAGATGCTTCGTTCAGATTTCTGTAATCCACACATATTCTAACTGCCCCTGTTTTTCTTTTGAGGACAGTTACAATATTTGCTAGCCAATCGGCATAGATGGCTGGTCTGATGAATCCTGCCTTGAGCAGCCTTTCTATCTCTTCCTTGACCTTCAGTTCTGTGTCCATAGACATTCTTCTCCTAGCCTGTTTAACTGGAAGGTAGCCATCTTTGATTGGCAGTTTGTGTTCTACTAGCTGTCTGTCCAGTCCTGGCATCTCGTGGTAGTGCCAGGCAAAACAATCTCTGAACTCTTGCAAAAGTGCCATGAGTTCAGACTTGAGTGGTTCTTTCAGAAGTGTGCTGATGAAAGTAGGCCTCGGATCTTCTTCTGTCCCTAAGTTTATTTCTTGTAGAGGATCCTCCACTTCTGGCAGGGAGTCATCCAATGCTGCTGGTGCAAAATCTAATACTTCCTCCTGTAAAACTTCCTCTTCTTGTTCCTTTGTACTTTCGTGGGTGAATTCTGCCATATTGGTGGCTGGATTCTGTATGAAAAACTTCCTTTCTTCCCAGTATATCAACAATCTTTTTGTGATGGATCGGATTGTTGCAGCTCGATCCTTGTCCAGTTGATTGGGACTAATCATCAGAGTTTTTAGCGTAGAAAGGTCTATTCCAGTCCTCCATGGAATTGGCTAGACCTTCTTCAATGAGCCTTTGGGCCGTGACACCATGGGGGCGGCCGGTCTGGTTGACTCCAAAGAAAGTAAAAGGACCGAGGTCGTCATGATAATACCTTGCTTCAAGACACATGGCAGAGGGTAGGAATGGCCGTGGATCGGCCTCTACAATCTCCATTTGGCCTTCATCATTCCATAGTGCTAGCTGCTGGTGGAGGGTGGAAGGAACACAAAAGCTCTGGTGGATCCAATCCCTGCCAAGTAGTGCATTGTAAGTGGTGGAAGTGGTATCTATCACAAAGAATGCTATTTTCAATTCCTTGCTTCCAACTATGACATCTACGTCTAAGATGCCATGGATTTTTGTAATGCCCCCAGCAAAGTTGGTGACGGTCAAACGTGTTGGAATCAAATCCTTCTCTGTTCTGCCCATCTTGCTCAGCATTCTGTGGGGTAATAGATTAATGGCTGCACCTCCATCTATCATGATTTTGGAAATAGGAATGCCTCCGAGGTTTGCTGTTATAAACAAAGGCCTGAGGTGGTTTGCCATTTCTCTGGTTGGTTTGGGGAAACAAAACTGCTCCGTAGCTTGGTTATTGGCAGTTCCGCCTATTCTGGGGTTGCCTGCCTGTTGTTCTGGCATCTCCTTTGTTTCCGCCAGTCTGCACTCAAAGCTTTCCTGAGAGAAAACATCTCCTTCCAAGGTGCTTCCTTGTCCCTCGGCGGCCCTGAATTTTTCTGGCAGGATGAACACCATGTTAACTCCCAAGTCACTCTGTAGTTAGTCTTCTAACTCTGCGCCAAAAACCACTGTTTCAGCATCCAATTCTTCCTCAAATTCCATCAGTTCTTCCCTGTATTCTTCGGTCCAATCATCTTGTTCTTCAGTTCCGAGGGGTTCATTCTGTCCTCCTGCAAATGTTCCATAGTCCAATTGTTCCTCTTCATATTCCTCCGTGGGGTCGTCTTTCCCTTGCTGCGGGGTAGGCTCGGATTCCCCTTGTGCCTGCAAGATGTTGGGTTGACTGCCAGACGACGAGGCTGGATGGACAGGAGATCTGGCCGAAAGTTCTGTTTCCGGTAGCTTTCTTGAGCGACAAGCTTCCTGTTTTGTGTGGGGAAGTGCTTCAGGATTCTTTCCTTTCCTGGCAGAATTGGTCTCTGTATGTACCTGCGTTTTATTCTGGCTCTTGAGATATGTGCAGTATTGCCTCTGGATTCTCCTTCTCTGAGTTCTGGTTAACTCCATGGTTGGTCTGCCGCTTTTTCCTACGGAGTACCACCTGCCCTCTATGATTGTTGCCATGGGGTTTTCATTCCCGGGTGCCTTGATTGATATCTCCTTTCTGGGCTGTTCTACATTCCTTTCGCTGTATTGTGAAGGCCTGAAATGGTTCCTGTGTCTTGCTTTGCCCTGGGGTAAGGTTCCAATCCTATCAAAGACACTAGGTGTGGGCTGGTTCTTTCTGTCTAGAACGACCTCTAACTCTGTCTCACATTTGCACCTGCTACAGAGCACTATCCCAGCCGATATGGCCGCTCTTGGTCTCTGGCTGGTCTCCCTTATAGTTCTTCTGCTTCTGCTGCAACTATCATCTGTCATTGGCTGAGTTTCCCTCTGTTCTGGCCAATTCAAGTTGACCATATTGACTTGTGGTTGAGGGAAAGGATCTGTCGTGACCGATGGAGGTTTTTCTGCCAGTTTCAACCTTCCTGCCGTTATTCCTTCTTGTATCACGTCCCTGAAAACGACACAACTATTGGTGGAATGGTTCCAAGAGTTGTGCCACCTACAGTACTGTCTTCCCTTGAGTTCTTCCGGCTTGGGTATTCTGTGGGGCGTTTCTATTGCCTTCTGCAGCAGCATTTCATCGAACAAAGCATCAACCTTGGTTAAATCAAAAGAGTAAACCTTGTTCTGTATTGGCTTGTTGGGAACGAATCCTCCCGTGAATGGTGGTGGCTTTTGGTCTTTAGGTGGCTTTGTAAGGGCTTTGCAACTAATAGGATGTTTTAGTTTTGCCATTTCTACCACCGAAACCTCTTTCTCTTCTGACTCTTCTGTGTCCTCCTGTGATTCCACCCCAATCAGGTGGACTGAAGAGGAAGGGGATTTGTAATAAGTGCCTTTAGAGGAGTTCCTTCTCTGTTGTTCCTCTCTGAGCAGCTCCTCGTATTTGGAAGCCTTATCAGCCAATTCTGCCAGGTCCCCCGAACAATATCCCGTCGAACCTCTTTCTGAGAGAGATTTTAAGGGCAGCTTGGGCCATCTGGATGAAATGTCTCTCCTCCATGGGGATTCGGCACTTCATTTTGAGCTTTTTGAAACTGGTTATGAAGTCTTGGGCTGGTTCATCTTCGCTTTGTTTGAGGGAAGCCAGATCACTAATGGTGACTTCTGGCTGGATCCTGTAATAATAGTCATGGAAGACGTTTTCCATCTGTTCCCAAGTTTGCACCGAATTAGCTGGCAGGCTAGTATACCAGGTGAAAGCCTGTCCGGAGAGAGAATTGCCGAAGAGTCTTAGTTTCAACAAAGGGTTGTTCTCAATAGCTATGCATTGGACGGATAACCTGCCTATATGTTCAACTGAGGAAGCATGGGAATCTTCCCCGTTGAACAAGGTGAAGTTTGGTACTTTGAAGCCTGGAGGTAATGGTATTTGATCGATGTAGGCTGGATATGGTTTCCTGTACGTAGGCCTTTCACCTCTTCTGGCCTCGGGTTCCATGATTTCCCTGATCATTCTCTGCAATGCCCCTATGTCATTCAAAGCGTTGACGGGGGGAAGATTCTGTCCCTGTTCTGCCTGAACGTAATCGATTCTTGGCTCCATTCTGTATGGTCTAAGTAGAGGTTCTTCCCTGTGCCCTTCCTGCTCTTCGACATCTAGGTGATTCCTCCAGTTTGCCCCGGGTCTATTCCTGTCCTGGTTAGCAAAAAGGTTATTCCCCCCTCTGCCCCTTCTCCCTCTTGCGGGTGGAGGGAATGGATTAAGGTCCATCCTTCGGGGTCTATATGGCAACACTGCTGGCGGTTCTGGCTGAAATGCCAAAGGTTGATCATGCTGGGCCACCAAGGGTGGAATGGGCTGAGGTTCTGGCTGGTTCTGCTGAACCAATGCAAGGTCATTTGGTCGGGCTGGGACCTCCTGCTCTTGATTAGGAGGGACTCCTTCCCTTGGGCCAGCCTGGACTTCCCTGTGATCTGGTAATCCAACAACCTGTGCAACTAAAGGATTTTCCTGGTATGGCCATGCCAGTCCTGGTGGAGGACCATGAGGGAGATCCAACTGCTGGACTACAGCATCAGGGTTTTGGATTCTGGCCATGGCGCTCTCTCGGTCTTTCCGGAACTGCCTGTTAACCTGCCATTGCATCATTGCTGTCATATTATTGAGAGTGTCTTGGTTCCTTTGGACCGTGACTTCTTGTCGGAATATTGACTCCTGCATTTGATTCATCCTTCTGGAGTTAGTTCCAGAACGTCTACTTCCTGTGCTGCCGCGAGCTGATTGTCTAGCATCGCTTTCTTCTGACTCGGGACCTTCCCTGCGAGCCATTTGGTTTGTCTCCATATCTGGTGTGGATTCTGGCTAGAGCTTCCTGTATTTGTAAACCTGTGAACGGCTCTGTCAGAGTATGTATACTGAGAAGTCCCACTGGGCGTGCCAAATTGTT
>NC_047653.1:12631175-12632190 GCF_902201215.1 Prunus dulcis | reverse complement strand
TGACTTCAAATGCTAGGCTGGCCTATAAATCGATACCAAAATTGGATTTTGGCAGAGCTTTATCTTCGCTTCACGCTCCGTGAGGCCTTCTGAGTAGGCAGAACTGCAACTTCCTCAGCTTGAAAGGGGCAGAATTGGCTATTCTCGATAATCTGGTAGGCTAGGGATTGCACTACGAGAGAGTTGTTCTGCTTGAACGGGACTCTCCATTAATTTTGCTAAAGTCTCCACGTTTCGTGAAAACTCAAAACTCTGCTTGACTTGGCTTTTGCTGAACCAAATTTGTAATGAGAAATCTCGTTTTGAAGGACTTATTTTCTAAGTCTGAACTTTGGGATTTTGATCTAAGGCTGACCTTTTCAGGATTCAAGTGAGCTTTTGGCTTTTCTTGTTGTTGTCTTTTTTTGATTGATGAATTTTTTGCTGTCCCTTCTTTCTTGCCTACTTCTGTTTTTTATAAGAGATCCTCTCTTGGAGGTGATTTTAAATTTTAATAATGGGCGGCAACAGATCTCCCAAAACATAAAGTAAAAAAGATTTTATCAATTATGGCAGATAGGCTCCCAGTAGTCTTTTCCATAGCAATCCCTTCCCTGGTTTCCTGGGCGGCTGTTTCTTTGTTTTAACCAACGCCACCGCCTATGCTTCTTATGGCGGTTTGGTTTCTTTTGTGTCTCCTGAATAATTTCCTTGTTTCCTGTTCTAACTGAGAAGGCGTGACCTATAATCCTTTGGAAGATGGCGCCTCGTTTTGGAGAAAAAATCTCTGAATATAGATGGGTTTTTTTGATTTTCTGTTTTGGCAATTTTTCAGAGACGTCCCTTCCCATATAAAGAATTTAAAAATGCTGACTTTCAAAGCTGAGGTAGCCACGTGAATGTGTTTTTTTAGTTTTTTGGGTTTTGAGCTCTAAACAAAATATCTTCGTGGGCTGATCTTCAAAGGCCCAACATGGTAGTCTTCTATGCTTTTGGGCTTTCTGGGACTAGGTAAGTGATTTCATCACGGGCCTGT